>NC_138978.1:112592522-113149110 GCF_964341445.2 Mesoplodon mirus | reverse complement strand
TCATTATGTCCCCCATCTTATTACTGCTAAGGTGAATGTGCTAGACACTTATTGAATTGGTGTTCTATGTCTGCTGTAATAAGTGACCATGAGTTTAGTGGCTTAAAAGAACACACATTTATTATATTACAGTTCTGTAGGTTAGGAGTCCAACAAAGGTCTCAACTGGACTAAAATCAAGGGGTCAATAGGGCTGCCTTACCTTCTGGAGGCTCTAGGGGATAATCTGTTTCCTTATCTTTTCTAGAGATTTTTCTAGAGATCTTTTTCAGAGATTCTCTGAGCTATTACTATTCCTGGAATAAAGCATACTTCAGATGAAATGAGCCAGAGTTTATTTCTGATGGCTGCAGAGAGAGAAAGAGGGGAAAGGGGAAAAGCAGGGGGAGGAAAGGAAGCTTCTTCCTGGAAGTTAGCTGGGTGCTGAGTTCCTTTGTTGTCGGCTCCAAGATTCTCCGGAAGAGTCAGCTTCCCCTTAAGCCAAAGGCACCCTCAAGGATCAAGTTACCCCGCTCCTTGCTCTCCGGTCTGAAAACACAAGTTGGCTGCCTTCTTCAGCCTCCCCTCGCCCCGCCCTCAGGTCTAACCCAGTCTCACCCAGGAAGAGAAAACAAACGAACAAACCAACCTCGCTCTTCAAGCAAACAGGTCATCTTCCTATCCCTTATTCTGGTCATCAGCTTCTTTTTCAGAATTGTCATTTCTTGTATGTATGGTGAGGAAAGGAAAAACATGGTCCCTGGTATACCACGAGATTGAAGTAGGAAGGACGTGCACAGAAAATACACCGAGTAGCACTCTGAGATGTAACCCTGAATCTCCATGTCTACAGACAAGACACATACATAAATATATGCTTGTATCCATTGTTTTACAACTTTATTTCTTAAAAACATTTTGGATCAGCATAACACACGATCCCAGAATTCCTTTCCCCGGCGTGTAACGCAGGACAAAAGGTAAGAATTCGAGGAGGCTGGCAAAATCCGCCGGTATCTCAGATAAAGGGTAAGAGGCGTGTTACCTCGGCTCGGTGGGCTCCCGAAGTGGGCGGACAAGATGACGTCACTTCCCCCTTCAGCAGCCGGCCCGCCCATTGGTCATCTCGGCAGGGCGGGGACAGGGCGGGGGTTGGAGGAGAGGAGCCGCCTTAGAGGTCAGGAATGGGGCTTGGCTTATGTAAATCTTGCAGCGTAGGGGTACAATTCCCCGCGAGCCACTTCCCGGGCTGTGGAAGTTTTCCGTAGAAGTTGCTTGGATTTTGTTAGCAGAGTCGTTAGGAGGGGCTGAGAGGCGTGGAAGAGGAAGGGGTGCGGAGGGTGGGTGGTGAGCGTGTGTGTACAGTGTAGCAGTCTAAGGCTATACGGGGGGGCGGGGAAAGCAACTCATACTTACCTGGCAGGGGAGATACCATGATCATGAAGGTGGTTTTCCCAGGGTGAGGCTCACTCATTGCACTGCGAGTGTGCTGACCCCTGCGATTTCCCCAAATAGGGGAAACTCGACTGCGTAATTTGTGGTAGTGGGGGACTGCGTGCGCGCTCTCCCCTGGCAATGTGTGTGCTAACGACAGAATTAAGTAGAAGTCACTAGTGGGGCCCCGTTCTCGTGGAGATGGTGGCCGCTCTCTTTCTTTCACGCGCGGTTTTGTTGTGGGTTTTCTTGTTCCCGGGCGAGGAAGGGGTGCTGCAGCACCGCTGCGGTGGTGGGTAAGGGAAGGATGCGCGTTAGCCGAGCTTTTTTTTTTTTTTTTTTTTTTTCTTCTTCTCTGTTTTTCTTTTTTCCCCGGGAGAGGTAAATAAGTGTCAACGCTCCGCGCAAGCGCCGGGTGTTTGCATTAGTATTTATTTACGAGTTCGAGTTTAGCTAGTCTGTACTTTGAAAGGCTCTCTGCGGCTCTCCGCAGTTTGCTTCCCAGCGTTCAATTTTGAAGCGGGGGTGCTACGCCCCACGCAGGCCCGGGCACGGAATCTGTGCCCCTGCCTGAAACAACCAGTACCAGGCGAGGGACGTGCAAAGAAAGTTTTCCCGGAGATGGGTCGTCTGGGCCTCCCCGGTAGTGCAGTGGATAGGACTCCGCTGGCCACTCCAAGGAGCTACGAGTTCCTAGTGCTGGTCGGCGAACGTCCGACACGCTACAGGGCAAGGGAGCCCTCGTGCGGGCAACTAGTGAAGCTTGCGCGCCTGGAGCCCGCGCTCCCGCTGTCCGCAGTGAGAGAGAAGCCCGGTCGCAGCCACCGCCCCAACGCAAGCCGAAACTGAATAGAGTCGGTTTGTTAGAAAACAAAGACCAAAAAAACGGCGGAGGCACGGGCCCTCTGACGAAAAAGGACAGTGAGTGTGGTCCCTGAGGGGTAAGCAATGGCTCCAACTTACTGCCTGGAGGAGAGTTTCCCCAGCAACGCACTCGGGGACAAACGCCGTGGACCTTGCTGAGCTGAGGACCGAGCTGTGCGTCCAGGGAGGCCGAACGAGCTCCTGTCCGCAGGACAGACTCCCAGCGAGGAGATAGATAGATGCTCGAAGTAAATCAGCGAGAAATGCAGCAGCGTCCCCCCGCCACGCTGCAGCTCTGCGAGGAAACTCGCCGAGGTCGGCGGAAATTTTTGACAGGACCAAGACTCGCACAGAGAGTGCTCCTCCGAAGCGGACAGACTAGAAGGGAAAAACAAACAACCGCAACCAGAAAACATCGTAATTCACGAGGGCATGGGGGTAGAGTACTCAGGAAGGTCTTGCCGCAGTAGCGGAAGCTAGTTAGCCCCAGACTGAGCGCTGCTCGGAACCACTTCGCAAATCATAGAAGCAAGACCGGAAACGATCGAACTGTTTGCAAGTAACTTATGTGTGTCCATGAGCAAAAGTTCAGCATTTCCAGGAACACGCAAGGCACCCATTCACAATGCCTTTGGCATTCCATCACAGGTTCTGAGGTAGCCAAAGAGCCAGGGGAAAAGACCCTCTCCATAATGCAGAGACACATCGGCCATTTGCAAATGACCCAGAGCTGACACCGATGTTAAAAATCACCAGAGAAGGACATTAAAACATTTATTCCAACTGCATTCCGTAACTTCAAACAGTTAAATGGTACACACGGGGAACATTTTAGAAAGACCCGCTCTAACGTAAAGAGGTGAAAACTACACTGAGAGGAAAGGTACTGCAAGGGATTAAGAGCGAGCAATTCGAAAACGCAGAAGAAAGAATTTTGAATAGGAATCGCATTGACTCTGCCTTGATTTGCAGATCACTTTGCGTAGAAAGCGACAGACAGTCCCAAATGAGAGGGCTGAGGCGTCCTGAGATGGGGCGGTGAATACTCCGCGCAGGTGGTGCCATGGAGCTTGATTTCTGACGTCGCAGCTTGAGTGAGGGATTGCCGCCACCCGTGTGCGTGTGCCTTCATCCTCTGGCAGTTGTCCTGGAACGTACAAGGCAGGTGACTTAGTGAGAGCAGCCCTCCAGGTGCTGCAAAGAGACCAGGGGCACCAGGTAAAGACCGGGAGCAGGCGGAGATGAGGTGGGTGGAGATTCCGGGAGAGGGGCGCTGGGGAGGAACTGAAAGGGCAGGCGCATAAAAGCGACAGCTGAGACCTCGCTTAGCGGATTGTAAGCCAAAGTCCGTCCCTGGGTGGGCTCGAACCACCAACCTTTCGGTTAACAGCCGAACGCGCTAACCGATTGCGCCACAGAGACGGGCGGCTGCGAAGCTTTCTTGTAACATCCTGGAATCAGGATGTATTCCCCGTCCCTTCCAACCCCAGCGGAGAAGAGATTCAAATGTCTATCTTGTCCAACCTCGCCGGCGCCAGGGACACTGAGTCTCGGGGACCGTGGACACCGAGCCCGAGGAAACTGGGGGCTCCGACGAAACAAGGCCGGGCCCACGACCCTCCTCGCCTGCTCCTGGCCGCCTCGAAAGCGGCCCCTCTACACGAGACCACTGCCGCCTCTCTCGGGCTCAAGTCCTCTATTTCCCCACTCGTGATCAGCCTCACCCGTCGCGCTCACCGCAAGTCTCCCTCCAGGCCCGGGTGGTCGTACGGGGGAAGGACAGCAACCGGCTGTGTCCCCACCGTTCTGCACCCTCTGGGCGCCTCCAGAGAAGGGCTCCACGAGGCACGACCCGGAGTTTGCTCACCAGGCACCCCCTCGCCCGGAGCAGGGCCTGGCATCCAGCAGGCGCCCAATAAATGCCCATGCATTCCGCCGCCGGGGCCCGCGGTGGTGGGTAGACCGAGAATTCTTATGCCACCTGTGTTTAGTCCTGGAGGAACCTAGACTTTTCAAATCGCCTGTTCTTCAAAACCTTTCTTCTAGCAGCTGATTTAGAACCAGATAAAAGTCCTAGAAAGGCCAGGAGGGCACCACCCCGACCGGCTCTCAACTCCCCACCCAAGGCGGTGCTGCGGCCTCAGCCTGCGGGCGCAGGTGACGGGTCTGAGAGGCGTCAAGGAGGAAAGCTGCAAGGGAGAAAGACGGCTGGGCCGGGCAACCTGCGAGTATGAGGGAGAAAGAGATCCGTAGGGGCTATCTTTCCATTGCCTTAGGTATTCTTTAGTCACCTGCAGCTATGTTTTGTAGTTTTCAGTCTAGAAGTCTTTCACCTCCTTGGATAAGTTAATTCATAGATATTTTATTCGTTTTGGGTGCTATCGTAAATTGCTAATTTCTTTTTCAGATTGTTCACTGCTAGTGTATAGAAACAACTGATTTTTGTCTACCTTGTACCCTGCCATTATACAGAATTCGTTTGTTGACTCTGGTAGTTTTGTGTGGGTTATTGAGGATTTTTCTATGTATAGGAGCACGCCATTCGTAAAGACAACGACAGGAGAGGTTCCCTGTTTTGGGTCGCTGCAGCTCCTGAGTCTTGTATCAGCATGCACAGCTTAGGCCAGGGAAATCGAAATCGGCGGGAGCCTTTCTTTGCAAGCCAAGCTCCAACCGGCAGGAACACAGCGACCCCTCCAGCCCCATGTAGGGCCGGCGCTAGGCCCTAGTATTTTCCGGGACGTGTGAGGCCCGAAAAGGGCAGATTCCGATCAACCCAGCCAAATGCTCCCAGACAGAGGAGAAGGTTGTTCTTGGAGCCGCAGGCGCTCTCCTCAGGGTGGGCGGCACCGGGAGCATCAGCGAGGGCGCAGCTGGAGGGAATGCTGACTCCAGGCCTTGGGGGTCTCGGGCGGAGTCTGGACGTCCTCAGAACTTGGAGTACTCCGGTGAGGTGTGCGCCTCACCACCTCGCACGCCTGCTCTGTGGCCAGTAGGGGGCAAGGCACCAAGTCCAAAAGGTAGAACCATACGGTGTTGCCGGGGGTGATCAGGCACGGGAAGCCCGTTTTCTGTTAGGACTCGAATTCAGACCCAAGCAGGCAGGTTCCCATCACCGCACCAATCACACCACGACCGCTGTGCTCCACCCGGGACCTACGGAGCTGTGGTCGGATCCACGTTAGCCCAGCCTTCTTTCTCCCTTGCAGCTTTCCTCCTTGACGCCTCTCAGACCCGACACCTGCGCCCGCAGGCTGAGGCCGCAGCACCGCCTTGGGTGGGGAGTTGAGAGCCGGTCGGGGTGGTGCCCTCCTGGCCTTTCTAGGACTTTTATCTGGTTCTAAATCAGCTGCTAGAAGAAAGGTTTTGAAGAACAGGCGATTTGAAAAGTCTAGGTTCCTCCAGGACTAAACACAGGTGGCATAAGAATTCTCGGTCTACCCACCACCGCGGGCCCCGGCGGCGGAATGCATGGGCATTTATTGGGCGCCTGCTGGATGCCAGGCCCTGCTCCGGGCGAGGGGGTGCCTGGTGAGCAAACTCCGGGTCGTGCCTCGTGGAGCCCTTCTCTGGAGGCGCCCAGAGGGTGCAGAACGGTGGGGACACAGCCGGTTGCTGTCCTTCCCCCGTACGACCACCCGGGCCTGGAGGGAGACTTGCGGTGAGCGCGACGGGTGAGGCTGATCACGAGTGGGGAAATAGAGGACTTGAGCCCGAGAGAGGCGGCAGTGGTCTCGTGTAGAGGGGCCGCTTTCGAGGCGGCCAGGAGCAGGCGAGGAGGGTCGTGGGCCCGGCCTTGTTTCGTCGGAGCCCCCAGTTTCCTCGGGCTCGGTGTCCACGGTCCCCGAGACTCAGTGTCCCTGGCGCCGGCGAGGTTGGACAAGATAGACATTTGAATCTCTTCTCCGCTGGGGTTGGAAGGGACGGGGAATACATCCTGATTCCAGGATGTTACAAGAAAGCTTCGCAGCCGCCCGTCTCTGTGGCGCAATCGGTTAGCGCGTTCGGCTGTTAACCGAAAGGTTGGTGGTTCGAGCCCACCCAGGGACGGACTTTGGCTTACAATCCGCTAAGCGAGGTCTCAGCTGTCGCTTTTATGCGCCTGCCCTTTCAGTTCCTCCCCAGCGCCCCTCTCCCGGAATCTCCACCCACCTCATCTCCGCCTGCTCCCGGTCTTTACCTGGTGCCCCTGGTCTCTTTGCAGCACCTGGAGGGCTGCTCTCACTAAGTCACCTGCCTTGTACGTTCCAGGACAACTGCCAGAGGATGAAGGCACACGCACACGGGTGGCGGCAATCCCTCACTCAAGCTGCGACGTCAGAAATCAAGCTCCATGGCACCACCTGCGCGGAGTATTCACCGCCCCATCTCAGGACGCCTCAGCCCTCTCATTTGGGACTGTCTGTCGCTTTCTACGCAAAGTGATCTGCAAATCAAGGCAGAGTCAATGCGATTCCTATTCAAAATTCTTTCTTCTGCGTTTTCGAATTGCTCGCTCTTAATCCCTTGCAGTACCTTTCCTCTCAGTGTAGTTTTCACCTCTTTACGTTAGAGCGGGTCTTTCTAAAATGTTCCCCGTGTGTACCATTTAACTGTTTGAAGTTACGGAATGCAGTTGGAATAAATGTTTTAATGTCCTTCTCTGGTGATTTTTAACATCGGTGTCAGCTCTGGGTCATTTGCAAATGGCCGATGTGTCTCTGCATTATGGAGAGGGTCTTTTCCCCTGGCTCTTTGGCTACCTCAGAACCTGTGATGGAATGCCAAAGGCATTGTGAATGGGTGCCTTGCGTGTTCCTGGAAATGCTGAACTTTTGCTCATGGACACACATAAGTTACTTGCAAACAGTTCGATCGTTTCCGGTCTTGCTTCTATGATTTGCGAAGTGGTTCCGAGCAGCGCTCAGTCTGGGGCTAACTAGCTTCCGCTACTGCGGCAAGACCTTCCTGAGTACTCTACCCCCATGCCCTCGTGAATTACGATGTTTTCTGGTTGCGGTTGTTTGTTTTTCCCTTCTAGTCTGTCCGCTTCGGAGGAGCACTCTCTGTGCGAGTCTTGGTCCTGTCAAAAATTTCCGCCGACCTCGGCGAGTTTCCTCGCAGAGCTGCAGCGTGGCGGGGGGACGCTGCTGCATTTCTCGCTGATTTACTTCGAGCATCTATCTATCTCCTCGCTGGGAGTCTGTCCTGCGGACAGGAGCTCGTTCGGCCTCCCTGGACGCACAGCTCGGTCCTCAGCTCAGCAAGGTCCACGGCGTTTGTCCCCGAGTGCGTTGCTGGGGAAACTCTCCTCCAGGCAGTAAGTTGGAGCCATTGCTTACCCCTCAGGGACCACACTCACTGTCCTTTTTCGTCAGAGGGCCCGTGCCTCCGCCGTTTTTTTGGTCTTTGTTTTCTAACAAACCGACTCTATTCAGTTTCGGCTTGCGTTGGGGCGGTGGCTGCGACCGGGCTTCTCTCTCACTGCGGACAGCGGGAGCGCGGGCTCCAGGCGCGCAAGCTTCACTAGTTGCCCGCACGAGGGCTCCCTTGCCCTGTAGCGTGTCGGACGTTCGCCGACCAGCACTAGGAACTCGTAGCTCCTTGGAGTGGCCAGCGGAGTCCTATCCACTGCACTACCGGGGAGGCCCAGACGACCCATCTCCGGGAAAACTTTCTTTGCACGTCCCTCGCCTGGTACTGGTTGTTTCAGGCAGGGGCACAGATTCCGTGCCCGGGCCTGCGTGGGGCGTAGCACCCCCGCTTCAAAATTGAACGCTGGGAAGCAAACTGCGGAGAGCCGCAGAGAGCCTTTCAAAGTACAGACTAGCTAAACTCGAACTCGTAAATAAATACTAATGCAAACACCCGGCGCTTGCGCGGAGCGTTGACACTTATTTACCTCTCCCGGGGAAAAAAGAAAAACAGAGAAGAAGAAAAAAAAAAAAAAAAAAAAAAAGCTCGGCTAACGCGCATCCTTCCCTTACCCACCACCGCAGCGGTGCTGCAGCACCCCTTCCTCGCCCGGGAACAAGAAAACCCACAACAAAACCGCGCGTGAAAGAAAGAGAGCGGCCACCATCTCCACGAGAACGGGGCCCCACTAGTGACTTCTACTTAATTCTGTCGTTAGCACACACATTGCCAGGGGAGAGCGCGCACGCAGTCCCCCACTACCACAAATTACGCAGTCGAGTTTCCCCTATTTGGGGAAATCGCAGGGGTCAGCACACTCGCAGTGCAATGAGTGAGCCTCACCCTGGGAAAACCACCTTCATGATCATGGTATCTCCCCTGCCAGGTAAGTATGAGTTGCTTTCCCCGCCCCCCCGTATAGCCTTAGACTGCTACACTGTACACACACGCTCACCACCCACCCTCCGCACCCCTTCCTCTTCCACGCCTCTCAGCCCCTCCTAACGACTCTGCTAACAAAATCCAAGCAACTTCTACGGAAAACTTCCACAGCCCGGGAAGTGGCTCGCGGGGAATTGTACCCCTACGCTGCAAGATTTACATAAGCCAAGCCCCATTCCTGACCTCTAAGGCGGCTCCTCTCCTCCAACCCCCGCCCTGTCCCCGCCCTGCCGAGATGACCAATGGGCGGGCCGGCTGCTGAAGGGGGAAGTGACGTCATCTTGTCCGCCCACTTCGGGAGCCCACCGAGCCGAGGTAACACGCCTCTTACCCTTTATCTGAGATACCGGCGGATTTTGCCAGCCTCCTCGAATTCTTACCTTTTGTCCTGCGTTACACGCCGGGGAAAGGAATTCTGGGATCGTGTGTTATGCTGATCCAAAATGTTTTTAAGAAATAAAGTTGTAAAACAATGGATACAAGCATATATTTATGTATGTGTCTTGTCTGTAGACATGGAGATTCAGGGTTACATCTCAGAGTGCTACTCGGTGTATTTTCTGTGCACGTCCTTCCTACTTCAATCTCGTGGTATACCAGGGACCATGTTTTTCCTTTCCTCACCATACAGAATACAAGAAATGACAATTCTGAAAAAGAAGCTGATGACCAGAATAAGGGATAGGAAGATGACCTGTTTGCTTGAAGAGCGAGGTTGGTTTGTTCGTTTGTTTTCTCTTCCTGGGTGAGACTGGGTTAGACCTGAGGGCGGGGCGAGGGGAGGCTGAAGAAGGCAGCCAACTTGTGTTTTCAGACCGGAGAGCAAGGAGCGGGGTAACTTGATCCTTGAGGGTGCCTTTGGCTTAAGGGGGAAGCTGACTCTTCCGGAGAATCTTGGAGCCGACAACAAAGGAACTCAGCACCCAGCTAACTTCCAGGAAGAAGCTTCCTTTCCTCCCCCTGCTTTTCCCCTTTCCCCTCCTTTCTCTCTCTGCAGCCATCAGAAATAAACTCTGGCTCATTTCATCTGAAGTATGCTTTATTCCAGGAATAGTAATAGCTCAGAGAATCTCTGAAAAAGATCTCTAGAAAAATCTCTAGAAAAGATAAGGAAACAGATTATCCCCTAGAGCCTCCAGAAGGTAAGGCAGCCCTATTGACCCCTTGATTTTAGTCCAGTGAGACCTTTGTTGGACTCCTAACCTACAGAACTGTAATATAATAAATGTGTGTTCTTTTAAGCCACTAAACTCATGGTCACTTATTACAGCAGACATAGAACACCAATTCAATAAGTGTCTAGCACATTCACCTTAGCAGTAATAAGATGGGGGACATAATGAACCCTATATAAATCTGCAGGTCGTCTGTCTGTCCTAGGTTGACAGGTCAAGAGATATTGGTACATGTTTAAAGCATTACATTAGGTATCTTTTTTTCCTTTCCGTTTTTTCCCTAAAGGACTCTCGCCCTATTTCCTGCACAGGTGTACCCAACATGGTTCTCACTGGAATTACAGCAAATTGGAAGACAGTGGTGGTGACACAGGTTGATATCATTTGCTTTTAAGAATGGGTTCTAACACATAGAGGGAAAGAATATAATTTATGGAAAGTTAAATACCGTAGAATCCTCCATTCCAAAGATTCATTTTTTGCAACTTTTTTTTTTTTTTTTTTTTTTTTTTTTTAATTAGGGTGAAGAACTACTTTTCAAAGGGTGAAACACAAGAATGGCTTTTAGGAATTTTCCCCCAAAGTAATTTGTGACTGGATCCTGTAGCCGAAACTTGGCCTCTGTTCACCGGTGCCGAAGAGAAATGCAGAGACAGAGTTTTGGGTGAAGTAGAAAAGAGTCGCTTTTATTGCTTTGCCAGGCAGGGGGGGCCACAGTGGGTTAATGCCCTCAAGACTGTGTGACCCACCCTGGAGGGCGTAGTGAGGAGTCTTACAGTGTTCGAGGAGCAGGGTGTGATCAGCTCGCAGACAGTTCTCGGACTGGCTGGCATCAAGGTGAAGTTTCAAGCATCATCAACCTTCTGG
This sequence comes from Mesoplodon mirus, assembly GCF_964341445.2. Taxonomy (NCBI): domain Eukaryota; kingdom Metazoa; phylum Chordata; class Mammalia; order Artiodactyla; family Ziphiidae; genus Mesoplodon; species Mesoplodon mirus. Next base: position 113,138,455 of record NC_138978.1, on the reverse strand, counting down.
TCTCAACCAGTCCAGGGTCTGTGTGCTTGTGGGCAGCACTTTCCATCTGGAGGGGGTCTGCTCCCTGTAAAACCACTTAGGAGTGTGTGTCAGGCCTTTATCTGTAGCTTCAGTGAACTGGGAGTTCGGTGATTCTGCCATGTGGCGGATTTATAGTCTAAATTGTCGCCCGTTCCCCAGCCCGACAGCTGTTCTTTGTTTCTACACCTTCACATTCCCTAATCATTAACTCTTGAGTCAGCACTTTACTTCGAAAGACAAGGACACGGGGCCTCGTACACGGTTTCAATCCTGACCAGGTCTGAGATTTACACGATGCATATGCTGTTGCTTTCATAAATGTTAATGTCCATAAAATGAAGTTCTTAAAGGCATTTTTTGAGTTCTCCATTGATTACTGATTATATCATCAATACCTTCCAGCCCTGGCAGCACAGGGAGGAAGGAAGAATTGCTGGGATGCTTGCATCACCACAGGGCAAGAGGTCCTCAAATTTTACTGCTTTATCTTTAAGTAATACTTCATAGTTCGGCTGACTTTTCATCCATTCTGCTGATTCTGCCAGTGAGTTCCTCTGTAGTGACAGCCAAAGACACTTACGGAAAATACTTAAACAACCAAGTGTAAAGGCAGAAGTCGAGGTCACTTCATCTACTACGGAAGTGGGGCATGTGTCTACCTCAGGCCTGAGTCTTTTGATGGGTCTTTTGGTAATTGGTGGCGGTGGTGATGACAATGTTTGAGTTGTTTTATTTTTTATTTTATTTTATTTATTTATTTTTTTGGCCACGCCGGCGGGGCCTGTGGGACCTGCAGGACCTTAGTTCCCCGACCACGGATCGAACCCGTGCCCCCTGCAGTGGAAGCTCACAGTCTAAACACTGGACCGCCAGGGAAGTCCGTGAGTTTTTTGTTCATGTTGTTGTTTGTTTTAATTTTTCAACTGTTACTAGGAAATAATTGTGGAGCAAGTGCTTGGTTTTAATTCTGGAAAGCAAAAGAACGTAACTAAGGACTTTTCCCAAGGAATGCTTTGAGATCTTTATGTCAGTTTGTGGTGTGACTTACCCACTTTTCAATTAAGGATTCTTAATTAAAGGAAAACAAGCTTATTTATAGGTTTGAATCAGTGTTATAGAACAATAGGTTTTCAACTGGGATCCGCAGCCCACCCGCATCAGAAACATGTGGTTTGTGTTTACGTGAAAAACGCAGACTCTAGGGCCTCACACCAACGAAACCTCTGGGGATTGGAGCCCAGGAAGGAGCTTCTGTAATCTCCACAGCTGATTCTGAGGCACTCTAAATGTAAGAACTGCCCTTTAATATTTTTAGATAAGGGGATTGTTACAAAATGACAGGACGGTAAATCATTCTTTTAAACTTAGACTTCAAGCATTAGACAGTGAGGTGAGCTCTTCGTGACAGTTTGTCTTTCCTATTCTTCCCCACTCAGCCTAGGGACTCGTGCAGAAATTAGAAACAAAGTAGGGGAAGAAAAACTTATTTCTTTACACACATTTTGCTTTAATAGCCACCGAAAAGATTGTTTCATTTCCTCTCACTGACCCTGTCCACCAGTTACGTTGGCCTTTAACGTATCGCTATAGCAGCATGTATAAATATATATCATACATTTATTCACACATACACACCTTGGAAAACACTGTGAAGACACAGACTAGGCTTTAGCACAACTGGGGGCCGCTCACATGTCACTTAAAAATGATCACTGGTTCATTTACACAAGACTTTCAACAGGCTTGGAGTGGCCAGTAGCCCCCAAGTCCCAGAGAGAAGTTAGGATGACAAAATCGGACAGTATATTTAGAGTGAGGTCAGTAACTACTTGGAGATCATAAAAGAATAGAAATAGGAGGTCTAGGCTAAGCACGAGACGGCATCTGGGAATCACTGCTCTCACCACGTGGATTCAAAGAACTCAGGTGTTGCAGTGTAGACCGACGCCCAGCCTGACCGTGACCCAGCTGTGCTGGCCCCGGGTCAGGTCGTCGGGCCCCTGCCAACACTGTCCTGCAGGGCACCGCTGCTCAGTCCTGAGCTTTTCGATCTGCCCTGGAGCTCCAGCGTGGGGACCACATGCTCCATTGCTAGGAAGCAGGTCCTATTTCCCCTGAGTTGACCCTCGGTGGATGAGGCGAGAAATGTGCTGTTGCTGGTTCCCAAGCCCCTGGGGCGTTCAGAAGCAGTGTCACAAGGTCCTCTGCAAACTATGCCTGTTTTGCTTAGTGCTGGGCCCGGTGGACCTTGGCTGGTTATTCCTCAACTGCAGGAGAGGCCCTCTGCCTTTCGCCCTGCCCCACCAGGCCACATCTCTGACTCCTTCCACACCTTCCAGCAGGGTCGAAGAACTTCATGACAGTGTAAAAGTTTGAAGTCTCTCCCTTGTGGGAAAGCCTTAAGATCTGTTTAAAGAGAAGGTGGGATGACTTCATGACAGCTCTTCAGAAACTAAGACCTGTTGGCAGACTATTCCTCCTGTGAATTTTTTTATACACAAAAGAATGAACAGTGAGAACTCCGCTTAGATATTTTTTGGAAGGCGATAGGTAAGTGGTATCAGGACATGTGTAGACAACTTAAGAGTGACTGCTGAGGGGTTGGTTGCTATCAATGATGACCTTCACAAGACTCCAGGCAGCCTTGTGTATTAGCATGGCCTAGGCAACTGGAAGGCAGGTACCCCCAAGATTCCATGACCACCCCCCCCACCTACCAGTTCTGTTATTGCAACTCCAGATGGTAACCTAGCATGCTGGGTCCCCCTCTGTCACTCCTGTCTGAGTGTGAGCTACAGACGGTGCCTTTGGCTCTGAGCGCTGGCATAATGAACCTTGTTTTTGCGGTTGCAAACCCTCAAGTTTCTCCCAACAGTGAGTTAAGAATTCCAGTTTCTGTCATCCCTCAGTCCTGATTAAACTTATGTGATTTCACATGTTTTTAATCCATCATATGTTTGGGTTTCTTCTCCCCAGTCCCTGGCTCTACCTTTTCTGCCACATGTCACCATGGCAGTATCTCTTGCCCCTTTATCTGATCCGAGGGTAGAACTTACAATCACGGAAATCAACCAGGAGCTTCAGTTGTAGCTGGCAAAGAAGAAGCAGGACTTCCAAGACCTCCCAGAGAAATTCCTTGTATCCCAAGCTACTGCCTACTCCCTGGCCAACCAGCTGTAGAAATACAGTTAAGTCCTAGGGATCATGGTCACCAAAGTGATGAATGGTCATTGTCTTCCCTCTGAGAAACAAAAACTCTCCAGACTTTGTCTCCTATTCCCTTTATCATTTTGAATTTCATTCTGACCACAATCCAGGAAAGGTAGAAGTGGCTGTTTTACCCTCAGTACCCTGAGGATGGGGAAACTCAGGCACAAAGACTTGAGCCACTTTTCCAGGTTTGCGGTGAGTTGTAGGGTGAGATTAGAGTTAAAATCCCAGATATTGATTCTTGGTTCAGGCACTGAACTGCCTCTTTCTCTCAGAAACAAGCTAAACTGTGTCAATTGGAATCTTTTCTGTTCTCTATCTGATCCTACATCACTGTTGGCTAAATGACTGGGGCTGATGAACTCCATCAGTTCAAGTTTCCCTGAGGTCCCATTGGCAAAGCCCTGTGCTAGTTACACTGGGGTGACATGGTGGTTACACACTGGGGGAAGCAGGGCATAGTGCCTGCTTAAAAGGAGCTTAAGGATGAGTCTGCTCCTCACTGAAACCATGGGCTACCTGTATGAGTTGTAATGAATAATGAGTAAATTTGGACAAAGCTCTGACGATAGTCCCTGGCCCAGTGTAACACAGTAAGTTCAAGTTCTATGTCTAATAACACAAACTTTCATAGTATTTGGGCACATTTTTTTCCAGGTCCTTATGGTTTCATGTATTCTCTTTCACACAAGTGTAGCCAGGTGAGTTTTTTACCTTTGAGGTACTTGTTCCTTACTGAAATCCCAGCACAAGGGAACCATCAGTCCTATAGTCCTAGGGGTCTTCCCAACCACACAGGAATCACCAGGAATGCTCCTGCTCAGCGTTTCACCTAAGAGGCTGAAAGTATTGGTAAGTGGCCCAGGATTCAGTGTCAGTTTGCCAAACACCAGTTCATCTTGTCTAGTTACTTTCTGTGCCCTGGAGCTTCTGTTTCCTCACCTCTAAAACAGGGAGTAACCGAATGCCATGCAGGTGGCAGGCTGGGGAATCAGACGTGGAAATCCCTGCGTAGAGCCTGGTACCGAAGTTACATCTGTCCTTGGGATGGACCCTGCCTCTTCCCTTGAAGGCAGTGACCACAGCAGCCTGTCCAGCTTTCCCCCGAGGCAGCGTCTCTCTTTCCTCAGAGTATGAAGCATTTAAGGACATCATTGAATCTGTGCTGGGGGAGAAGCTGCTGTTTGAGGTGCTGAGGCTAGCGGAGAAGCTGGCAGAGAAGCCCACGCAAGCTGAGAGGTGAGGTAAGGAGGGCAGAGATGTTCATGGCAGGCACATGGCACAATATTTATAAACCAGCAGGAGAACACCAGTTGGTGAATTATGGACTCCAACTGTTATTCGGAGCCTCATTTACTCTGCTTTTAAAAACACTATTGACTTAAAATCACATATCATGAAATTCACCAAATTCAAGTGAACAACTCAGTGGCATTTGGTACCCTCACAATGTTGTGCAATCAATACCTCATTTACCTTAAATCACAGCCCCCTCCTGACTGACTACACCTTGTCATCCATTCTTGACCCTGTCATTCTCATGTTTTTTTCCAATTCACACCAGCTGTATCTGTCCACACTGCTTGGGGATGTTCTCACAGAAATCCCTAGGAGCGTGTCATCTTTGCATTTTAAAATTGTACCTTCTGTCCCACCTTAGGACCTGTGATATCCTAACTCGAAGTCAGGCACGAGAGCTGACCCCGTTACAGTGGACATTACGGGAAGTGAAAGATGACTCTGTCCTATTCCAGCAGCACCTCAAGGACCTCCTCACCCACGACGACCTTGACAACCACCGGGGCAGGACTTCCAAGAGCGGCTGACTGAGGGACACAGGCTGGCAGAGCACCTTGCCCACAAGCTCAGCCCAGCTAAGGGGGCCACAGTACCTGATAACACTGAGCTGCTCCAAGGTCCCCTGCTCACAAGAGACTCCACACCTGCACTAGGAATGTTTTTTATCAGCTTTCCTGTTTCATGTCCCGTTTGGGGCTATGATAGGAGCAGGACTGGCTGAGTGGGAGAGCAGAGGAGAAATGCACAGGGTGGAGGGCATAGTATTCTAACTGTCTGATTCCTCCCTGATGGACCATGGCCTTTGGGGCAGGAGGCAGCATCCGCCCAGTGTTAAAGCACAGAAAGGACGATGTGACAGGAGGCAGCTTGTTAGAGTGAAAAGAGCCCTGGACTAAGCATGAAAGTTCCCAGGGTCCAGCCTGAGGGCTGTCTTTAGTAACGGTGAGTGAGTGATTGATTTTTTCCTATCCCAGTGTCTGTTTCCTCTTCTGTAAAATGGATCAAATAATCTGTTGATGGTAGCTGTAGTGATGAAATGGGGAAATATTTACGAATGCACTGCAGAAAAAAGAAAGCCCTTCACTGTGTGGTGCCAGATAAGATACTTGATGTAGTCAGACTCGGTGTTGGGAGAGTTGTTTAGACTGGACCACTTTCCATAGAGAGACTTTCCCTTGATAACCAACAGAAGCCACCTTGAAGAGCCCAGGATGTTCCCAGGTTGGGGGATGTGGGACATGGTTCTTCTCCTTAGAGAAAGGAAGGGATCTTGTGAGAGCTGTGAAGATTTATAGAGCCTGTGTCTTTGGCAGAATTTGTGGCAGGATGGATGATCCAGCTGTAGAAGTCAAGATGGAAGGTGGACAAATATGCAGTGATATAAGGGAGGAAGGACACTTTAAATGTTTGTCCAATTTCAGGCAGAAGGTGTCATGATGGTGATCCTCTGGTTTAGAGTCAGACTGCCTGATGGATCAGATATCCATGCTAGGGCAATTGTTTAAAGACAATGCATTAGAACTTCCATACAGTACTAATTCATACATAGGTATTTATGACTCTTATGACCATGTGAGTTGCTGTGTTGGCAGTGAGTGAAGTGGAAAGAAGCTGACTGGATATTTCTGAATTTGTCTGCAGAAATTCATGAAGATGAGGAGGATGAACAAGCAGAAGAGACACTCATGCCCAGGTAACAGTGAACTAGCAGCAGCCGGTAATGGGTAGGTAAATTATGGACAGGGTCACAGAAAGAACAGTAAGTGAGGTCAAGAGAGTCACAGATGCAAGGAGAAGCAAAACTGCAGATTGTATTGATTTACTTCACTCAACCCACATAAAAATGGCCGTGTTAACTTGGTTGTCTGTTGTCTCTGTGCTACTTGTATGTACGACCCAAGGTGAACCACCCTTAGGATTTCCTGCACACACACAGAATATCTATTCGCTCCTAAAGGAACTCCAAGGTGAGATAAATATCTACTCCTACACAGTTGTTTTAGGTCCTTGGGAGAAAGGTACCTAGCAAAGGAATTAGTAGAGAAGTAACCAGAAAAATTAAGCATCAGGACAACTATCTAGAAAAAAAATTGGTTGTCATGTGACAATAGTAAGAGAAAGAGGCCTCGGAGGCCTTTCTATTCCTAAAAAGAAGGCATAATATCTCTTGGAGTCTATAATGCCTTAATAGCCATATTCACTTGACTACTTTATCTTAAATTGAACATGACTTAGGACCACGGGGGTAGCATCTGGTATGGAAGTTCACTTGTGTTTCATGTTCCTGAAGGTACCATACTGGGATGGTTGAGTCTCACTCCTCATCAGACGTTGTGTGGCCAGTGCACAGAGCACCTGCTGGTCTCCCTCTCCTGCCCCATGGCAGCCACACTCCACTTCATGTGTGGGAGGATAGCTCCTTCCCTCTTTAATGGGATTGCCCTTTTGGTTTCTCTGACACTCCTGATGCCTCCCATCAAAACCAGCCAGGGGGCTTCCCTGGTGTCACAGTGGTTGGGAGTCCGCCTGCCGATGCGGGGGGTGTGGGTTCGTGCCCTGGTCCGGGAAGATCCCACATGCCGTGGAGCAGCTGGGCCCGTGAGCCATGGCCGTTGGGCCTGCGCGTCCAGAGCCTGTGCTCCGCAGCGGGAGAGGCCGCAACAGTGAAAGGCCCACATACCGCAAAACAAACAAACAAACAAAAACAAAAAACAAAAAAAAATCCAGCCAGGGCAGCTTGGGGTCGGATCCTCTTCGTTTAATTTTCTGTCATCCCTCTCCCACCTGGCACAGCGTGGAGCTGCAGGAGGTTGAAAAGAAGGAAGTGCCTCAGGAATCCCAGGATGAATGTTTTGACTCCTTCAATTCTCCAAGGAAGTTCTGACTGCAACCAGCCTTACAGTGATGGCAAATTTGCATTTGATGAATCACAAGTGGGCCCTGCTCCAGGTGGAGCCTGTGGTTGCTCCCATGCTAAAGAGGATGAAATTCCAACTGATCTCCCAAGTAGCCTCCATATTTGTTCCCCACACCTGTGTAGACTGAGGAAGTTCATCTCTGAAGATAGTCCCTATAGACACATCTTGCTTAAATCAGGGAAAGGGATCTATTATGAAACACAGACATCAGGTGGCTCAGGGAGCCTTTATCCCTTTCTAGGCCCCAGTCATGCCTTTGTCACCCTGGCACCAGTGTCAGGCATTTGGACCCAAATCAGATGTGACAAACTCTCATCCACCTTGGGTGGAAATCCACAGGAGGTGTTTGTCAGACCTAGTTTGGATCAAATGTGTCTTGTCACCTGCAATGATCTAATTTTTGTTTTTTTGTACAATGTCCCTGGCCTTTCTATCCCTATCTAAACACAATGGCAGACTTGCACATACATTAGGAAAGGTTGTTTCCCTGGTTTCCCTGCTCTCAGTCCCAGTCTCCATCTTCGCTATGTTGGCTTCTGTTAGCTAAGCAGTCATCCGAAAACCAGGACAGACACGGCTGTACCACTGCCTTGTTTGGATGTTTCCATGAAGCAAGGCTGGGCTCTGGCAGTCCCTTCAGCCTTGAATGGGCATGGTTTCTGTGTTGCACCAAAGATTATTTTTGGTTTGAGGGTTTATACAATTCATCCATCACTCTAGTCTCAAGTATAAATTCCTCTAAACCATCAGCAGCCACATAATCTGATGGGACTAACCAATATTGTAGAAACAATTCGAGAAAATAACTCAGCTCATTTTCTAGGATCACTGGGGAAAATATATTATTAACTTTATACAGGCTCAGAACAAAGGATATTGGGAGAGCGCTCTACCAGATCAATAAGAGAATTTCCCTGATGGGTCTGGCATCCAGTCTAATTCTAAGACTTAACTTAAGTGTCCTGGAATGTCTCTGCTAATGTATTATGTTCTTGCACTGAGAATATTAATGTCCTTGTGGTGTGTTCACTGAGTAGGTATGTGTGAGGCGTGATTTGCTTATTGTGACCCACTGCCTCTGAATTTCTTACTAGACAATCAAAATGATCATAAGCAAGTGGATGGACAAGAGCCAATGTCCCCCAGGTAATTCTGAAGATTTGTGGGCTGTGAGTGTCAATGGTGACAACAGGAGACCTCAAATCCAGGGGAAAACAGAATTACTAAATAGAACTCTTTCATCCATTCAGTCAACAGCCAAATATCCCTTTCAACAATGTTGTCTATTTTCATTGCAGTAGTTGTGTGGGTTTCAATTTATTAATCCTTCAAGTATAGTAACGTACAGTGAGTTGACCCAGGTGAAATGGCCAAACTTGGGAGTTCCTGTAATCAAGTGTTCTCTCCTGTGTGGTTAACAGCAGAGTGAGATTCATATCGCCTTGTGCCTGTTTGGCATCAGCATGTTGGTAAATATTTGATTGCAAGTAAAGAAACTAGAAGAAATTCATATTATAACAAAATACTGAGAAAATAGTTCCTGAAGGCAGAATATCTAGAGTCTATAATTCCTCAAAAGCTGTATTCACTTGGGCACTGCATATACAGATCAACACAATGTATGCACACAAGTTGGAACCACTATCTTGGTCCTCCTTGTGTGCTGGGGGTCATGACTATAGCATGCAGGGAGAGTTCAGTCTCCTCCTTCAATAGCTGGTTGTGTGGCCAGAGCATCTGCTGGTCTCTCCCTCTCCCAACCATGGAAGCCACACTCCACATACAAGAGGATAATTATTTCCTTCTTTAAGAGGACTTCCCCTTTGCCTTCTGTGTCCACTCCCTATGCCTCCCATCAACACCAGCTAGGACAGCATGGCGTCTGCTCCTCTTAGTTTAATCTTCTGTCATCCCTTTGCCACCTGACACAGCGTGAACCTACAGGATGTTGAAAAGAAGGAAGTGCTCCAGGAATCCCAAGATGAATGTGTTTTGGCTCCTTCAACTCCCCAGGAAGGTTCTAACTGCTACCAGCCTTACAGTGATGAAAAATTTGCATTTGATGAAGAGAAAGTGGGGTCTGCTCTGGATGGAGCCTGTGGTTGCTCCCATGCTAAAGAGGATGAGATTTCAACTGGTCTCCCAGGTAATCTGCGTTATCTTTGTTAGTCTACTCTGAGAGAATTAATCCACTTAGATAGACTGTATGCTTACATATTGAAGGCTGGTTTGAACCAGACTCTACAACTGCATTTAAAATAAGACATTCTACAAGTTAGTGAACTTTTCTCAGTTCCTAGTCTTGTTTGTCCCTGTGGCAAATCACTGGACCCAAGATGGTCCTGCCAGACTCACATGTACCTCTACATTGTGGCACAGGAAGTAACTTTCAGGCCTCCTAATTTTGAATGATTGTCTTATCGCAAATGAAATGCTCTAATTTTCATTCCTGAGCAATGTCCCTGAGTCCCCTTATGTGTCCGAGTCTGATGGCAGTCTTGTTTCTATCTTTGGAGATGTCACTACATTGATTCACTTCTGTCAACCCACAGTCTATCTCCTTTCATTTGTGTTATCTTGTCCAGAGTCTTCTGAAACCAGAACATAAACCCCATTGTCATCCTTGGTACGTTTCTCTGAAGCAAGGCAGGGTCCCGGAACTTCCCAGCCATTGTTTCTTTGTAGTAGTGAAGATTCTTTTGTTTTTTTTTTTTTTTTTGCTTTTATAAATTTATTTTATTTTTGGCTGCATTGGGTCCTTGTTGCTGCACGCAGGCTTTCTCTAGTCGCGGTGAGCGGGGGCTACTCTTCGTTGCCGTGCATGGGCTTCCCACTGTGGTGGCTTCTCTTGTTGAAGGGCACGGGCTCTAGGTGCAGAGGCTGCAGTAGTTGTGGCACGAGGACTCAGTAGTTGTGGCTTGTGGGCTCTAGAGCACAGGCTGAGTAGTTGTGGTGCACGGGCTTAGTTGCTAGGTGGCATGTGGGATCCTCCCGAACCAGGGCTCGAACCCATGTCCCCTGCATTGGCAGGCGGATTCTTAACCACTGTGCCACCAGAGAAGTCCCTGAAGATTCTTTTGACTTGATGGTGTGTAGATTCCACTCCCATCTAATCTCAATGTATAATTCATCTAACCCATTAACAAACAGCATTTCAGATAGAAAAGCCTGACTATTACAGCAGCGCTCTAGGATGGTAGCTGGGTATTTCCCCGGGATCTGTGGGGAAAAGGATTTGTTTAGCCGTTTGCACAGACTCGGGACATAGGATACTCTGAGGATGACCTGTCATATCAAGGAAATTTGTCCAGTGGCTCAAGAAGGAAACCCAGTGCCTTCTTATGAGGCTCTGTTTGGGGCCTCCTGGGCTATTTCTCTCGCAATAGCCTGTTATCACACTGTGAAGATTGGCACAGGATTGGGCATTTGTGAAGGGGTTTTGCCTGATGTAACTGTCCTGTTAATTTATTTGTAGAAAACCAAACTGATCACAATGACCTGCAAGGACCAGTGGCTATTGCCACAAGGTAATTTTGAATATTTGTGGGCCATTAATACAATGATGACATCTGCAGGTCTCTGGTCCAGGGAAAAGCAGAAAGTGCTGAATATATTGTATCATCAATTTTCCCAACCACGAATTATCATTTTTTGTAATGTTTTCTGCTTTCATTGTGGTACTTATATTGTTTCCCATTTCTTATTAACTTCTCAAGTTTATAACCCAAGCCAGTTGACCCAGGTAAACTAAGTCAGAGTGATTTTTTTGCACTCACTTGTTATCTCCAGTGTGGTTTATAGAGTGAGATGCATATCTGTTTTCTGCCTGTTTGGCGTTAGCATGTTGGCATGTATGTCATAGCAAGAAATGTAAATAGACCATAATATTATGATACCATGTCACAGTATTTAGAGAGGCCTCGATGGCATGAGATTTCTGAGACACCAGAATGCCCCAAAACTGTATGCACTTGCCCGTTCCATGTGACACTCAATGCAATGTAAATGAAAGGGTGAAAGCCACTGGTATGTGACTCTATATGTTGTGAGTCATGACTGTACCATCCAGAGATAATTCAGTCTCTTTCTTCATCAGCTTGTTATTTGGCCAGAGCACTGGGCACCTAGTGTCCTTTCTATCTCCTGCCCCTGTGAAAAAACACACTCTGTCCCCCACACAAAAGGGAGTTTTTCCCTCTTTAAAGGATCAGGCCCTTGGCTTGCTTCACCACTCCCTTAAACATGCCATCAGAACCAGATAGGACTCTATGATTGCTGATCCCTCTTGGGTTAATCTTCAGTCCTGCCTCCCCACCAGGCTCAGCAGGGAGCTGCCACAGATGGTAGAGAATGGTGTCCCATGGGACTCATTGGATGAATACTATTTGATTTACTCAATTCTTCCTGGTCTGTCAGACTCCTTCTGGCCTTATACAAGTGCTGCCTTCTTCTCATTTGAGGAAATGGATATCTCTTATGCTCGGGATGTAACCATTGAGTATTCTTTATCAATGTGATAAAACTCCAACTGGACTCCCAGGTAGACTCTATATTCTTTGTATCCCACGCCTCAGGCAGTGCTGAGATTTGTCATCCCTGTGTACAAGCTCTGTAGACATAGTGATTTGAATCAGGCTCTATGATAGAGTTTTAAGCACAGACATCAGGTGGGTCAGAGAGCTGTACTCTCTTCTTCATCCAGGCCAAGCCTATGGGTCAGGCCCCAAGTTAGATAATGGATCCAAGGCAGGTGTGACAAACTCACTCACTTGCAGGTGTGCAAGTGCACAAGGATGACTGTCTTTTTTCCTGATTCCCATGAAATGTCTCTTCTTACATACAAGCCTCCCATTTTCATACCCAAAAAATGTCCCTTGAATTTCTGTGCCTTTCCAGAGACGTTGACAGCCTTGATTCCATCTTTGGATTTGTTGTTTCCCTTGTGTCACTGCTGTCATCCCCAGTGTCTGTCTCCTCTAAGTTGGCTGCCTTAGTGAAGCAGTCATCTGAACACCAGGACACGAAGACCTCTACCATCACCTTGTTTGTATGTTTCCATGAACCAAGGCAGAGCCCTGGCATTTCCCTACCCCATGAATGGCCAAAGATTCAGTGTAGCAACAAACATTCATTTTGATTCAAGGTTTTGTAGATTCCGTCCATCATTCTGCTAAACCAGCCAGTGTATGATGAGAAAAGCCTGAATATTACAGTATTCTGTTAGAATGCAGGTGAGCTATTCCCCAGAATCTGTGGGGGAAAGATGTGTTTAACTTTTTACTCTGACTTGGAAGAGGATACTGTGGTGAGGATCTACCAGGTCAGGGAGATCTTGGCTGATGGCTCAGGAAAGCAAACCAAGGCAGGTACACAAGACACAACCTGAGGCCTCCTGGAATATTCTTCTTAAAATATCCTATTGTTGGGCCTCCCTGGTGGCGCAGTGGTTGAGAGTCCGCCTGCCGATGCAGGGGATGCGGGTTCGTGCCCCGGTCTGGGAGGATCCCGTATGCCGCGGAGCGGCTGGGCCCGTGAGCCATGGCCGCTGGGCCTGCGCGTCCGGAGCCTGTGCTCCGCAGCGGGAGAGGCCACAACAGTGAGAGGCCCGCATACTGCAAAAAGAAAAAAAAAAAAAAAAAAAAATCCTATTGTCCCACTGGTGATGTTTTTGTCCCCATGGTAGTATTGGATACTGGATTATTATCATATACAGGATGATCTGCTTAATGTTTCCAGCCCTGTCTGAATTTATCCATAGGAAATCGTACTGTTCTTGAGGAAGAGGAAGACCAAGACCTTATCTGTTCTAGGTAACTATGAAGAAACATGGGTCTTAATTCAGCGGTGACGTCTGGTCATCTCAGATGCAGGGAAATCTGAAAGTGCTGACTATGCGTATTTCTTCCATTCTGACAACCACAAAGTGTCCCTTTTAATAATGTTGTCTGTTTTCATTGTGGTACTTGTATAGGCCCCTTTATGAACCCCTCTCAATTATAGTAACCTACAGTCAGTTGATGCAGGGGTACTAATCAGCCACCCGATTTCTTGCAGTCTCCCGTTCTCTCCGTTTTATTAAAAGCAGCATGAGATGCATATCTGCCTCTGCCTGTTTGGCCTTACCACACTGGCAGGTATTTGATGGCAAGGAAAGGAACGAGAAAAAAATTCGTGTCACATCTCAGTATTAGAGAAATTGGCCTTGCAGACACAGGACTTCTAGGAGCCCATTATGCTGCCAGAGCCTGTTCACTTGGCTGCTACATGTAAATTTCACCAAAAACTTATGCTATAGTTGAAGCCGCCTTTATGGTTTCTGAGGGCATGTGTGATGTGACTGCTGTGTACTGGGATAGTTCAGTCTCCTTCCTCCTGGGCTCGTTTCTGATCAGTGCTCAGAGCACCTCATGCTCACTTTCTCCCCCTCCCTCTCTCTCTCTTTCCCTTTGCAAGCACCCGCCGGCCCCAGGTAGGAGAGGACTGTTATACCTCCCTTTATGGGGACTTCCCATTTCTTTTCTGTGACTGTCAGGCAGCTAGCTACAGATGAGCAGCAGGGGAAGGCGGAAGTGGAGACTCAGGATATGTGAGCCAAACAAAGAGGGGCTGAGGGATAGGCTGCGGTCAGCACGTCCTGAAGCAGCAGGAAGCACCTGGCCGAAGGGGAATTCCCCGAGGCACGCAGGCGCAGTTTGAGCCAAGCGATAACCGGAGATAACCCCAACCTCGTTATGTCATCATTATAATAGAATTTACATGTGGTTTCAATTCCCCCCCCACCCCCGCCATGGGCTTTTCTTAGCGAATTTGGTAAAAACATGGAATTATGGGGAAAAGCATGCGCAGTATAACCCGTCACTCACGTGACAAGACCTTGTCACTGGATATTAACCCAACTCCTACCCTTGGGTTCAAAGCGCTTATAAACACCCCGCGCCCGTGTCGCTGGGCTGGTTTCACTTCGCAGAAGCCGGTCCGCTCTCTCTCCGAGAGTGTGTCTATGCTTTAAGTAAACTTTGCTTTGAGCTTATACCCGAAGTGTTAGTCTGCCGTTCTTGGCTTAATATTACAAGGACCGAGATGACTGGTCCAGATTCGTCTACTGACCTCCTCGGTTGAAACTCTCCAACACAACGCACACCAAACCCATAACATGACCAGTCCCTTAACCCTCCCATCAAAACCCGCCCGGACTCCGTGTTCACGAATATTTGCTGTTTAATCATCAGTTCTCCCGACCCCACACAGCTCAGTCTGAAGCTGCTGGTGGTAGAAGAGAATGAAGTCCAGCAGGACTCACTGGATGACTGTGATTTGGCTGGTTCTATTGGCCATCGTCTGTCAGACTCCTGTACGCCTTACACAAGTGCCTCATTCCGGTCAGATAAACGGGAGCTCTCCTCGGCTCCAAATGTAAATGGTGAGTACTCCCATTATAAAGAGCATTAAGATCCTAGTAGGCCACGAGGTAGCATCTGTATTCTTTGTATACAACAACCAGTACAGGCTATGAGCGGCATCCCTGTAAACAGGTCCTCAGACTCATGTTGATTTGAATTACGTTCTTGGATTTAATTTTTAAAAGGCATCCATCATGTGCCTTTTCATTCTTCTTGTCCCAGGCTGACTTCTGTCACCTGGACCCCCCTCACCAGTGCAGGCATTCGGTATCAAGTCAGGCTAGAGAGGGGAAGTGGAGGGGTAAGGGCAGGATCTCGGCTGCCATGGTCTCACCTGCAGGAATTTGTGTAACAGACCTCTCTTTTTTCAAGATAAGGATCCTCATACTCGTGAAATTATGTTTCTAATTTTATTTATTGACGTTTCTTACAAAGTCTCTGGCTTTCCACACGTTTGCAGTCTGCTCCATATTTGCAGTGTCTGTTATATTGTTTGCCAGCTCCAGGCTTTTTCCCTGGGCTGCCTACCTCCCTATGAAGCATTTGCATACCAGATCCTAAATATAAAATCCTGTCCATACCCTGTGATTTCCATGAAGCCAAAGATCTGGCTCTGGTGTCCCAACCTTCAGAAATAGCCATGGTTCTCCTCCTTTGTATGGCAACAATGAGCCTTCCATGTGTGGGTTATAGTTTCAGTCATGTGTGTAGTCTCAGTGGCATAATCTCATGGAAACTCCACAACCTGTACACCTGATGGGGTTATTGGCCTAATTTATGAGCAAGATCCCCTTGGGCAGCAGTTCATGGGGTGTGTAGATTAAAACCTGGTTTGCGTTACTTCTTGGGCTATTTTTTTGACTTTTCTTCTATGAGAAGCATTTGGATTGGACTATATCTGTCTTCTTTTATAATTAAATTGGCCATGAAAAATGGTTCTTGTTCAGTGTGTGCCTTTTCACATTGGGACCATCTTCTTTCCTGTTTCCCGTTCCTCCCTGAGGTACAGAGAAGCAAAGTCTTTCTCAGGATTACAGTAGTTCACAAACCAGAAATGGAACACATGGTTATTGTGCATCTGTTGTATACCGCGCACCTTACTAAGCAAGCTCCATGTGAGCCATAACCCATTCAGTCCTCGTGGGACACTCTCAGGTAGGTGTGTTATCTCATGGTAGAGCTGAGGGCACTGAGGCTCAGCAAGGTCCCTGCACTTGCCCAAGACTCCCGGCCACTGGGGTGTGGGACACTGGCCTCTCCTTGGCCTGACTCCCTGGCTCAGGCTCTGTCCACTCCTCTCAGCAGTCGGATCCGTCAGCAACTAAGAGAGGATGTTGCTCACCTTTTCCTTTTTGCCCTGAACCAAATGATTTGAAACTATCTGAATCTTAAACACAAAGTTGCCAGACTGGCGCAGAGAACTCCTGTGGTCCCTCGCTCAGATCTGCCAGCTCCTAATCCATCAGTGCACTTTGTCCCGTGAGCAGAGCCGGCTGCTCATCCAGCCCCTCATCCAGCCCCTCCAGGTGAAACCACAGCTCCACGAAGCTCTCCGTGGACAATCAGCCAGGGGTGAGAGGTTCCTGTCTCCCAGAACCTCCTGCCCCCAGAATTATCTGCTCTCACTCAGGGTCCAGGGAGGCCTTGAATTTGGCTGTGCTGGTGCCCTTAAAAAGCTGCAGAGTTCTATCTCAGAAACACCAACAGCCGGGACTGAGTTTCCATGAGGAGGAGAAGAAATTCTCAGAGACACGTCTCAGAAGTGAGATGTGTGTGATATGGCACAGCCCTGCCAGGCCATCATTCAGAAAGGGCCAGGAAAGGCCAAATTCCCCCAGACAGATGGGCTGAGAGGAATGAACGGAATATGTAAATAATACACAGATCCACCTGTGTCTGGGTTCTGATGATAACCTGAGGACAGTGTGGCTAGCTGTGATGCAGCAGCATGGGCACAGGTTGTCGGGTCTGCCCCATCCTCTCTGTACAAGGAGAAACCCTGTAGAAACCATACAAACACTTGATTTTTAAATTACAACTTGACCTTGTATTGGAGCCTTCCCCACACAATAATAATATTGCTCAGTACTGTCGATGTTTGATAAAATGTTTTGTCCTTTTCCCATGCAAATGCAAAGAATATTCAAAGCATAGGTAGACAAATAAAATTACGTGATGAAATTACACAGTGATAATTAAAAACAATCCTAGACATTGATTCAAAATCACATTGGAGAATGGGGATACCAGGTTGTGACAATTCTTTCACCCACCAGATTTGTTAATTTAAGAGGTTTTACCCTTCAGCCCAATGTGAATTATCATAAAATCTGATTAAGTGTCCTAAAATTGATGATTAATGATTAATGAACTCTGCCTGGAAGAAATAGGAAGGGCACGCTGGACTGAGAGATCTGCTTGTGGAAAAAGCCCTGGAAGCTCAGAGAGGCTCCTGGTGCAGGGCTGGGGTCAGGGAGGGGCCAGCCGAGTCCAGGAGGATTTGTAGAAGGGAGTTGTGGGAAGTGATGTTGCAGAAGAAAGAGGGGCCAGAAGGCAGGAGGACTACAAAGGCAGGTGAGGAGTTTAGAGTCTGTGTAGTAGAGGAGGGAGGATGAATTTCCACAAGCCGAGGAGCATGTGATGAAACAGGATTTGGGGGTAATAAGACAGGTGACCCTTGGTAGTGTGGAGAGGACAGAATCAGAGAAAGCAGTTGGAAGGAGATTGGATGAATCATTGATGAGAGTCAGTCATGGATGCTCTCTGGAAGACTAAGTGGTAACAGATGTATGAGAGACTTTAAAGAAACAGTTAAGCAAACCTCGCTGAGGATGAGGATGTATGGGGGGAGGAGGGGGGGTGCCCAGGGCAATGTGGAGCAGGTCCTGTGGGCCATGACCCCACCTGAGCCTGACCTGGACTGGATGAGGGTACTTGATACCTTTGGTTAGCCCACGTTCTGAGAATGTGTTCATTTCACAGGAGAAATATCAAAATATTTGATTAGGAGCACTTTCCAGACCCCACTGGAGGGGTGTGTAATATAAGGAGTGTGCACTGTATCATCAATCTAAAGAAACACAAATTCTGATTCTGTAGCACTTCTGTACCTAAGCTTCCAATGAGGGATTCAGGCCTCTACTACACTACTTCTATCTGCTAATACCATCCGTCCCCACTCTGCCCCATGTGGCAATAGAATATACACATGTATGGGTGAGTGGAAAGGTAGACAAAGTTAAACGTAGGGAAGTTCGAAAGGTTCCAGAACTGTGAAACAGTCTATTAACTTGGTCCATATACTGTAGATTCTCAATTCCTTTTTCTATTGGTACCTGAAGGCTTTAGGCCATACTTCATCCCCTTTTCTTTTATTCTTGTGGGTAGATATCAACAACTCTTTCTCCCCCATGCCATGAGGCCTGTTGAGATGAGAGCCTTCTCTCTAGGCTACAGGACTAAGGCTAATAGCTGAATAATAGGCGTGACCTCATATGCCATCCAAAGCCCTCTAGATTCAAGTGGGTGATTTTTCATTTCAAGGATGTTGCAGCCTAGCACCTGCCATCTCAGCATCCCCAGGCACAGCCATAAAAACGACATCTCCTTCATGTACGTGATGTCTGCCTTTATTGTCTGGGTTATTGGGTCGTTTCACTCATAGGCAGGGACATCAGAAACAGGTGTTCTGGGAGGGATTAGCACAGGAAAACTTGGATTGGTCCTACTGAACCCTCTTTTCCTTTCAGGTGACACCTGGGAGGACTGTCACCAAAGGCCTTTGAGTTTCCAAGGCCCAGGGGTACAAACTTCACAAGCACAGCTGCAGAAAAGCACCCACATGACCAATTATCTGCAACTGCAGCTGGACCAGCATTTCGATGTGGGCGCAGAAAAGCCATACTCGGTCTTTCCTCCACCATCTGGGGCTTTACTGCCAACCCCGATTCTGGAAACCAAAGACCATTCTTCCTAGGTAAAAAATAAAAGGGAATTAGGAAGCTCTAGTTGTCTCAGGGTTGAGGTTGGAGGGGGCAATGGGGCCTTTCCCATGCCCGCTGTAGGTCTGGTTGAAATCTGTGATGCTCTAACAGAGTGAGGTGAGCAAGAGCCTGGGATTTAGGACCAGCTCTGCCTCAGGCCCTGGGTTTGCAAACTCCTGATTGTTTAACTGGGCCAAGTTATTTATCTCCTTAGGTATTCACATCTCACATCCCTCTTCTGAACTCTTGGAAAATTATATCCCCATTCCATAGTCGTTGGGAATATTAAGCAACATGATGTCCAGAATGCCTGATCAGTAAAAATGGTTTGATAACAACTATGAATAGATAACATCTAACCATTGTGTCTTCCTGGTGCTTTAACACTTACACAATGATTGCACATGTGTTGTTCCCTCTGAGGTAGAGCACTTTTTTGATCCCCACTTTCTCTGGGACCCGTCTTCCCTTGCTTCCTCAGAAAGGCAGGTTGGCCAGTATTTTCCTCTCCTTTCAACATCCACCCTCAAGTCAATTTTCCCCTGCTAGGTGCTCTCAGTAACAGTGTGTTAGTAACATTCTGTAGCAATGTAAACCCTGGCCACACAACTCAGCCTCCAGTTTAGTTTTCATATCGAGGTTATTTTCCTTTTTTCCCATCTTTTTAAAATAAAGGGCCACCCTCACCCATGAGGTGTACTGGTCTGTCTATTTTATGCCACTCCATTTAATTCATCATCTTCACTCATCTCCATGGCCATGTCCTCAGTTTTCTTCTCCTTGGGATCCACCTCTGCTCAGATTTTCTTAAAAGAGCTTCCAAACCCTCACATCCATTTCTTCTGGGACGTGTTCTTCTTACCCTCCACCTCTCTCCACATCTGCACTGGAGCCTGGGGCTGCCTGGTGCTCATCCCTCAGGCGATGACCTCATCTGAGAAATGAGGAGAGACCCACGTCCTCAGGTGGAGGTGAGGTAAGACAGAACACCCCTGTGGCACCATGGAGAGTCTCATAGAAAGTGCTCAGGGAATGTAGGGGATGCATAGCCCTGACAAGAGCCATTAGGTCTTGTGGTATTTAGTTGTCTTCTCTTCCCTCTAGTGTCTCCTCTTCTTGTCCTTGGCTTCCCACATTACCAGCCAAGACTTAACCCCACTGGCTCAGTCACTCTGTCTCCCATTCACTTTCCACGGAGGCCTGAGATGAATCCAGGCTTCACAGCAGATTTTGCAGCAAAGGATAATTTTTTTGTTTGTTTGTTTTTTGTTACGCGGGCCTCTCACTGCTGTGGCCTCTCCCGTTGCGGAGCACAGCCGCCAGATGTGCAGGCTCAGCGGCCATGGCTCACGGGCCCAGCTGCTCCGCGGCATGTGGGCTCTTCCCGCACTGGGGCACAAACCCGCGTCCCCTGGATCGGCAGGCGGACTCCCAACCACTGCGCCACCAGGGAAGCCCGCAAAGGATAATTTTAATGCCCTTTATTTTCACACTCCTCCACCCAGTGATTCCTGCCCCCCATATCTAATAGCTCCTGTCACCCACCAGAGCTTCTCTCTCATTCTTCTTGTTTTTCTTTTCCAAATTCAGCTCATCAGAAGGATATTAGAATGGTCCATTCAGTATCTCAACACCCTCATGCATTTGTTCCATTACACACACACACACACACACACACACACACACACTTGTGTTGTTGCATTATATCGTATCTTCCATGCCTTATTTAGATTGAGTATGTATACGTATTACACATAGTATGGATACATATATATGTGAAATATATATTGATGCACATTTGAAAATTTTTCTAGTTTTAGACCTCCCCGGTTCTTTTCTATCATGAGGTTTTCCTTCAATTTTGACTTTGCTTGATCTGTACAATCTCTTCCCTCCCAGCAGTACAACCTATGTCCGGCACGATTTTCTTGCCTTTGTCTTTTCTACCTAGGAACTTTTTAATCAGTTTTATTTTTCTTGACTTTTCTTTTTTTTTTTTTTTTTTTTTTTGGCATTTGGGGACATGTTTGCCCTGTGGTAGTCTTACCAATACTGGGTAGTGTTAGGAAGATCAACAAAAAGCAAATATAAAAATGTATCCATTGGTTTCCACTCACCATAGACTTTCAGATGGCCTTTCTTGTTTCTGGATACTTTCCTTACTTGATGTCCCTCTTGGGTGGGGGAGTAAGTCATAGTAAGATCATGAATAACAACGGATCCTGCTGGCTGTGGTTTTATCTTCAGAGCTGGGTTTGGATACTTCCATTGGAATGAAGAACTCTCCCAAGCTGGAGGGTGAGGTCTTAGCTGCCAGCAGGCATGAGTGTCTGGTCTGTAGCAAGATTAATGCCTTAAGTGTCCTGAAACAGAAGATTATCACAAGAAAACTGCTGTTCAGCAAGTGGAGACTAGCATGCCGATTTCCTGGCCTTCAGGCTTAGGGTACAGAGGTAGTCACATCTGAGGCTCTTACGTGTACTTCTTCCTTATACTCTTTACCTAAGATTATAGCTCAGTCTCCCACTATTTTTTCTCTTCCTCGTTTGTTCACTCAACAGCTGATGCTACCTCGTCTGCTCTTTCCTCTCTTTTCCATGGGGGCTGCCACCCTGCCAGACCCTTCCATCTCCATCTCTTGTTTGCACTCTGAACTCTGTTGAGTTCCTATAGCTGCTGTCCTGATATTCCCTCTGCCCTTTCCTTTTAGCCACAGGGAAGCCCAGATCCATGGTCCTCCTCATCAGAAGAGCATCATTTAGGTCACAGAAAACATGGTACTTTGCCAGATATCACATGCTTTCTTGGTTTCTTTGCCTTATTCTCCCTTCTCCACTCCCAAACTCCACTGCCTATTTCTACCAGGATCATGTGTTAATGAATCACTTGCATGTGGTTGGCTTTTGGAGAACCTTATCTAGGAAAACCCTTAACCCTCAACTTCTGCACATGAATAAGAAGAAATGAAACAGGAAAAAGAGCCCTGATTACAAAAACTAAGAACCTGGGTCATACGTGGGAGTGCTGGACTGGCCTGGAGTCAGGTTTCCCCTCAGCCCCAGGTGGGCCATTCTGTGCTACTGTGCATGGGGCTTCCAGGGACTCACTGGAGCTGGCAGTAGGTAGAGGACAGTAGATGGCACCCTAAAGGGACGTTGGCCAAAAGGAGATGCAGAGGCCAGGTTTTCAATATGCATAAGAGCATGAAGTGTATAGGCATTCAGACCTCTCCCCTTTTTTCAAATTACTCCTTCTACATGTTCAGTAAAAATCCTGAAAAATGAACTCAGTTGGAATCTGAGGCCAAGGAATGTAGGAGAGCATTGTAGTGAATAAACTTTGGGCCAGATTTATGAAGACCCAGGGAAGTACACAAGAATCCAATATAATCATTGCTTCAGACAAATCTAATTGAGAAGACAAGTTATTTATATGAGAGTGTCAGAGAAAGACCAAAAAATCCTTAGGGCCAGTGGGAAAGAAGTCTGTGCTGGACTAGATGGAGAGAAGAAAAAGAATGGTGTGAAATAGTGTAGGTCTACTGAGAAGTTCTAAATCATGCTATTATAAAATAAAAACTGGGTGAGTTTTTTTTTTTTTTTTTTTTTCCTTCGGTACGCAGGCCTCTCACTGTTGTGACCTCTCCCGTTGCGGCTCCGGACGCGCAGGCTCAGCGGCCATGGCTCACGGGCCCAGCCGCTCCGCGGCATGTGGGATCTTCCTGGAACAGGGCACAAACCTGTATCCCCTGCATCGGCAGGCGGACTCTCAACCACTGCGCCACCAGCGAAGCCCCTTCATTCCTAATGAGGGAACTGGCGGTAGGAGCTGGAGGAGGGGCCCACCGGGCCCTTTAGACCCCCTAGTGGCACAGGATGGCTGCCCCACCCTGGGAGTGCCAGCAGCCTCCCTGCAGAGGCCCAAGGGTATGCCCAGGCTGTCCGCAGAGCAGGGCCCATGACACACTGGCTTAAATCTACAATTACATATATTCAATGATGACCAGCTGTACAAAACTCAAAGTTTCCTCAGTCAACTCTTGATGAGTGGAGTTTATCCTTAAAGATTCCGATGATGGAATGAGGACTCCCTAAGTATATTTAATACTTGTTTTCTATTGCTTTGATACATGGACAGCTTGACTGAATACAAAGGACTTGTCTACAATGAATTTATTGATTTTTAAAAAAATATGGTCTTGGTTTTTAAGTTCTGTTGAGATGTAGAATATAAATTTATTTTCTTTACATTGAGGGCAAAGGGTGGTCTGGAGCTTCACAGGAAATTTTTTCTTTTTAAAAAAAATCTTTTATCTCTAATAGGAGTTGACCATTCCAGTTCTGTTTCTCCCAGGTCTCTATGACTTTCTCTTTGAACCTTTCTCATTATCTTTTATTCATTTCTATTCTGTTTGATGCTTTCATTTTTTAATTCAGTATCCCTTATAATTTTAGATAAATATCATCCCTTATGTACCTTGTCATTTAGCCTCTTTTTCAGAGAATTTTCTTTTCCTTCAGTTTTTTCTAATCTCTGTCAATTCTAATTTCTCATTTCTTCTTTCTTGTCTACTATGTTGTGCTGTGTATTTCTTATGTGAAATTTTGGAGCTTTTCCCCATGTATTTGTGTGTGTGTGTGTGCGTGTGTGTGTGCGTGTGTATCTACAAATGCTTTGTTCAGAAACAATTCAGATATGGATGCCATTTTACATTTTTCCTATGTTTTGTGATTGATTTTGAAGGGAATCTATTTATGAGCTGAAATTTTTGACTATGTTCTTTTTTCTTCTGTCACCTTGGAATAAATGTCTGCTGTATGATTTTCATTTTAACATGACTAGGTGTACCTGAATGAGAAACTGCAGTTCTAGGTAGGAACAGATGAGTGCTTTGAGTGGCTTAGTCGATATCTTAGGTTTAGATGTCTCTGTCTTGTGCAGTTACTCTAGCAGATGTAAGGTTTTGGGGAAAGCCATGGTGTGTCTCCTGATTCTGGTATTCTGTTTCTTCCAGTAGGATCTTTAATTTCTACCAGTTGCTTCACTCTTTTTCTTCACCACAAGCATCCAAAGGATGTTGCCTTCAGCTTGGTCTCACACCTGATCCCAGTAATTGTGCCTCCCCAAGACTGTCACCCTCTGGTCCTCTGCACTGTCGAACCCCTTCCTGTCAATTCCCCAGACACCAGAGCTTTAGTCGACCAGGTCTCAGGCATCCTCTGAGTTTATCCACATACTCTTTCTGTGAGTAATTTTACCAGGATTCCCTCCTGAGTATGCCCTCCCTCTGACCTCTCCTCTATGTGCAGAGTCTTTGCTGGTCCCTCTACTGCTGTGTGGCTCCCAGATATAGCTAAAAACGAACCAGTTGGAGTCCACAGTGCACTCTGGCCTCTGGTTGTTTGGGGCAGGGTTTTGACTGGTGTCCTTGACTCTCTCTGTTAGTCCCTAGCCCTCTGAAATGCATGTGGAGAGATTCAGCTGCCATTATCCTGTGTGGACCTGTGCTCTCCTATCATTTTTTTTCAAATGCAGATTTTCAATAGTACACAAAATAGACAGAATTATATAACAGAATATCCCCATCTTTGTCAGCCACGATCAACAAATACCAATTTATGGCTGAACTTGTTTTACTATAATCCACTCACTTACCTTTTCCTATATTCTTCAAAGCAAATCTCAGACATCACATTTCATCTGTAATTAGTTCAGCATATTTCCCTAAATGAGGACTCTTTTTGAAAGTATTATCATCATAGCATTATAATTATTCATAAATTAATTCAAAATCTTTAACATCATAAAATAGTGTTCAAATTTCCCATTATTGTTTTTGTTAGTATTCTTTCTTGGGATCCAAATAAAACCCACAAACTGTAATCAGTAGGATATGTGTTTAAGTCTTTTACATATGTTTCCCCTCAGTTTCTTCCTCCCTCCTTCCCTCCCTCCCTTCCTCCCTCTGTTCCTTCCTCCCTTCCTCTCTCTCTCTCTTGCTCTTGCTCTCTCACTCTTGCTCTAGCTCTCTCTTGATCTTTTGCTGTCCTTTTTTCCTTTTCTTTAATCATTCATTTGTTGAAGAAACCGAGTTGTTTGTTCTGTAGCATTCCCACAATCTAAATTGTACAACTGGGTGTACTTTAATAATTTCTTCTGTCCTCCATACTTTCTTTTTGGCGGTAGAATCTACAGCAGTGCTGTAATGTAATGGAAATGCAAGCCACATATGTAATTAAAATTTTTCTAGTAGCCACAATGAAAAGTAAAAAGTATAAGCACACAACAATACAAATATAATCTTCTACATAGCTAATTAATACTACACATTAAAGGAAATATAATTCTACCAAAGTTTTAAAGTTGTGTCTAATAGAAAAATATTGTGCATGTCTTCAGCTTTTAAGTTTACATTCACATGAATTATAAATTAAATATAATTAAAATACACTTCCTCAGTCCTACTAGCCATATTCTAAGTATT
This sequence comes from Mesoplodon mirus, assembly GCF_964341445.2. NCBI lineage: Eukaryota > Metazoa > Chordata > Mammalia > Artiodactyla > Ziphiidae > Mesoplodon > Mesoplodon mirus. The sequence continues at coordinate 113,113,140 of NC_138978.1, read as the reverse complement.
CAATAGCCATATGTGTCTAGTGGCCCCTATTTTGGACCTGGCTGATATAGAGACTGATGAGATTCACATTTGCTATCTTGGCAAGACTACCTCAGAAATGGTGTGTGCTCTCTGATCAGGAGGCACATCAAGTCCTGTGTGTCTCTTCTAATAATATTAGCAGCCCTCAGCGTTCAAGGCCTAGATCCATTAAAATGGTGGAGTAAAATGGTGATATTCCGTGGTCATGTATTATTTAAGTGGAACACTTGTATAAAAAGAAACTTCCCTTAAATACTAAGTACTGTTTAGTTACTTAGTGGTATTCTCTGTAAAGAAAACTGCAGCTTAATGAGCAATTCCCCAAGCATCCTCTGTGGTCACAAGTTGTTTTTTTTTTTCCCCTGTGCTAATATGAATTCAAAGTTTCAAACACATTGAAGTATTTCAATTCATTGCACTATAGTCTTTACTGATACTCCAATTATCCTCTCTTTCAGCAGTGAAAGTGACTTTAAGCTGGCTCCTTCGTCCTTTTGATAAGATTCTAATAGTCTTTGAGACCTTTCTTTCTTTTTTTTTTTTTTTTTTGCGGTACGCGGGCCTCTCACTGCTGTGGCCTCTCCCGTTGCGGAGCACAGGCTCCGGACGCGCAGGCTCAGCGGCCATGGCTCACGGGCCCAGCCGCTCCACGGCATGTGGGATCTTCCTGGACCGGGGCAACAAACCCGTGTCCCCTGCATTGGCAGGCGGACTTTCAACGACTGTGCCACCAGGGAAGCCCTTGAGACCTTTCTTGATATCAGTATGACAAGGTGCTTCTGTCTCATTCTGAATATTTTCTGCCCCTGACCTGGACTCAGTCATTTCTCTAAGAATCTCTGGTTTGTTTTTATGCAAAACGTTATTCCCAAATCAAATTGTGTAACCTAAAGATACTCATTGGAATTGGTTTCTTTCTAGACTTTTCCAGTGGACAGAGCTAGGAAATACATACTCATATTTGTATGTATTTATGTATTCACATATATTCACATTCATAATTCAAATTCAGAACTATAGGCTTTTTATTGAACGTCTATCTTTCATCTGAAACTCTTTTCTCTAATACCAGTATTTTTGTTTTTAAGGACACTGGGCATAATAGAAACACAATATCTTTTACAGTCTCCTTTGCTTTCTCCCGCATTATATAGACAAAAGAATAAATACCAACAATGCCAATAATAACACAACTGAGGAAAGCAGTTTTTTAAATTTTGTCACAGTCCTGGGGTATATATAAATTATTGTGTTTTATGGTCTTTTCGGAGAGTTCTTATCCAATATGGTTGTTCCACAGAAGACATACACAGGTTCATTTGTTACATTGTGTTTTCAATGTCTAGAGATGACATTTAAAAGATTAATTTAATTTGATAATGATAAAAAAAAATGAATGTGGTTTCCAACTCAAATCTAACCAAACAAGGCATATTCACTATAGTCTAGCCTTGACTTAAGATCTGCTCAAGTGTCTCAAAGGCCTGGGTGGATGTGGGTCAGGGATCCCTGCTCTCCTCAGACGCCGGAATCCTTGGCCTTCTCCTTCGGGCTCAGCTTGGAATGAAACGACGAGATTCCCTGGAGTCATGGTTCAAATCTTAGCCTAACAGCGGCTTTCCTTGTCCAATTTAGACTTAGGAGTGAGAAATTCTGAAAAAAATCGGAACAAAATGGAATAGAATCAATTAAAATTCGGAATAAAGTAGGGCACTTGAATATAATACAGTACTTCCCATCCAGGTCTGGAACCCTCGAACCGAAAGCTAAGACGCTGTCACCCTGGCTGCTCGGCGACGTCACAGCCCCGCACCGCGACCCTTTACTCACAGGGACAAGCGCGCAGTTAGTTACAAGACGTGCGGTGCGAAGCCCCCTCGCGGGGCAGGACTCAGTGGGCGCAGCCTCTGCCTCTTGCCCTCGAGACCCAGGGTGACCCGACGAGGGGGTGCCACCGGCTCAGTCACTGCGCCCCTGGGCGGCGGGGCCGGGGCCTCCGATGGCTAGCGACGGGCAGAGTCGCCAGGGCCCAGGGGAGACGCCGCGGGCTCGTCTCCCTACCTGCCCGCCCCGTCCGCATGGAACGTGAGGATCGCCCCTCCTCGGGACGCGGGAGCGGGAAAGAACGTCCCATCTTAGGAGTAAAAAATCCCCTTCTTCTAACTAAACAGAAAGGTTCCACCGAGATTTGAATTCGGATCGCTGGATTCAGAATCCAGAGTGCTCACCATTACACCATGGAACCCTCTACCGCCTACTCCCCTGCTCCCGCCACTCAGCCAAGCAACGCACAGCCCCGCGGGCCCAGGAGCGGCCTCCCGTCGAGCCCTTTCGTAACCTCGCCCGGGGCCCGCTTCCTCCGCGACGCCAGGAGGCGCCTGACTCGCCTGCCCGCGGCCATCTCTTTCAGGTTTCTACGTCGTAAAAATACACGAAATCCGGGCTTCCGTAGTGGCGCAGTGGTTGGGAGTGCGCCTGCAGATGCAGAGCACGCGGGTTCGTGGCCCGGTCCGCGAGGGTCCCCCATGCCGCGGAGCGGCTGGGCCCGTGGGCCGATGGGCCTGCGCGTCCGGAGCCTGTGCTCCACAGCGAGAGAGGCCGCAGCGGTGAGAGGCCCGTGTACCGCAAAAAAATAAATAAAAAATAAAAATAGACGAAACCCATGCTCGATGAGCGATAACGAAGTGTGTTTCAGGGTGTTTCAGGGCTTCTCTGCGCTGTGAGCGGTCCTAGTTTCTGCTCCGGAGAAAATCACGGCTAGGGAAAACAAAACTTTTTTTCCCATTTTTTTGCAGTCACCCTCTTCTCGCTGCCCTGGAAGCTCAGAACATCCTCAAACAACCTTCGAAACGTCGTGAGATGTTTTCTTGAGATCATCGCGGGGCGCTGCCGGTTTTGTTTAGGCACAAACTGCTCTTATTCTGTTGACAATCGGATCGGAACCGGAAAAGGTTTAATTACATGGTAGTACCACCGCTGTGATCCTGCGGCAGAAACGCACTGAAAAATTTCATGCAGGAAAAAAGTATATCACAACGCCGAGTAGAAAAACGCTTTTGCTCACACCGCCAAAGTCCACGATAGTTAAAAAGCGTGGGGGGGGGGCAATACTGGGGACTTAAAAACTATGCGAATGAATAGTAAAGACCGCACCACCCACTAACTACAACGCAGGAGCTAAAAGAGAGACTATTATAACTTATTTAATTATAACTTACCGTAACACCTACTTAATGTAATTTTTAACTTGTTTACTTTTGTCTGTATTGGGTCTCCTCTTCTGTGCGTGGAGTTTCTCTCGTACCAACAAGCGAAGATCTGACTTCCCTGATACTTACTATTTGCACAGTATAAGCTGGAAACACGCGAATTCAGTAGTTACAGCTTACAGACCTTTATTCCACGACAGCTAGGTGGCCTCTACAAGAACTGAATCCATGTCTGCTACATCAATAAATAGATTTTTAATTACTGTGCTGCGAGATAGCTTAAACTCGTTCACGCTTTGTTCTCAGTTAAATAGATCATTCTTTTATTAAACACCAATTGCTGGGGGGAAAGCGCGCACGCAGTCCCCCACTACCACAAATTATGCAGTCGAGTTTCCCGCATTTGGGGAAATCGCAGGCGTCAGCACACTCGCAGTGCAATGAGTGAGCCTCATCCTGGGAAAACCACCTTCATGATCATGGTATCTCCCCTGCCAGGTAAGTATGAACTGCTTTCCCCACGCCCCGGTACAGCCTTAGACTCCTACACTGTACACACACGCTCACCACCCACCCTCCGCACCCCCTCCCTTTCCACGCCTCTCAGCCCCTCCTAACGACTCTGCTAACAAAATCCAAGCAACTTCTACGGAAAATTTCCACAGCCCGGGAAGTGGCTCGCGGGGAATTGTACCCCTACGCTGCAAGATTTACATAAACCAAGCCCCATTCCTGACCTCTAAGGCGGCTCCTCTCCTCCAACCCCCGCCCTGTCCCCGCCCTGCCGAGATGACCAATGGGCGGGCCGGCTGCTGAAGGGGAAGTGACATCATCATGCCCGCCCACTTCGGGAGCCCACCAAGCCGAGGTAATACGCCTCTTACCCTTTATCTGAGATACCGGCGGATTTTGCCAGCCTCCTCGAATTCTTACCTTTTGTCTTGCTTTACACGCCGGGGAAAGGAATTCTGGGATCGTGTGTTACGCTGATCCAAAAATTTTTTAAGTAGTAAAGAAATTGTAAAACAATGGATACAAGTATATATTTATGTATGTGTCTTGTGTATAAACATACAGATTCAGGGTTACGTCTCAGAGTGCTACTCGGTGTATTTTCTGTGCACTTCCTTCCTACTTCATTCTCTTGGTATCCCAGGGACCATGTTTTTCCTTTCCCCACCATACAGAATACAAGAAATGAAGATTCTGAAAAAGAAGCTGATGACCAAGATAAGGGATAGAAAGATGACGTGTTTGCTTGAAGCGTGAGGTTTGTTTGTTTGTTTTCTCTTCCTGGGTAAGACTGGGTTAGACCTGAGGGCGGGGAGCGGGGAGACTGCCGAAAGCAGTCAACTTGTGTTTTCAGACCAGAGAGCAAGGAGTGGCGTAACTTGATTCTTGAGGGTGCCTTTGGCTTAAGGGGGAAGCTGACTCTTCCGGAGAATCCTGGAGCTGACAGCAAAGGAACTCAGCACCCAGCCAACTTCCAGGAAGAAGCTTTCTTTCTTTACCCCTGCGTTCCCTCTTTTCCCTCCTTTTCCTCTTTGCAGCCATCAGAAATAAACTCTGGCTCGTTTCATCTGAAACATACTTTATTCCAGGGATAGTAATAGCTCAGAGAATCTCCAGCAAACTGGAGAACCAGGCTATACAAACAGGGAGGAATAAAGAAGGCCAATGGAAGGGAGCACACAGACCAAATGGAAAGGACACAAGTGCCTCCTGCTGAGTGACAGACCCTGTAGCTTTGCACAGGTGACACTACTGGCCCTGGACACTAGACACTGCCAATGGCTCCATGGCTTCTGCTGCACCTGGTCGGTGTTAAACTAAGGATCTTGAGGTGGGGAGATTCTTCTGTTGCAGGGGACAGAAAAAATTTCCCCGGGGCCTACTCCTTGTGTCTCTCAACTCCTGTCAAATGCTGGAGTAGTTGTTGCTGATGGGGATTTGCCAGCTCTTGGTAATAGACCCACATCTTAGCCCCTAGGAAAACTAAGACAGCGAATGCGTGATCCTTAAAAGTTTCAGAATGTGGGAAGTTTCTCATACAAACAAAGGGGGCTCAGATACTAGATGGCCTAGATATGACAAAAGACCCTCCTGTGCCCAACACCCTGCGGTCAGCCCTGTGGGGAGCATTATAAATCCAGTTCTGAAGCTCCTGCTACCCTGTCCCAAACATACACCCGTGCACACCCTATTTTGGATGGTGTTAGACGTTTACCCTGAGCACAAGGTGAGGGTTTCGACTCCTTATATGGTGATGGTTGGTACATCACTCAGTATTATTTACATTATCTACACTGAGAATTGAAAACTTTGAAAGTTCACATTTCTGGGGATAGAATAATTGTTCTAAAACCATGGTAACAAATAGCCACCAGAACTGTTTTTTGTTGTTGTTTTTTTCTTTTTTTTGCGGTACGCGGGCCTCTCACTGTTGTGGCCTCTCCTGTTGCGGAGCGCAGGCTCAGCTGCCATGGCTCACGGGCCCAGCCGCTCCGCGGCATGCCGGACCTTCCCGGACCGGGGCACGAACCTGTGTCCCCTGCATCGGCAGGCGGACTCTCAACCACGGCGCCACCAGGGAAGCCCCAGAACTGGTTTTTAAATCCTCTCTATCTACCAGTGTCCACTGTAGGAGTTTCCTGTTGCTATTGTAACACATTACCACACACTTAGTGGCTTAAAACAACACACATTTATTATCATATGGTTCTGGAGATCAGAAGTCCAAGATGCATCTCACTGGGCTAAAATCAATCTGACAGTGGAGGTGAGGTTCTTTCTGGAGGCTCTAGGGGAGAATCTCTTTCTTTGCCTTTTCCAGCCTCTTGAAGATGCCCACATTCTACTCTCACACCCCCCTTCCATCTTCATAGCCAGTCACGGCTGATCAGGTTATTCTCACAACGCATTATTCTGACACCAAATCTTCCTCCCTCTTTCACTTATATGGACCCTTGTGATTCCATTGGACACTCCAGGGTAATCTCCCTATCTCAAGGTCCTTAATTTAATCACACCTGCAAAGTCTCTTTTGCCATGTCAAGTAACATGTTCACAAATTCCAGGGACCAGGATGTGGACATCTTTGGAGAAGCATTATTCTGCCACCACAGCCAGTCTCCTCAGTGAACACATTTCTGCAAACATATCAGTCAGTGGTGGCCCCTCTCTTCTGAAAGTCAGCCAGGTGAAAGCAACTCAGTCCACTGCCTTTGAGTGTCAGCCAGTCAACAGCTGTGCCCCGTGTTGAGGCATTTGAGTCAGAGAGAGAGAAGGAGAAAGCCTGTGGGGAGAGGAATCTGAGGCCCCAGTGCCTGGGAAGTTCCCAGGGACCAGAGCTGAGAGCTGCAACAGCTTCATAGGAGGAGGCTGGGGACAGTGTTAGGAACTGAGTGTATGTGTTCCACCACCCGCCCCCCAAATTCATATCTTGAACCCTAATCCCTGTGGGGCTGTATTTGGAGAAGGGATCTTTAAGGAAGTAATTAAGATTAAATGAGGTCATAAGCTTGGAGCCCTGATCTGACAGGATTAATGTCCTTAAATGAACAGAGCTTGGGCCCCTGCCCTATCCCAGCTCAAGCAAGGGGAAAAGGCCATGTGAGGACCCAGCGAGGCATCTGCTATTTACAAGCCGGGAAGAGAGCTTGCAGCAGAAAGTGAATTGGCAGGAACTTCGAATCTTTTTTTTTTTTTCTCTCCCTCCCTCCCACCCTCCCTATCCCACCCCTCCAGGCGGTCACAAAGCACCGAGCTGATCTCCCTGTGCTATGCGGCTGCTTCCCACTATCTATCTACCTTACTTTTGGTAGTGTATATATGTCCATGCCTCTCTTTCGTTTTGTCACAGGTTACCCTTCCCCCTCCCCATATCCTCAAGTCCATTCTCAAGTAGGTCTGTGTCTTTATTCCTGTTTTACCCCTAGGTTCTTCATGACATTTTTTTTTCTTAAATTCCATATATATGTGTTAGCATACGGTATTTGTCTTTCTCTTTCTGACTTACTTCACTCTGTGTGACAGACTCTAGGTCTATCCACCTCATTACAAATAGCTCAGTTCCGTTTCTTTTTATGGCTGAGTAATATTCCATTGTATATATGTGCCACATCTTCTTTATCCATTCATCCGATGACGGACACTTAGGTTGTTTCCATCTCCAGGCTATTGTGAATAGAGCTGCAATGAACATTTTGGTACATGTCTCTTTTTGAATTATGGTTTTCTCAGGGTATATGCCTAGTAGTGGGATTGCTGGGTCATATGGTAGTTCTATTTGTAGTTTTTTAAGGAACCTCCATACTGTTCTCCATAGCGGCTGTACCAATTCACATTCCCACCAGCAGTGCAAGAGTGTTCCCTTTTCTCCACACCCTCTCCGGCATTTATTGTTTCTAGATTGCTTGATGATGGCCATTCTGACAGGTGTGAGATGATATCTCATTGTAGTTTTTTGTTTGTTTGTTTGTTTGTTTGTTTGTTTGTTTGCGGTATGCGGGCCTCTCACTGTTGTGGCCTCTCCCGTTGCGGAGCACAGGCTCCGGATGCGCAGGCTCAGCAGCCATGGCTCACAGGCCCAGCCGCTCTGCGGCATGTGGGATCTTCCCGGACCGGGGCACGAACCTGTGTCCCCTGCATTGGCAGGCGGACTCTCAACTACTGCGCCACCAGGGAAGCCCTCATTGTAATTTTGATTTGCATTTCTCTAATGATGAATGATGTTGAGCATTTTTTCATGTGTTTGTTGGCAGTCTGTATATCTTCTTTGGAGAAATGCCTATTTAAGTCTTCTGTCCATTTTTGGATTGGGTTGTTTGTTTTTTTGCTATTGAGCTGCATGAGCTGCTTATAAATTTTGGAGATTAATCCTTTGTCAGTTGCTTCATTTGCAAATATTTTCTCCCATTCTGAGGGTTGTCTTTTGGTCTTCTTTATGGTTTCCTTTGCTGTGCAAAAGCTTTAAAGTTTCATTAGGTCCCATTTGTTTATCTTTGTTTTTATTTCCATTTCTCTAGGAGGTGGGTCCAAAAGGATCTTGCTGTGATTTATGTCATAGAGTGTTCTGCCTATGTTTTCCTCTAAGAATTTGATAGTTTCTGGCCTTACATTTAGGTCTTTAATCCATTTTGAGCTTATTTTTGTGTATGGTGTTAGGGAATGATCTAATCTCATACTTTTACATGTCCCTGTCCAGTTTTCCCAGCACCACTTATTGAAGAGGCTGTCCTTTCTCCACTGTACATTCCTGCCTCCTTTATCAAAGATAAGTTGACCATATGTCCGTGGGTTTATCTCTGGGCTTTCTATCCTGTTCCATTGATCTATCTTTCTGTTTTTGTGCCAGTACCACACTGTCTTGATTACTGTAGCTTTGTAGTATAGTCTGAAGTCAGGGAGCCTGATTCCTGCAGCTGTTTTTCATTCTCAAGATTGCTTTGGCTATTTGGGGTCTTTTGTTTTTCCAAACAAATTTTGAAATTTTTTGTTCTAGTTCTGTGAAAAATACCAGTGGTCGTTTGATAGGGATTGCATTGAATCTGTAGATTGCTTTGGGTAGTAGAGTCATTTTCACAATATTGATTCTTCCAATCCAGGAGCATGGTATATCTCTCCATCTATTTGTATCATCTTTAATTTCTTTCATCAGTGTCTTATAATTTTCTGCATACAGGTCTTTTGTCTCCTTAGGTAGGTTTATTCCTAGATATTTTATTCTTTTTGTTGCACTGGTAAATGGGAGTGTTTTCTTGATTTCACTTTCAGATTTTTCATCATTAGTGTACAGGAATGCCAGAGATTTCTGTGCATTAACTTTGTATCCTGCTACTTTACCAAATTCATTGATTAACTCTAGTAGTTTTCTGGTAGCATCTTTAGGATTCTCTATGTACAGTATCATGTCATCTGCAAACAGTGACAGCTTTACTTCTTCTTTTCCAATTTGGATTCCTTTTATTTCCTTTTCTTCTCTGATTGCTGTGGCTAAAACTTCCAAAACTATGTTGAATAGGAGTGGTGAGAGTGGGCAACCTTGTCTTGTTCCTGATCTTAGTGGAAATGGTTTCAGTTTTTCACCATTGAGGACGATGTTGACTGTGGGTTTGTCATATATGGCCTTTATTATGTTGAGGAAAGTTCCCTCTATGCCTACTTTCTGCAGGGTTTTTATCATAAATGGGTGTTGAATTTTGTCGAAAGCTTTCTCTGCATCTATTGAGATGATCATATGGTTTTTCTCCTTCAACTTGTTAATATGGTGTATCACATTGATTGATTTGCGTATATTGAAGAATCCTTGCATTCCTAGAATAAACTCCACTTGATCATGGTGTATGATCCTTTTAATGTGCTGTTGGATTCTGTTTGCTAGTATTTTGTTGAGGATTTTTGCATCTATGTTCATCAGTGATATTGGCCTGTAGTTTTCTTTCTTTGTGACATCCTTGCCTGGTTTTGGTATCAAGGTGATGGTGGCCTCGTAGAATGAGTTTGGGAATGTTCCTCCCTCTGCTATATTTTGGAAGAGTTTGAGAAGGATAGGTGTTAGCTCTTCTCTAAACGTTTGATAGAATTCGCCGGTGAAGCCATCTGGTCCTGGGTTTTTGTTTGTTGGAAGATTTTTAATCACAGTTTCAATTTCAGTGCTTGTGATTGGTCTATTCATATTTTCTATTTCTTCCTGAGTTAGTCTTGGCAGGTTGTGCATTTCTAAGAATTTGTCCATTTCTTCCAGGTTGTCCATTTTATTGGCATAGAGTTTCTTGTAGTAATCTCTCATGATCTTTTGTATTTCTGCAGTGTCAGTTGTTACTTCTCCTTTTTCATTTCTAATTCTATTGATTTGAGTCTTCTCCCTTCTTTTCTTGATGAGTCTGGCTAATGGTTTGTCAATTTTGTTTATCTTCTCAAAGAACCAGCTTTTAGTTTGGTTGATCTTTGCTATTGTTTCCTTCATTTCTTTTTCATTTATTTCTGATCTGATCTTTATGATTTCTTTCCTTCTGCTAACTTTGGGGGTTTTTTGTTCTTCTTTCTCTAATTGCTTTAGGTGCAGGGTCAGGTTGTTTACTCGAAATGTTTCCTGTTTCTTAAGGTGGGATTGTATTGCTATAAACTTCCCCCTTAGAACTGCTTTTGCTGCGTCCCATAGGCTTTGGGTCGTCGTGTCTCCATTGTCATTTGTTTCTAGGTATTTTTAAATTTCCTCTTTGATTTCTTCAGTGATCACTTCGTTATTGAGTAGTGTATTGTTTAGCCTCCATGTGTTTGTATTTTTTACAGATCTTTTCCTGTAATTGATGTCTAGTCTCATAGCATTGTGGTCGGAAAAGATACTTGATACAATTTCAATTTTCTTAAATTTACCAAGGCTTGATTTGTGACCCAAGATATGATCTATCCTGGAGAATGTTCCATGAGCACTTGAGAAAAATGTGTATTCTGTTGTTTTTGGATGGAATGTCCTATAAAGATCAACTAAGTCCATCTTGTTTAATGTATCATTTAAAGCTTGTGTTTCCTTATTTATTTTCATTTTGGATGATCTGTCCATTGGTGAAAGTGGGGTGTTAAAGTCCCCTACTATGATTGTGTTACTGTCGATTTCCCCTTTTATGGCTGTTAGTATTTGCCTTATGTATTGAGGTGCTCCTATGTTGTGTGCATAAATATTTACAATTGTTATATCTTCTTCTTGGATCGATCCCTTTATCGTTATGTAGTGTCCTTCTTTGTCTCTTCTAATAGTCTTTATTTTAAAGTCTATTTTGTCTGATATAAGAATTGCTACTCCAGCTTTCTTTTGATTTCCATTTGCATGGAATATCTTTTTCCATCCCCTTACTTTCAATCTGTATGTGTCTCTAGGTCTGAAGTGGGTCTCTTGTAGACAGCATATATATGGGTCTTGTTTTTGTATCCATTCAGCCACTCTGTGTCTTTTGGTGGGAGCATTTAGTCCATTTACATTTAAGGTAATTATTGATTTGTATGTTCCTATTCCCATTTCCTTAATTGTTTTGGGTTCGTTATTGTAGGTATTTTCCTTCTGTTGTGTTTCTTGCCTAGAGAAGTTCCTTTAGCATTTGTTGTAAAGCTGGTTTGGTGGTGCTGAACTCTCTCAGCTTTTGCTTGTCTGTAAACGTTTTAATTTCTCCATCAAATCTGAATGAGATCCTTGCTGGGTAGAGTAATCTTGGTTGCAGGTTTCTCTCCTTCATCACTTTAATTATGTCCTGCCACTCCCTTCTGGCTTGTAGAGTTTCTGCTGAGAGATCAGCTGTTAACCTGATGGGGATTTCCTTGTGTGTTATTTGTTGGTTTTCCCTTGCTGCTTTTAATATGATTTCTTTGTGTTTAATTTTTGACAGTTTGATTAATATGTGTCTTGGTGTATTTCTCCTTGGATTTATTCTGTATGGGACTCTCTGTGCCTCCTGGACTTGATTAACTATTTCCCTTCCCATATTAGGGAAGTTTTCAACTATAATCTCTTCAAATTCTTTCTCAGTCCCTTTCTTTTTCTCTTCTTCTTCTGGAACCCCTATAATTCGAATGTTGGTGCATTTAATGTTGTCCCAGAGGTCTCTGAGACTGTCCTCAATTCTTTTCATTCTTTTTTCTTTATTTTGCTCTGCAGCAGTTATTTCCACTATTTTATCTTCCACCTCACTTATCCGTTCTTCTGTGTCAGTTATTCTGCTATTGATCCCATCTAGAGTATTTTTCATTTCATTTATTGTGTTTTTAATCGATGCTTGATTCATCTTTAGTTCTTCTAGGTCCTTGTTAACTGTTTCTTGCATTTTGTCTATTCTATTTCCAAGATTTTGGATCTTGGAAATAGAATCTTGGATCATCTTTACTATCATTATTCTGAATTCTTTTTCAGGTAGACTGCCTATTTCCTCTTCATTTGTTAGGTCTGGTGGGTTTTTATCTTGCTCCTTCTCCTGCTGTGTGTTTTTCTGTCTTCTCATTTTGCTTATGTTAGTGTGTTTGGGGTCTCCTTTTTGCAGGCTGCAGGTTTGTAGTTCCCGTTGTTTTTGGTGTCTGTCCCCAGTGGCTAAGGTTGGTTCAGTTGGTTGTGTAGGCTTCCTGGTGGAGGGGACTAGTGCCTGTGTTCTGGTGGATGAGGCTGGATCTTGTCTTTCTGGTGGACAGGTCCACGTCTGGTGGTGTATTTTGGGGTGTCTGTGGACTTTTTATGATTTTAGGCAGCCTCTCTGCTAATGGGTGGCATTGTCTTCCTGTCTTGCTAGTTGTTTGGCATAGGGTGTCCAGCACTGTCGCTTGCTGGTCGTTGAGTGAAGCTGGGTGCTGGTGTTGAGATGGAGATCTCTGGAAGATTTTCGCCGTTTGATATTATGTGGAGCTGGGAGGTCTCTTGTGGACTAGTGTCCTGAAGTTGGCTCTCCCACCTCAGAGGCACAGCACTGACTCCTGGCTCCTCAATTTGGGATGATTCGTTGTCTATTCATGTATTCCACAGATGCAGGGTACATCAAATTGATTGTGGAGCTTTAATCCGCTGCTTCTGAGGCTGCTGGGAGAGATTTCCCTTTCTCTTCTTTGTTCTCACAGCTCCCGGGTCTCAGCTTTGGATTTGGCCCCACCTCTCCATGTAGGTCGCCGGAGGGCGTCTGTTCTTCGCTCAGACAGAACAGGGTTAAAGGAGCAGCCGCTTCGGGGACTCTGGCTCACTCAGGCCGGGGGTCAGGGAGGGGCACCGAGTGCGGGTGGAGCCTGCAGCGGCGGAGGCCGGCGTGACGTTGCACCAGCCCGAGGCGCGCCGTGCGCGCCGTGCGCAGGGAAGCCGTCCCTGGATCCCGGGACCCCGGCAGTGACGGGCTGCACAGCCTCCCCGGAAGGGGGGCGTGGACAGTGACCTGCGCTCGCACACAGGCCTCGCGGCGGCGGCAGCAGCCCCAGCATCCCACGCCCGTCTCTGGGGTCCGCGCTTTCAGCTGCAGCTCGCGCCCGTCTCTGGAGCTCCTTTAAGCAGTGCTCTTAATCCCCTCTCCTCGTGCACCTGGAAACAAAGAGGGAAGAAAAAGTCTCTTGCCTCTTCGGCAGGTCCAAACTTTTTCCTGGACTCCCTCCCGGCTAGCAGTGGCGCATTAGCCTCTTCAGGCTGTGTTCACGCCGCCGACCCCAGTCCTCTCCCTGCGCTCCGACTGAAGCCCAAGCCCCAGCTCCCAGCGCCGCCCGCCCCGGTGGGCGAGCACACAAGCCTCTCGGGCTGGTGAGTGCCAGTTGGCACCAATCCTCTGTGCGGGAATCTCTCCACTTTGCCCTACCCAGGTACATGGGGGAGTTTCTTGCCTTTTGGGAGGTCTGAGGTCTTCTGCCAGCGCACAGTAGATGTTCTGTAGGAGTTGTTCCACGTGTAGCTGTATTTCTCGGAACTTCGAATCTTGATCTTGGACTTCCAGTCTCCAGAATGTGTGAAAACAGATTTCTGGTTAAGCCACCCTGTCTATAGTATTTTTTTCTGGAAACCCAGGCTGACTAATACAGATTGTTACTTAGCCATTGGCCTAAGCAGCTTCTCCTACGTGGTCCTTTCTGGGATCTGCCCCAGTTTTGTTCATTTCCTGTAATTAGCACTCACCACCTGCTTTGCCCTTCTTAAGGCTGATCCTGACTTTGGAATGAGAATTGATCACCTGGTTTAGGATTTCAATAGCATAATTTGCTACATGTAGCAATGACCTGCACCAAGGGTCTTCTTAGAGTTTCTTTTGAACGAGTTTGACATCCTCCCAAATTTCAACCTAGCCTGACTTGGACAGCTGGACTGAGATTCTGCAGAGTGACCCCATGACCCCATGTGGCCTGCATTTCCTTTTCTCATGAGAGATTTCCGTGCTTTGGACTCTCCAGAACCACAGACCAGGGTTTGGCTGCTGTTGAGGAATCTGTGCCTAGCTCTGGGGAAACCTAGGGAAAAAGGAAAGAATCCCCAGAATCAGGGCATGGGAGGGGGCAGGGGCTGAGAGGCTGCTCTTGTGGGAATAAAGAAGTCTGGAGGATGAGAGAGGAGGCTGGGGTGTGTGTGTGTCCAGCATGAGGTCAGGGGAAGTTCAAGAGAGGGCAGCTGCCATTCTGGGACCAGAGGCTAGAGCCTCCATGGCATTCACGCTCTGGTCATCGTCCTTCTTATTCTTCCTCAGCTTCCACCTTCCCCTTCCTCGCCATCCTCCCCTATCTTCTCCCCAGGCTTTTTTGTTCCCACTCCTCCTCCTTGTCCCTGCCCCTCTTGCTCCCATCCTCCCATCCCTTCCCCCACCCAGAGCAGGCCAACATGGGAAGGGGCTGCCCCAGTCTGAGAGGACGATGAGGGAGTATTTTCCACCAGCCTGAGAAACACGAACACATTGCTCTCTGGTCAGAACCTGGTTTGGAGGAGACAGAGCAAGATGGCTCTGCCTGAGGAGCTCATCCACCACAGCCAACCCAGGCAGCACGGGCCTTAGGCCGACCCCGGGGATGTGTGATCAAAAGTCGGGAACCTCTGGACATGGATTGCTGACATCTGGTCCACAAGATTCCAGACAAGTTAATATCTTGGTGCCTGCCTTCTTTACAAGGCAAGTTCCAAGGGAAGGACTGTGGCTCCCCTTCCTGGCTGCCTGGCTAAGGCGCACAAGGATCCCGCTGTTCATGCAAGGGAAGGTCTGAGAAAGCCCTCCCATCTGTTCCACAGAGACCAGCTGAAAGTTCATAGTTAGAAGTTAGTGGGGTCCCAGGTGCACCGACTCCACCACCACCTTCACCTCCTCCACCACGCACTCTTTGTCTCGGATGAGATTTCTACCATCAGAGTCAGCCTTGGAGGGGGGAAAAGGCCACATTTTGGAAAAAAAAAAAAGATCTAAAGAGACTAGTACTTGTGCAATTTTATGGACAGCAGTGAAGCACTTCTAGGGTTCTAAGCTGACTTTATCTTGATTCACTGGTCTAGATTGTAGTGTCTTATTTTAACTAAACTTTGTTGAAATTAGAGAAGTTCTTTTTTTTCATAGTTCCAATATTAGTTAGCATCTGAGTTAATAGTTTTGTGACCAGCAGAATAATACTGTCTCCCCCAGTATGTGCCTGCTGTAATTCCCCCACCTGTTCTTACATTACACCACATAGGAAAGGCAACTTTGCAGATGTGATCAGGGTAAAGACCTTGTGATGAGATTATCTTGGACCATTCAGGTGGGCCCCATGAAATTACATGGGGCCTTAGAATTGAGAGGCAGAAAAGATCAAAATGGTGTGAAATTAGAAGGACTCTACCTGCTGTTCTGGTTTTGAAGTTGTAGGAAGGGGTCAAAAGCCAAGGAATGTGGGAGACCTCTAAAAACTTTTTAGGAAAGTAAGGAAAGAGATTATCCCTTACAGCCTCCAGAAGGTAAGGCAGTTCTGTTGACCCCTTGATTTTAGTCCAGTGAGATCTTTGTTGGACTCCTAACCTACAGAAGTGTAATATAATAAAAATGTGTTCTTTTAAGACACTAAAGTTATGGTCACTTGTTACAGCAGAAATAGAAAACCAATTCAGTAAGTGTCTAGCATATTCACTTTAGCAGTAATAAGATCTGGGGGGATATAATTAACCCTGTATAAATTCTGCAGGTTGTTTGCCTGTCTTAGGTTGACAGATCAAGAGATATTTGTACATGTTTGGGCTTCCCTGGTGGCACAGTGGTTAAGAATCTGCCTGCCAATGCAGGGGACACGAGTTCGAGCCCTGGTCTGGGAAGATCCCACATGCCGCGGAGCAACTAAGTTCGTGTGCCACAACCAGTGAGCCTGTGCTATAGAGCCCGCAAGCCACAACTACTGAAGCCCGTGTGCCTAGAGCCCATGCTTTGCAACAAGAGAAGCCACCACAATGAGAAATCCTCGCACCGCAATGAAGAGTAGCCCCCGCTCACCGCAACTAGAGAAAGACCGCGCGCAGCAACAAAGACGCAACACAGCCAAAAATAAATAAGTAAAATAAATAAATAAGTAAAATTTATTTTAAAAAGAGATGTTTGTACATGTTTGAAGCATTACATTAGGTACCTGCCGTCTTTCTTCCTTTCCATTTTTTTCCTAAAGGGCTCTCACCCTATTTCCTGCACAGGGCCCAACATGGCTCTCATTTGAATTATGGCAAATTGGAAGACATTGGTGGTCATGCAGGTTGATTTTAGTTTTAAGAATGAGTTCTGTTTCTGACATATACAGGAAAAGAATGTAATTTATGAAAAGTTAAATATTGGAGAATCTTCCATTCCAAAGATACATTTTTTGCAACTTTTTTAATAGGGTAAAGAACTACATTTCAAAGGGTGAAACACAAGAATGGCTATTGGGAATTTTCCCCATAAGTAATTTGTGACTTGATCCTGACCAGCTCTGAGATCTGTATGATTCATGTTGTTGCTTCCATAAATGTTATTCCATAAAATGAAGTTCTTAGAAGCAATATTTGAGTTCTCCATTGGATTTAGGAAGAATTGCTGGGATGCTTGAATAACTGCAGAGCACGAGGCCCTCAAATTTTCCTACTTTGTCTTTAAGTAATACTTCATAGTTTGGCCGACTTTTCATCCATTCTGCTGATTCTGTCAGTGAGTTCCTCTTTACTGACAGCCAAAGGCACTCATGGAAAATGCTTAAACAACCAAGTGTAAAAGCAGAAGTTGAGGTCACTCCATCTACTATGAAAGTGGGGCATGTCTCTATCTCAGACCTGAGTCTGTTGATGGATATGTTTGTTATTGTTGGTGGTGGTTGTGATCATGGTTGAATTTTTTGTTTGTGTTGTTGTTTTAATTTATTATTACCTCTAGGGTATAATTGTGGAATGATAGCTTTATTTTAATTCTGGAATGCAAAATGCATAAGGTCTTTTCCCAAAGGAAGATCTTAAGTTCGTTATGTCAACATTTATGGTGTGACTTAAATTAAAGCTTCTTAATTAAAGGAAAAGAAATGTATTTATAATTTTGATTCAGTGTTATTGAGCAATGTGTTTTAAACTGTGATCTGTAGCCCACCTGCATCAGAAACATCTGCTTGTGTTTATGTGAAATATGTAGACTCTAGGGCCCTACGCCAATGAAATCTCTTGGGATTAGAGCCCAGGAAGTAGCTTCTATAATCTCCACAGCTGATTCTAAGGCACTCTAAATGTAAGAACTACCCTTTTATATTTTTAGACTGGAGATTTTTACAAAATGACAGGAGAGTAAATCATTCTTTTAAACTTAGACTTCAAGCATTAGACAGTGAGGTGAGCTCTTCGTGACAGTTTGTCTTTCCTATTCTCACCTGCTCAGTCTAAGGACTGGTTCAGAAATGGGAAATAAAACAAGCAGTGAAAACTTTTTATTTCTTTATATACATTTCCCTTTAATAGCCACCAGAAAGACTTTCATTTCCTCACACTGACCCTCTCTGTCAGTTATGTTGGCCTTTAACATATCACTGTAGCAACACATATAAATATATATTATACATTTATACACACATAAGCACATTCTAAGCACTGTGAAGACACAGATTAGGCTTTAGCACAACTGGGGACCTCACACATGTCACTTAAAAATGATCACTGGTTTGCTTTACACAAGACTTCCAATGAGCTTGATGTGGCCATTAGTCCCCAAATCACAGAGTGAAGTTAGGATGACAAAACAAGACAGCATACTTAGAGAGACGTCAGTACACATTTTGGAGATCAAAAAAGAATAGAAATAGGAGGTCTAGGCTAAGCACGAGACAGCATCTGGGAATCACTGCTCTCACCACGTGGATTCAAAGAACTCAGGTGCTGCAGTGTAGACCAACACCCAGCCTGACCGTGACCCAGCTGTGCTGGCCCTGGGTCAGGTCGTCGGGCCCCTGCCAACACTGTCCTGCAGGGCACCGCTGCTCAGTCCTGAGCTTTTCGATCTGCCCTGGAGCTCCAGCATGGGGACCACATGCTCCATTGCTAGGAAGCAGGTCCTATTTCCCCTGAGTTGACCCTCGGAGGATGAGGCGAGAAATGTGCTGTTGCTGGTTCCCAAGCCCCTGGGGCGTTCAGAAGCAGTGCCACAAGGTCCTCTGCAAACTATGCCTGTTTTGCTTAGTGCTGGGCCCTGTGGACGTTGGCTGGTTATTCCTCAACTGCAAGAGAGGCCCTCTGCCTTTCGCCCTGCCCCATCAGGCCACATCTCTGACTCCTTCCAGACCCTGTAGCAGGTGTGGAGGAGTGGGGCCCAGATCCTCCTCAGCAGACAGCTGTGAAGAAGGGGGGCAGGCCCACCCTTCCTGCTGTTTTAAGGACCTCTAGTGGCTTCGCTTCTTGCATGGCTCCTGGAAGGCAAGGGTCACAGGACTGGAGTGCATGGCAGAGCCCTTAGGGATTTTACCTGGAGGCCAAAATACCACAGTCAAAGTAAGAGTCCATTATCAGGCCCTGCTGGTGGCTAACTGAGGCTGGAGAGAGTGCTGAGTGGTGACCGAAGCCAGGAGCACGGTGAGAGCCTGTCACAAGGATGAGCTGAGGGGACGCGATGAGGTCTGGAGGAGCAACTGGGGCCACCAGGTTGGAGGAAAAGCTTCCCACCACCTCCCGTGGTCATATCTCTGCTCAAAGCCACTGCACACCAGGTGGCTGGATCCTACCACTCCCTCTTCAGGGGCCAGTTCACTCTACAATTCACTTTGGAGGAAAAGGATGGCTTTTGTGATTTCCCAGGAAAAGAAATGCTTAGTATGAAACAGGCATATACAGAAGCAGCCTGTTGTAGGAAGGAGAGAACATTTTGCAGGGACGTCCTCCTATTAAAGTTTATGTTCTGTTTACTTGATGAGGAGGGGGAGGGGCCAGGTCAGCAGGGACCTCAGAGATCATCTAACTCTAGTGCCCCCTCTTACAGATGAGGGTCAGCAGGCTCACAGAGACTGCAGCCAGCCAAAGCCACACAGCCACTTAGTGACAAGCCTGGGATTAGATCCCAGGCTTTGGGCCTTTCCAGTGGCCTAGGGGAAGTAGAGAGGAAACTTCCAAACTGGTGCAGCCAGTGAGTATGAGAGGTTGTTGGGTGACCTTTGCTGGGAGAGGAATAAGTCTTTATAGAGGCAATGTTGTGAGTGTTCTAAAAAGGCTCAGGAAAGAAAGGAATCATCAGAGGAAAACGTAAGGAATTACAAAAAAAAAAAAATTCATGGCCCATCCCCTTTTCACACTGTGGGCTCCACATTCTCTGAGGAACATTTAGGAACATTCTTAGGAATATGCTCAATAGCTTATGGCAAAGCTTTAAAGTCCAAGGTAAAAGTTTTATTTTCTGATTTTTTTTCTTTTTTCTTTTATTTTTAATCGAAGTATAGTTGACATACAATATTATGTTAGTTTCTGGTGTACAGCACAGTGATTCAGTGATATATATTCTTTTTCATATTCTTTTCAATTATGGTTTATAACAGGAGATTGAATAGTGTTCCCTGTACTATACAGTAAGACCTTATTTTTTATCTATTTTTCTGCTTTATTTATAGTTTGTATCTGCTAATCCCAAATGCCTAATTTATCCATCCCCCACCCCCTTTCCCCTTTGGTAACCATAAGTTTGTTTTCTATGTCCATAAGCCTATTTCTCTTTTGTAAATAAGTTAATTTGTGTCATATTTTAGACTCCATATATAAGTGATATCATATGATATTTGTCTTTCCCTTTCTGACTTACTTCATTTAGGATGATAATCTCTAGGTCCATCCATGTTGCTTTAAATGGCATTATTTCATTCTTTTTTATGGCTGAATAATATTCCATTGTGTATATCTACCACAGCTTCTTTATCCATTCATCTGTTGATGCACCTTTAGGTTGCTTCCATGTCTTAGCTATTGTAAATAGTACTGCTGTGAACCTTAGGGTGCATGTATCTTTTCAAATTATAGTTTTCTCTGGATATATTCCTGGGAGTGGGGTCACTGGATCATATGGTAACAGTGTTTTTAGTATTTTAAGGATCCTCCTTACTGTTTTCCATAGTGGCCACACCAACTTACATTTCCACCAACAGTGAGAGAGGGTTCCCTTTTCTCCACATCCTCTTCAGCATTTGTTATTTGTAGACGTTTTAATGATGGCCATCCTGACTGGTGTGAGATGGTACCTCATTATAATTTTGATTTGCATTTCTCTAATAATTAGTGATGTTGAGCATCTTTTCATGTGCCTATTAGCAATCTGTTTGTCTTCTTCGGAGAAATGTCTATTTAGGTCTTCTGCCCAGTTTGTTTGGTTTTTTTTGTTATTGAGTTTTATGAGCTGTTTATATATTTTGGAAATTAAGCCCTTGTCAGTTGCGTCATTTGGAAATATTTTCTTCCAGTCCATAGGTTATCTTTTTGGTTTGCTTATGGTTTCCTTTGCTGTGCAAAAGCTTATAAATTGGATTAGGTCCCATTTGTTTATTTTTGCTTTTATTTCTATTGCCTTGGGAGATTGACCTATGAAAGCATTGGTATGATTTATGTCAGAGAATGTTTTGCCTATCTTCTCTTCTTGGAGTTTTATGGTGCGATGTCTTATATTTAAGTCTTTAAGCCATTTTGAGTTTATTTTTGTGTATGGTGTGAGGGTGTGTTTTAACTTCATTGATTTACATGTGGCTATCCAGCCTTCCTAATACCATTTGATGAAGAGAGTGTCTTTTCTCCATTGTATATTGTAGCCTCCTTTGTTGAAGATTAATTGATTGTAGGGGTTTGGGTTTATTTCTGGGCTCTCTATTCTGTCCCACTGCTCCATATGTCTGTTTTTATGCCAGTTGCATGCTGTTTTGATTTATTTTGGTTTGTAGTATTGTCCGAAGTCTGGGAGGGTTATGCCTCCAGTTTTGTTCTTTTTCCTTATGACTGCTTTGGCAGTTCTGGGTCTTTTGTGGTTCCATATAAATTTTAGGATTATTTGTCCTTGTTATAATGAAAAATGTCATGGGTAATTTGATAGGGATCACATTAAATGTGTAGTTTGCTTTGGGTGGTATGGCCATTTTAACAATATTAATTCTTCCAATGCCAGGGCATGGGATATCTTTCCATTTCTTTGAATTATCTTCAGTTTCCTATATCAATGTTCTATAGTTCTCAGCATATGAGTCTTTCACTTCCTTGGTCAGGTTTATTCCTAAGGTTTTTTAAATGTGATTTTAAAAGGGATTGTTTTTCTACTTTTCTTTTCCAATATTTCATGTTAGTGTAAAGAAATGCAACAGATCTGTATGTTAATCTTGTATCTTGCTACCTTGCTGAATTCATTTATCAGTTCTAATAGTTTTTCTGTGGAGTCTTCAGGGTTTTCTATATACAGTATTATGTCATCTGTCATATAATGATAATTTCACCTTTCTCTTCCAATTTGGATATCTTTTATTTCTTTTTCTTGTCTGATTGCTGTGGCTAGGATTCCAATACTATATTGAATAGAAATGGTGAGAGTGACCATCCTTGTCTTATTCTGGAATTTAGTGCGAAGGCTTTCAGGTTTTTACCATTGAATATTATGTTGGCTGTGGGTTTCTCATAAATGGCTTTTATTATGTTGAGATATGTTCTCTCTGCACCCACTTCAGTGAATTTTTATCATGAATGAATTTTGTCAAATGCTTTTTCTGAATCTTTTGAGATGATCATGTGATATTTGTCTTTTCTTTTGTTGATGTGATGTATCACATTGACTGAATTGCACGTGTTGAACCATCCTTGTGTCCCTGGGATAAATCCAACTTGATCATGGTGTATGGTCTTTCCTATGTGTTGTTGGATTTGGTTTGCTAATATTTTATTGAGAATTTTTTCATCTATATTCATCAAAGATATTGACCTGTAACTTTCTTTTTTGGTATTGTCTTTGTCTGGTTTTGGGGTCAGGATAATGTTGGCTTCATGGAATGATTTTGGGAGTGTTCCCTCCTCTTCAGTCTTTTGGAAGAGTTTGAGAAGGATCAGTATAATTTCTTCTTTGTATGTTTGGAAGAATTCCTTAGTGAAGCTATCTGGTCCTGGACTTTTGTTGGCAGGGAGTTTTATTATTATTATTATTATTACAGATTCTATTTCACTTCTAGTAATCAGTCTGTTCAGATCATCTGTTCTTCCTGATTTGGTTTTGGTGGGCTGTCTGTTTTTTGGAAACTTGTCCATTTATTCCAGGTTGTCCAATTTATTGGTATATAATTGTTCACAGTACTCTTTTACAATATTTCACAGTATCAGTTGTTTTTCTTCTCTTATTTTCTTATTTGTTTATTTTGGTCTTCTCTCTTTTCTTCTTGGTAAGCCTGGCCAGAAGTTTGATTTGGTTTATGGTTTCAAAGAAGTAGGTTTAGGTTTTATTGATTTTTTTCTACTTTTTAATCTCTATTTTATTTATTTCCTCTCTGATCTTTATTATTTCCTTCGTTCTGCTAACTTAGGTTTTGTTTGTTCTTCTTTTTCTAATTCTTCTAGGTGCTAGGTTAGGTTGTTCATGTCAGATTTTTCTTGTTTTTGAGGAAGGCCTGTATTGCTATGAACTTTCCTCTAAGAACTGCTTTTGCTGCATCCCATAGATTTTGTATGGTTGTGTTTTCATTGTCATTTGTCTCAAGGTATTTTTTTAATTTCCTCTTTGCTTTCATCGTTGACCCATTGGTTTTTTTTAGCACCATGTTGTTTAGTCTCCATGTAATCGTTTTCTCATTTCTCTTTCTGTGGTTGGTTTGTAGTTTCATCCCATTGTGGTCAGAAAAGATGCTTGAAATAATTTCTATCCTAATAAATTTGTTGAGGATTGTTTTGTGTCCTAGTATGTGGTCAATCATAGAGAATGTTCCATATGCACTTGAAAAGAATGTGTATTCTGGGCTTTTTTTTTTGATGTAATTTTCTGAAAATATCAATTAAGTCTAAGTGTTCTATTGTGTCATTTAGGATCTCTGTTGCCTTATTGATTTTTCTGTGTGGAGGATCTGTCCATTGATGTCAGCGGGGTGTTAATGTCTCTTATTGTATTCCCATCATTATCTTTTCTTTTTCTTTTCCTTTTATTTATTTATTTTTATACAGCAGGTTCTTATTAGTTATCTATTTTATACATATTAGTGTATATATGTCAGTCCCAATCTCCCAATTCATCCCACCACCATCAGTGCACCCCACCACTTTCCCACCTTGGTGTCCATACGTTTATTCTCTACATCTGTATGTTTATTCTCTACATCTGTGTCTCTATTTCTGCCTTGCAAACCTGTTCATCTGTACCATTCTTCTGGATTCCACACATATCCATTAATATACAATATTTGTTTTTCTCTTTCTGACTTACTTCACTCTGTATGACAGTCTCTAGGTCTATCCACGTCTCTACAAATGACCTAATTTTGTTCCTTTTTATGGCCGAGTAATACTCCATTGTATATATGTACCACATCTTCTTTATCCATTCATCTGTCAATGGACATTTAGGTTGCTTCCATGACCTGGCTATTGTAAATAGTGCTGCAGTGAATATTGGGGTGCATGTGTCTTTTTGAATTATGGTTTTCTCTGAGTATATACCCAGTAGTGGGATTGCTGGGTCACATGGTAATTCTGTTTTTAGTTTTTTAAGAAACCTCCATACCATTTTCCATAGTGGCTGTATCAATTTACATTCCCACCAACAGTGCAAGAGGGTTCCCTTTTCTCCACACCCTCTCCAGCATTTATTGTTTGTAGATTTTCCGATGATGCCCATTCTAATGGGAGTGAGGTGATACCTCATTGTAGTTTTGATTTGCATTTCTCTAATAATTAGTGATATTGAGCAGCCTTTCATGTGTTTTTTGGTCATCTGTATGTCTTCTTTGGAGAAATGTCTATTTAGGTCTTCCATCCATTTTTTGATTGATTGCATTGTTTGTTTTTTTGATATTGAGCTGCACAAGTTGTTTTTATATTTTGGAGATTAATCCCTTGTCCGTTTCTTCATTTGCAAATATTTTGTCCCATTCTGAAGGTTGTCTTTTAGTTTTGTTTATGGTTTCCTTTGCTGTGCAAAACTTTTAAGTTTCATTAGGTCACATTTGTTTCTTTTTGTTTTTATTTTCATTACTCTAGGAGGTGGGTCAAAAAAGATCTTGCTGTGATTTATGTCAAAGAGTGTTCTTCCTATGTTTTCCTCTAAGAGTTTTATAATGTCTGGTATTACATTTAGGTCTTTAATCTATCTTGAGTTTATTTTTGTGTATGGTGTGAGGGAGTGTTCTAATTTCATTCTTTTACATGTAGCTGTCCAGTTTTCCTAGCATCACTTATTGAAGTAACTACCTTTTATCCATTGTATAGGCTTGCCTCCTTTGTTGTTGATTAATTGACCACAGGTGCATAGGTTTATATGTGGGATTTCTACCCTGTTCCATTGATCTATAAGTCTGTTTTTGTGCCAGTACCATACTGCTTTGATTACTGTAGCTTTGTATTATAGCCTCAAGATGGGGAGCCCGATTCCTCCAGCTTTGTTTTTCTTTCTCAAGATTGCTTTGGCTTTTGGGATCTTTTGTGTTTCCATACAAATTACAAAAATTTTTGTTCTAATTCTGTGAAAAATGGCATTGGTAATTTGATAGCAATTGCATTAAATCTGCAGATTGCTTTGGGTAGTATAGTAATTTAGACAATATTGATTCTTCCAGTCCAAGAACATGGAATATCTTTTGATCTGTTTGTGTCATCTTTGATTTCTTTAATCAGAGTCATAGATTTCAGAGTACAGGTCTTTTGCCTCCTTAGGTAGGTTTATACCTAGGTATTTTATTCTTTTTGATGTGATGGTAGATGGGATTGCTTCCTTAATTTCTCTTTCTGATCTTTTGTTGTGAGTGTATAGAAATGCAAGAGATTTCTGTGTGTTAATTTTATATCCTGAAGATTTACCAAATTCATTGATGAGCTCTAGGAGTTTTCTGGCAGCATCTTTAGGATTTTCTATGTGTAGAATTGTGTCATCTGCAAACAGTGACAGTTTTACTTCTTCTTTTCCAATTTGGATTCCTTTTATTGCTTTTTCTTCTCTGATTGCCATGGCAAGGACTTCCAAAACTATGTTGAATAACAGTGGCGAGAGTGGACATCCTTGTCTTGTTCCTGATCTTAGAGGAAATGCTTTCAGGTTTTCACCATTGAGAAAGATGTTTGCTATGGGTTTGTCATATATGGCCTTTATGATGTTGAGGTAGGTTCCCTCTATGCCCACTTTCTGGAGAGTTTTTATCATAAATGGGTGTTGAATTTTGTCAAAAGCTTTTTCTGCATCTATTGAGATGATCATATAGTTTATATTCTTCAATTTGTTAATATGGTGTATCACATTGTTTGATTTGCGTATACTGAGGAATCCTTGCATCCCTGGGATAAACCCTACTTGATTGTGGTGTATGATCCTTTTAATGTATTGTTGGATTCTGTTTGATAGTATTTTGTTGAAGATTTTTGCATCTATATTCATCAGTGATATTGGTCTGTAACTTTCTTTTGTTGTAGTATCTATGTCTGGTTTCAGTATCAGGGTGATGGTGACCTCCTAGAATGAGTTTGGGAGTGTTCCTTCCTCTGAAAGTTTTTGTAAGAGTTTGAGAAGGATGGTGTTAGCTCTTCTCTAAGTGTTTGATAGAATTCACCTGTGAAGCCATCTGATCATGGACTTTAGTTTGTTGGAAGATTTTTTTTTTTTTAAAGAAGATGTTGGGGGTAGTTTTTATTAATTTATTTATTTTTGCTGTGTTGCGTCTTCGTTTCTGTGTGAGGGCTTTTTCTAGTTGTGGCAAGCGGGGGCCACTCTTCATTGCGGTGTGCGGGCCTCTCACTATCGCGGCCTCTCTTGTTGCGGAGCACAGGCTCCAGATGCGCAGGCTCAGTAGTCGTGGCTCATGGGCCTAGTAGCTCCGCGGCATGTGGGATCCTCCCAGACCAGGGCTCGAACGTGTGTCCCCTGCATTAGCAGGCAGACTCTCAACCACTGCGCCAGCAGGGAAGCCCCTGTTGGAAGATTTTTAATCACAGTTTCAATTTCATTACGTGTGATTGGTCGTTTCATATTTTCTTTTTTTTTTAATTAAATTTATTTATTTATTTATTTATTTATTTTTGGCTGTGTTGGGTCTTCGTTTCTGTGCAAGGGCTTCCTCTAGTTGTGGCAAGTTGGGGCCACTCTTCATTGCGGTGCGCTGGCCTACTCACTGTCGTGGCCTCTCTTGTTGTGGAACACAGGCTCCAAATGCGCAGGCTCAGTAGTTGTGGCTCACGGGCCCAGTTGCTCCATGGCATGTGGGATCTTCCCAGACCGGGGCATGAACCCGCGTCCCCTGCATCAGCAGGAGGACTCTCAACCACTGCGCCACCAGGGAAGCCCCTTGCTGTTATTTTCTCATAGGGTGGTATAGGAAACCCCAGAACACATGACAGGCCTCAGGATCCCCTTACTGAAAGCTCCTTCAGAGGCAGACCCCATATGTCCTCTGACCTCGAGAATCAACTGAACTGCATTTCTCCCCACTCCTGACCTGGCATAAAAGAGACAGAATTGGAGTAAGGAGAGGAGATGATGACAAAGTAAGGGTCAACCGAGAGGTCAAGGGAGGTTGCTCATTGGGGT
Organism: Mesoplodon mirus; assembly: GCF_964341445.2. Classification (NCBI taxonomy): domain Eukaryota; kingdom Metazoa; phylum Chordata; class Mammalia; order Artiodactyla; family Ziphiidae; genus Mesoplodon; species Mesoplodon mirus. Next base: position 113,086,244 of record NC_138978.1, on the reverse strand, counting down.
GGAGGGCTGATTAGAGTGGAATCTAGAGGGATGCTCATGAGGATCTGAGCTCCCACAGATGGACCAGACATCTCCTCCTGGAAGGTCAGAGCAGGTCAAGGATCACCTGCACACTCTGATGACAGATGGTGATAAGTTTGGGGTGGGCTCTATGGCTCCGACTGGTGCAGTAGTTTCCTTACCTCCAAATTCTTCCTTGCCTTCTTCAAAACATCGTGTGTCCTGGTCACTGAAACAAGAAAGCAGCCCCCAAGGCAGAAATGACCAGTGGGCCCACGCTTGCGTTGGGTTTGTGTTCTAAAGCTTGTCTTTCTGGACACTCAGCTTGGGGTCTCCTGCTGCCCCCTACCCCGTGTCCCCTCCTCTGCCTCCACGATTACTGATGGCACAGGAGGTTTAGAGATGTCACATCAGTCTCCCCTGTCCCCTAACCTCTCTGGTCTCTGTCCATTCACAGCACAGGTAGCGGACCTGGAAGGACTCCCATTTCCTGTCCCATTCCCTGGCTGGGGGCACCCACACTGGCTGAAGATAAACTGTTCCATGCTCTCCTTCTGCTGGTTGGCGGTCTTCAGATGCTCAGCTGTGCTCTGAAGGAGACTCTCCTGTTTGCATAGTTTGGTTCTCAGTTCCAGAAGCTCCCTTTTCATGGACTCTCCCTGGGAAGAAAAACAGGCTCTCTGTCAATGGTCAGAAGGCCTAAAGCACCCTGTGTTTGGTGGCTCTTTACAACTCCCAATAGGATTCTACAATCTTCTCAAGTATTTTTGGAGCAGATTTCCCTCATTAAAGCCTCTCAATCCCTCCAGCAGGTGACAGCTCAGGATGGGCCATGAGGTGGGAACACTGAGGACCTGGAAGCCCCCGTGCAGATTGGCACAGGCTACACTCCTGTTGCTGCAGAGAACCTGACTCCAGGCCACACTGAAACTCCCAGCTGTGAACAAGAGCTCAGATTTCGTGCTGACATAGTTATATCACTTGGGCATCACAAGTAAGACTTGGTCGTTAGGAATATTACACCTGGATATCACGCCTGGGGAGGCAGGGCTGGCGTGAGGTAGTCTGCTAGTTGGTAAATATTTGAATATTTGTGCCAATCTCAAGATGACAAAACAGCCCTTTCTTTTTATTCTTCCCCGCCGCACCACACGGCTTACAAGGCCTTAGTTCCTCCACCCAGGGACTCAACCCGGGCCATGGCAGTGAAAGCACCTAGTCCTAACCACTGGACTGCCAGGGAATTCCCAAAACACCCCTCCTTTGGAATTAGCATAGTTGGGTCCCCTAAAGTGTCAGCGATATTATTTGGGGGTTAGAACCCCTGGGAGGGATCCTGAAACCTGCCTATCCAAGGTCACCAACCAGAAAGCAGTCCGAGATCTGAGAGCACCTGGGGGAGCCTGACTCTCCCCAGGCCTGACCCTGAGATGCAGATGTAAGTGGTTTTCTGGGATTCCAGGGGGTGGCTACAAGAGGCTGGGTGACTCCTGGTGACATTCTGTGATCCTGCCTGACTATATGGACCTGGAGATGGGGGTGGGCTAGGAAGGGAAAGGAGATGTTGATGTTTTAACATGGTCCTGAACTTCAGCACAGCCAAACTTCAGAAAGTTAAAGAAACGGAACATTTAGGGGTTACCAGGGCTCTTTGATTACTTATCCTGGGGGTCAGGGCTTGGGGGAGAGGGGATGGAGTCAGAGCTGCACTGAAAGCAGCCACCGTGGAGGAGAGGTCTGCCTCCATCCTGACAAAAGAACCAAGGCAAAAGGAAGGCCAGCTTATGCTACCAGGGGAGGAAAAGGGAGTATCTGCTCACCACATGCACATGCTCTGGGGAATGGGAACCTCTATCTGTTCAATGCCCTTGATTCTCTGATTTAATATGGCCCACGTTGGTTTTAGGGAAAACACTCTGCTTCCTGACACTCACTGTTTTCTAAATCCTCACATACTTTCTGTGCAGTAAGCCATTCTTGAATTTTGCCAAGGATCCACATCAAAATTTCTTGACTACAGTTTTTAGTATATATATTGTTTTCATCATATTGCAAATAGAGCTATCTGTTCTTTCCTGGTCTTGCAGCATCCCTCTGATCTTCATGGTTTCTCAAAGACTATTGACAGGGATTCTGAGACTAAGGCTCCGGTGCTGTCAGTCATCTGGGGTGGAATCTCCTGGGCCTGGCAGATGAGCTCATTAAAATCTTACTATCTTCTCACCTGTGAGGTCTATCTGGTTTTTTCCAGGCATGCAATGGTAGAAGTTCTGCCTCCTCTCTTATCTATGGCTTTTGTTATCTTCCCACGTAGTGACCTTTCTTCTCACATCTCTTGCTCTGAGGAGGCTAATTTAGAAATAACTCTTGATGTCTCTTTCCTTTTCCACAAGCATTCTTTCATTCTGGGCTTAATCCTTTGGACAATACTCTTAGTCTTTTATGACTATTCAATAAATATTTATAAGTAAAAATAATTTTTTAATTATGATATATTGATTTGATTAAATCAATCAACACTTAGGTCGGACTTAGGTCGGCTCCCCAATCCCCCCTCAGCCCACAGAGGAAACGATGCCCACCTGTGGATGCCCACTGAATAGTGTTGGGAAAGCTCTGGAGGATGTTTTGCTGGCACCTCCAGACACAACTGTATGGTCAGACCATTCAAGATGGCTGTTCTCTTGCTCTCTGTCCATTCTTTGCTGACCAGCCCCTCCTTCACCTACATGGCTATCCAATCTGCTTAATTATAGGGCTTAATCAGTAACCACCTACATGCTTGCCCCTCCTTCACCTACATGACTATCCAATCTGCTTAATTATAGGGCTTAAGCAGTAACCACCTACATGCTTGCCCCCGCCCCCAGGCTCTGGTTTCCCTGGTGAGCCAACCTGACTTCCATTCTCCCTATAAATTGTCGCCTCCCTCACCCCGAGTAGTGAAGATTGCTGCCTTGTTCTGCCTGCTGTTTGCCGAACACTGTGGAGCGTCGCTCCAGGACCTTTGTTTAGGACTGTAAGATTCTGTATCCGTTGAATGTTGTTGTTTCTGTCACTGTCTATGGGCTGTTTCTTTGGTGTTGCAGCTGGGGAATTACAAGGCTTGCAGACCTGCACGGTGCAGCCCAACAATAATCGTGAGAATTAGTAACCAAAGAGGAGCCCTGAGTGTATGAGTAGGAGGTGGTGAGGAGATATGGGGAGAGCAGATCAGCATGGGAGGGACACACAGAGCTGCAGCAATGTCTGGAGAAACCTGAGAGAGTGTATAGGCCTCATGTTCCTTCCTTTCCTAGGTCCAAACTAGCTGTGAGTTGTGGGCAGGTAGAACAGGCACTAACTGGAATCTAGTTTGATAACTAATGACAGTATCTGCAGGGGCGTTGCACAGAGGTGGTGGATTTCCTAGAGCCCTTGTCCTCGGAGCCTAGGAGTCTGAGGGCCTGTGGTTGGGAACTGCCAGAAAGTAGCCCTTTCTAGAGTGAGAATAGCTATGGGAGTTTGGGGTTGCTGGGTCTGGGTAGCTCTGTTCTCTCCACCTTGTCTCTTTGCTTCTCCAGTTGGTGATTGGTGTGGCCAGGAAAGAAAGGGGCCTGGGAGTGACCACCCACCCCTGGAAACATGACTGAGCTGAGCCTGAAGCCTCTGGTTTTCTTCCCTAAGGACTCTGTTCTCATTGCAGAGCTGAGGTGTGGACTCCAGGCCCGGACTGTAGAAGCTAGAAGTGGGTCCTGTCCCAGGAAGTGCAAGCAGGTAAGTTACACATTTGGGTAACAGACACTCTCTGTGTTGCTCATTCTGTATCTCCAAAGATACCATCCCAACCCAGCAGAAAACCCAGAGAACTCGCATCCTGGACCTAAAGCCTGATGGGCTGAATGCCTGGCTTTCCTGTGGCTCCTCTGAGTGGGTTCTTTGCGTGCATTATCACGTGCCCTGGCTGTAGCTGTTCAGGAGGCCCTTTCCCCTAAATAGCTGCTGCTGCGGTGTGGGCAGGACAAGGGCGTGTGGAAGGGACGGCCTCCAAGTGTCAGCAGCCTGGGGGGAGAGGGTGGGGAGGAAGGCCACCTCGGTAAGTGGCTGGAGGAGGCCCTGCAGACCTGGCTGTACCACTTGCCAATCACAGGACCAGGGCACAGAGGTCAGCAGGCAGATATGGGCAGATTAGGATGGAAGAGAAGTCAGAGGATTCTGGGGATCAGACCTGGTTAGATCTGCCGTGAGGAAAGTTACTCTCTGAGCTCAGGTAAGCTGCAACGGGAACATAATACTTGCCCCCTGCCTTGCTGATGTAAGGAGCAAATACAGAAAAGCAGACCTCGGTGCTTTGAAATCTGCGAAGCTCTGCGTAGGGGTTGACCTTCAGCAGCTCCCTAATTACAACCAGAAACAGGAAGCCCTGGGCCTCTCCTACCGCTTCCGCGGGCAGTGGAGCTGAGCCTGTGTTCCAGCTGCTCCCGCAGGCGGTCGTTAATGCAGATGGACTCCTCCAGGCGCTGGCGCAGGTTCCGGATTTCACCAAGGTGCTCCTCTAGCAGGTCAGTCCCTGCAGTCACCCAGCAGGACAGGAGGAGGTGAGAGATGGAGAATCCTGGTCACTAGTGGGGCCCATATGGGGGGTGTGGGGTTTGGCCAGTGGCCTCTCAGCAAGATCCCTAAACATCACCGGTTTCTCTCATGGGCATCCAGGAGCTCAGGTGACTTTGCTTAAAGAGTAAATTGGCTTCAAACACAGGACAGCTGGTGCTAACCAAGACCCATGGGCCTCCTCCAATACAGGGGTACGTGTAAGGGAGTTGTAATTGTACATGTACAGTTACCACGGTAACTGGTAAGTGTAAGGGGTTTCACATGATTTAGAAAAATAATTGACCTGCTTGGCTCTGTGCTTTACCTGTGGGTTTGGAGTTAAGCTGGTACATGGAGGAGCCTGAAGATAGGTCCCCAGATATGCTCCCTTTCTGAGGCCTCATCATGTCCCACTGGCCTCTGCTGCCCAAGTACCCAGGCTCGAGGATTCTGCCCACCATAGGGTTCCCCTCAGAGGAGAGAGGGGCTGGGCAGGGTTGAGGTAGTGGGAAGAGCTGGCTTCTAAATGGTTGGTTGGCAATGTGGCTGGGAAAGCAGGATGAACATTGCTGACACCTGGGCAGAAAGAAAAACGAATGAGAAGCAGTATCAGAACGGAAGGATCGGCAAGGAAGCATGTGATTGCTAAGAACAGACACTAAAGGGGACACGTGGGCTATCAGAGGTCCCAGTCTGCTGTGAAATACCAATTAGATGAGGATTCCCATCCTAGGGGCTATAACTTTTCACCCCTTGTATTTGCTAGCATGAGACACCAAGAGGTAGGGGATGAATAACGTATCAGAAAGTCACCAGTGTACACAAAAGGGAAGTCCAGTGGCCCTCATCCTGGCTCCTGTGATAATTCCTCATGATAGAATCCAGGGAAGTTCCAGAAGTAGAACTCACTGGGAAAATCAGAGGTTAAGAGTGTGATGGGCCATAGCATTGACCACACCTGTGAACGGGAATATTTGTGTCCCCATGAGTACTTGCTGTACCCAGAAGCTAAACTGCCAGCTTTTCGGTTTTCCTTTGGGGTTGTCAGAAGAGAAAGGGGGTATAAATCCAGCTAGGTGTGGTGGCCCCAGTTACTCCAGAGTGAGGAACTTCTTTGCTGAGGCTGGGGGAGGTTCTAGGTAAGGCAAGAGGTGATTTCATTCTTACCCAACATGATTCCAGGAACTGAAATATGTCATCACTCATGTCTAAAGAGTCATGAACACTCTTCCATGAGGGAGGGAGGACCTTTCATTTCAGAGGCTGATGCTTTCATAGATCCTATGAAATCATGGGCCTTCCCATTATCTCTGCTTCTGTGTAAAAAGAAGCCCAACTTGGTGGAGAGAGGGAAAGAGGTGAACAGGGCCATAGTTTAGGATATTCACATTCAGAAGACTACCTTCTTCCAGGGATTATCAATATGGGCAGTAGGTAGCTCCACCTAAGAAATAGGAGTGAGGAGTGAAGTCATGGATTAAGTGTTCAGTGGCTTTTATGGCCAAATATGTTGCTAAGGTTTCTTCCAAAATAATGTATTCTTATGCATTTGCTCATTTGCAACTCCAAAGGCCCAAAGCCATATTTCCCTGTTGCCTTGTGGTCCTTGTCATCATCTTCAGTCAATTTAACCTGTAAATTGAAGGTCTCTATATCATTACATAATCTTAGAGACAGAAATATATGTACAGCTTGTTTACCTGAAAAGAGTGCTGATTCTCTGTGGACCAGTGGAGTTGAGCAGCACTCTTTTGTTCTCAATAAGTCATCTCAGATTTTTTTTCTAGACAATGATGATTTTTCTATTCATGGTAACATTTTTATAAAGAACATATACTACCTTAGTTGAGTCCTATTGAGAAAATGGTTCCCATTGTACAAGTAGTACAAAATAAATCATCACTCTCAACTAGCTTTTCCTCACTGAGCAAGTTCTGGCCAACACTTCAGAGGTTTTTAATAAGCTTGGTAATAATTGCTTAATATATGGTATTAAGGTTATTTTTAATAACACTTCAAATAGATCAGTGCAATGTGACTTTGGGCAAGTCACTTAACTTTTTAGGTTTCAATTATCTCAGTTTAGGAAGAATTTGGTTAACTTTTTTTTTCTGCTACAGATACACTTTTGAGTTTCCCCACACAGCAGTGTCATCCCTCAGTTTACATGGGAGTTGTGATGGAGGTGGGACCCCAACTTTGAAAAGCAATCTGCTCACTCCTTCCTTCACTTAGTCATGAATGCTTAGTGGAACACTTGGAAATTGTGGATATTGTCACCCTTGTGAAACCACCAGCCTAGCCAATCCCAGCAGAGTTATAGTGCACACATATCAGGTGAACTTCCCACATTTCAGGCTCACACACCATGGGATGATGTAAGTTAGAAGATGACTCTCTGCCTTGCCCCCATCTCTCTTCCTGACCCCAGCTGCTGTGCCTCTAAACATTATTGTAACTGTGTGGAATATATCCTTTCCACCCCTGATCATGGCTTATATTTCCCCATGTACATCTGAAACACAACCATAGGTTCCTGGCATGTGCCAATCCAGGTAGATCCAGCACCTGTTGCATAGAAACTGCCCTTGCATCTTCTCCTGTTGAATATACTGGTTGTCCAAAGGCAGATAAAAGTGACATCAGATTTACTACATGTATTCAAGGAGACATGTGAAATTTTTAAATGCCTTTGACAAGTAGGAAAGAGATACTGTGGAACTGTAATGAAATTCATAAGTTACATATAGAGTTTAATTCTCATAGAAACTTAAAAAAAAAAACTACAGTCAACAGAAGAGGAAGTAGGGGGATAGGCAGGCCAAAACTGACTTCAAGTTATATAAAACCCAATATGTTGCCATGGAGGGAATTTGAATCAACATTATAATGGGATATATCAAGAATAATTAAGTTGGGAGAAATATACCTTTGCTAAATTAACTAGTCATAAGCTTAAGTGAAGTAGAGTATTATTCTCATATTGTCTCCACACTCAGAAGTATATGAAAGATTGGCACAGACTAAAAGAAGAATGTGTAAAATTTTACATTTTTCTTTGAGGAAAAACACCAAGGACAATTCAAATAGAAACAGACTGATGAATGACCTGAATATAGCCCTCAATAAATGAAAGCTACTGGGAAATATTGCTGCCTTGTTGGTTTTCTCTGTACACACAAGACTGAACAAGGAGAAATTCTCAGATTTTAGAGTGTTTGAAAGGATCAGAAATTGCAGGAAGCCAGAAATTGCAAGGGGCTGTAGGGAAGGATGGTCTCCTTCATTGGAGGCCTTCAGAGAGGAGATAAAGAGCCTTTACTCTGACTTATTGAGCCCTGTTCTCTGTGGCCAGCATTCTAAGGTGATGTGGGGTCTGATAAAGCTTCCTGACTTACAGGGTGTATCTCAGGGTGCTGCATTTAAACCAGAAGAATCACAGCCTTCTCATTTCCAGCATAATTCAAAAACACCTTTGTTTTCATTAGAGTTATTCACTGTTGCTTGTTTCTCTTCTCACACACTTTTGGATCCTTCACTTCTGCCTCATGGCTGTACCTCTCTTTGTCCTCCCACCCACAAATGGCTCCAGATCTCACATGGCTGAGGAAGCAGTTATCTGTATACCATTCCCTAGGGCTGACTCTTCACTTAGGAGCTGCTTGTGCTGCCATATTCAGATACGACCTCTTTGTCACCTGACGTCTTTATATATATATTTTAAATTTTAGTATATGTTTTTTTATAATATTGTGTTTCAGGTGTACAGCAAAGTTATTCAGTTATACATATATATTTTTACAGATTATTTTCCATTATAGGTTATTACAAGTTATTGCATATAGTTCCCTGTGCTATACAGTAAAACCTTGTTTATTTTATATATAGTAGTGTATATCTGTTAATCCCAAGCTCCTAATTTATCCCTTTGGTAAATTTCTCTCTTATTTTCCCTTTGGTAACCATAAGTTTGTTCCTATGTGAGTCTATTTCTGTTTTGTGAATAAATTCATTTGCATTATTTTTTTAGATTCCACATATAAGTGATATCATATAATTGTCTTTCTCTGACTTCACTTAGTATGATAATCTCTAGGTTTATCTGTTGCTGCAAATGGCAATATTTCATTCTTTTTTATGACTGACTAATTTCCATTGTGTGTATATTATATGTACCACATCTTCTTTATCCATTCATCTGTCGATGGACACTTAGGTTGCTTCCGTGTCTTGTCTATTGTAAATAGTGCCTCCGTGAACATTGGGATGCAGGTATCTTTTCAAATAGGGTTTTTGTCATTTCTCAACATACACCAAGGAGTGGAGTTGCTGGATCATATGGTAAATCTATTTTACTTTTTTAAGGAACCCATATCGTTTTCCATAGTGGCTGCACCAATTTTCATTCCCACCAACAGTGTAGGGGTCCCTTTTCTTCACACCCTCTCCAGCATTTAATATTTGTAGACTTTTTGGTGATGGCCATTCTGACCAGTGTGAGGTGATACCTCATTGTAGTTTTGATTTGCATTTCTCTAATAATTAGCAGTGTTGAACGTCTTTTCATGTGTGTTTTGGCTATCTGTATGTCTTCTTTGGAGAAATGTCTATTTAGATCTTCTGCCCATTTTTCCATTGGGTTGTTTGTTCTTTTTGATATTGAGATGCATGAGCTGTTTGTATATTTCGGAGATTAATCCCTTGTCGGTCACATTGTTTGCAAATATTTTCTCCCAGTCCGTAGGTTGTCTTTTCATTTTGTTTATGATTTCCTTTGCTGTGCAAAAGCTTTTAAATTTCATTAGGACCCATTTTTTAATTTTTGACTTTACTTTCACTACTCTAGGAGGTGGATCCAAAAAGATATTGCTCCAATTTATGTCAAAGAGTGTTCTTCCTATGTTTTCCTCTAAGAATTTTATAGTATCTGCCCTTACATTTAGATCTTTAATCCATTTAGGGTTTATTCTTGTGAATGGTGTTAGAGAGTGTTCTAATATCATCCTTCTACATGTAGCTGTCCAGTTTTCCTAGCACCACTTAATGAAGAGACTGTCTTTTCTCCATTGTATATTCTTGTCTCCTTTGTCATAGATTAGTTGACCATAGGTGCTTGGGTTTATCTCTGGACTTTCTATCTTGTTCCATTGATGTATATTTCTGTTTTTGTGCCAGTACCAAACTGTTTTGATTACTGTAGCTTAGTACAGTAATATTAATCAATAATATTACTGATTATTATAATCTCAAGATGAGGAGCCTGATTCCTCAGCTTCATTTTTCTTTCTCAAGATTGCTTTGGCTATTTGGGGTCTTTTGTGTTTCCATACAAATTACAAAAATGTTTGTTCTAATTCTGTGAAAAATGGCATTGGTAATTTGATAGCAATTGCATTGAATCTACAGATTGCTTTGGGTAGTATAGTAATTTTGACAATATTGATTCTTCAGTCCAAGAACATGGTATATCTTTTGATCTGTTTGTGTCATCTTAGATTTCTTTCATCACTGTTATAGATTTCAGAATACAGGTCTTTTGCCTCCTTAGGTAAGTTTATTCCTAGGTGTTTTATTCTTGTTGATGTGATGGTAAATGGAAATTTTTCTTTGTGATCTTTCATTGTTAGTGTATAGAAATGCAAGAGATTCCTGTGTATTAATTTTGTATCCTGAAACTTTACTGAATTCATTGATGAGCTCTAGTAGTTTTCTGGTAGCATCTTTAGGATTTTCTATGTATGGTATCATGTTGTCTGCAAACAATGATACTTTTACTTCTTCTTTTCCAATTTGGATTCCTTTTATTTCTTCTTCTTCTCTGATTGCTGTGACTAGGACTTCCAAAACTATGTTGAATAATAGTGGTGAGAGTGGACATCCTTGTCTTGTTCCTGATCTAAGAGGAAATGATTTGTTTTTCACCATTAAGAATGAATATAGCTCTGGGTTTTTCATATATGCCCTTTGTTATGTTGAGGTAGGTTCCCTCTATGCCCACTTTCTGGAGAGTTTTTAGTATAAATGGGTATTGAATTTTGTCAAAAGCTTTTTCTGCATCTATTGAGATGATCATATTGTTTTTATTCTTCAGTTTGTTAATGTGGTGTGTCACATTGATTGATTTGCATATATTGAAGAATCCTTGCATCCTTAGGATAAATCCCACTTGATCATGGTGTTTGATCCTTTAAATGTGTTGTTGGATTTGGCTTGCTAGTATTTTGTTGAGTGTTTTTGCATCTATATTCACCAGTGATGTTGGCCTGTAATTATCTTTTTTGTGGTATTCTGTCTTGTTTTGGTATCAGGGTGATGGTGGCCTCATAGTTGAGCTTGGGTGAATTCCTTCCTCTGCAATTTTTTGGGATAGTTTCAGAAGGATAGGTGTTAACACTTCTCTAAATGTTTGACAGAATTCGCCTGTGAAGCCATCTGGTCCTGGACTTTTGTTTGTTGAAAGTTTTTAAGTCAGTTTCCATTTCAGTACTTGTTATTTGTCTGTTCATATTTTCTGTTTCTTCCTGGTTCAGTCTTGGAAGATTGTACCTTTCTAAGAATTTGTTCATTTTTTCTAGGTGTGCATTTTATTGGCATGTAGTTTTTTGTAGAAATCTCTCGTGCTCCTTTGTATTTCTGTGCTGTCAGTTGTTATATCTTTTTCATTTCTAATTTTATTGATTTGAGCCCTCTCCTTTTTTTTTCTTGATAAGTCTAGCTAAAGGTTTATCAATTTTGTTTATCTTTTCAAAAAAACAGATTTTCATTTCATTGATCTTTTCTATTGTTTTGTCTCTATTTCATTTATTTCTGCTTTGATCTTTATGATTTCTTTCTTTCTTCTAACTTTGGGTTTTGTTTGTTCTCCTTTCTCTAGTTGCTTTAGGTGTAAGTCTAGGTTGTTTATCTGAGATTTTTCTTGTTTCCTGAGGTAAGATTGTATTGCTATAAACTTCCTTCTTATAACTGCTTTTGCTGCATCCCATAGGTTTTGGATCATTCTGTTTTCATGTCATTTTTCTCTAGGTATTTTTAAATTTACTCTTTAATTTCTTCAGTGATCCATTGGTTGTTTAGTAACATTGTTTAGCCTCCATGCATTTGTTTTTTTACAGTTTTTTTCCTGTAATTTACCTCTAATCTCATAGTGTGTGGTTGAAAAAATATGACTTCAGTTTTCTTAAGTTTACCGAGGCTTGGTTTGTGGCCCAAGATGTATCCTGAAGAATGTTACTTGTGCACTTGAGAAGAAAGTGTGTTCTGCTGCTTTAGTATGGAATGATCTAAAAATATCAATTAATTCCATTTGGTCTAATTTGTCATTTTAGTCTGTGTGTTTCCTTGTTAATCTTCTGTCCGGATGCTCTGTCCACTGGTATAAGTTGGGTGTTAAAATCCCCCACTATTATTGTGTTACTGTCGATTACCCCTTTTGTGGCATTAGCATTTGCCTTATGTATTGAGGTGCTCCTACATTGGGTGCATATATAAGAACAATTATTATGTCTTCTTCTTGGACTGAGCCCGTGATTATTATGTAGTGTCCTTCCTTGTCTCTTGTAAGAGTCTTTATTTTTTATTTATTTAAAATTTTTTTCCACTCCCCCAGCTTTATTGAGATATAATTGACATATAATATTGTGTAAGTTTAAGGTATATAATGTGATGATTTGATACATGTACATATTGTGATATTTTTAGTACATAATGTTGATGCATCCTTCACCTCTCATAATCACAATTTTTTGATTGGTCTTATGGTGAGAATACTTAAGATTTACTGAATTAGCAGCTTTCAATATACAATACAGTATTAGTAACTACAGTCACTATGCTATACATTAGATTCCCAGAACTTTTTCATTGTGTAGCTGGAAGTTTAGATTACTTCCATATCTTGGTTATTGTGAATAATGCTGCAATAAACATGAGAGTGCATATATTTCTTTGATACCTTGTTTTCATTTCTTTGGACTACATACCCAGAAGTGGAATTGCTGGGTTATATGGTAGTTCTGTTTTTAATTTTTTGAGATACCTCCACACTGTTTTCCATAATGGCTGAACCAGTTTACATTCCCACCAACAGTGCACAATTGTTCCCTTTTCTCCAACATTTATTATTTGTCATCTTTTTGATGATAGCCATTCTGACAGGTATGAGGGGATATCTCATTGTGGTTTTGATTTGCATTTCCCTGATAATTAGTGATGTTGAACATCTTTTCATGGACCCATTGGCCATTTGGATGTCTTCTTTTGAAAAATGTCTATTCAAGTCCTCTGCCCACTTTTATTTTATTTTATTTTTAACATCTTTATTGGAGTATAATTGCTTTACAGTGGTGTTCTAGTTTCTGCTGTATAGCAAAGTGAATCAGCTATATGTATACATATATCCCCATATCCCCTCCCTCTTTCATCTCCCTCCCACCCTCCCTATATTAAAGTCTATTTTGTCTGATATGAGTATTGGTACTCCAGCTTTCTTTTGATTTCCGTTCTCATGGGATATCTTTTTCCATCCCCTCACTTTCAGTCTGCATGTGTCCCTAGGTCTGAAGTGAGTCTCTTGTAGACAGCATACATACCAGTCTTGTTTTTGTATCCATTCAGCCAGTCTATGTCTTTTGGAGCATTTAATCTATTTACATTTAAGGTAATTATTGATATGTATGTTCCTATTGCCACTTTCTTAATTGTTTTGGATTTGTTTTTATCAGTGTTCTTTCTTCCCTTCTTCCTTTGTTCTCTTGTGGTTTGATGACTATCTTCAGTGTTGTGTTTGGGTTGCTTTATCTTTTTGTGTGTGTGTATCTATTGTAGATTTTTGGTTTGCAGTTCCCATGAGGTTTTGATATAGCAGTCTACATATGTACAAAGTTGTTTGAAGTTGCTGGTATCTTAATTCCAAATGCAATTCCCATTTCCTGCATTTATACTCTCCTCTTCTCATGGTTGTTGGTTTTGATATCATTTTGTGCCTGGATGATTTTCTATTACTACTTTATGTTTGCCTTCACTAGTGAGCTTTCCCATTTGTGATTTTCTTGTTTCTAGTTGTGCCCTCTTTTTTTCCCCTCCTAGAGAAGTTCCTTTAGCATTTGTTGTAAGCCTGGTTTGGTGGTACTGAATTCTCTTAGCTTTTGCTTGTCTGTAGAGCTTTCGATTTCTCCATCAAATCTGAACAAGAGCCTTGCTGGGTAGAGTATTCTTGGTTGTAGGTTTTTCCCTTTCATCACTTTAAATATATCATGCCACTCTTTTCTGGCCTGCAGAGTTTCTGCTGACAAATCAGCTGATAACTTTATGGGGATTCCCTTGTATGTTATTTCTTGCTTTTCCCTTGTTGCTTTTTTTTTTTTTTTGCAGTACGCAGGCCTCTCACTGTTGTGGCCTCTCCCGTTGCGGAGCACAGGCTCTGGATGTGCAGGCTCAGTGGCCATGGCTCACGGGCCTAGCCGCTCCGCGGCATGTGGGATCTTCCCAGACCGGGGCATGAACCCGTGTCCCCTGCATCGGCAGGTGGACTCTCAACCACTGCGCCACCAGGGAAGCCCTCCCTTGTTGCTTTTTATATATTTTTTTGTATTTATTTTTTGTCAGTTTGATTAATATGTGTCTTGGTATGTTCCTCCTTGGGTTTATCCTGTATGGGACTTTCTGCACTTCCTGGACTTGAGTGACTTTTTCCTTTCCCATGTTAGGGAAATTTTTGGCTATAATTTTTTTAAGTATATTCTCAGGTCCTTTCCCTTTCATTTCTTCTTCTTGGACCCCTATATTGTGAACGTTGGTGCATTTACTGTTGTCCCCAAAGTCTCTTAGGCTGTCCTCATTTCTTTTCATTCTTTTTTCTTTATTCTGTTCTGCGGCAGTGTTTTCCACCACTCTGTTTTCCAGCTCACTTATTTGTTCTTCTGCCTCAGTTATTTGGCTATTGATTCCTTCCAGTGTATTTTTCATTTCAGTTACTGTGTTGTTCATCTCCGTTTGTTTGTTCTTTAAATCTTCTTTCTCTTTGTTAAACATTTATCTTTCCAGTCTGTGCCTCCATTCATTTTCTGAGATTTTGAATCATATTTACTACCATTACTCTGAATTCTTTTTCAGGTAGATTGCCTATCTCCTCTACATTTAGTTGTTCTTGTGGGGTTTTGTCTTGCTCCTTTGTCTGCAACATATTTCTCTGTCGTCTCATTTTGTCTGACTTTCTGTGTTTGTGGTCTCTTTTCCAAAGGCTGCAGGATCATAGTTCCTCTTGCTTCTGGTGTCTGTGCCCAGTGGGTGAGGTTGGTCCAGGGGCTTGTGTAGGTGTCCTGGTGGGAGGGACTGGTGCCTGCCCTCTAGTGGATGGAGCTGAGTCTTGTCTCTCTGGTAGGCAGGGTGGTGTCAAGGGTTGTGTCTTGAGGAGGCTGTGAGTTCAGTATGACTTTAGACAGCCTGTCTTTTGATGGGTGGGCCTGTGTTCCTAACTTCTTGGTTGTTTGGCCTGAGGCTTTCCAGCACTGGAGCCTGCAATTGTTGGGTGGGGCCAGGCCTTGGTGCCAAAATGCAGACCTCTGGGAGAGCTCACACTGATCATTATTCCCTGTGGCCTCTGCTACCAGTGTCCTTGCCCCTACAGTGAGCTATAGCCCACTTTTGCCTCCCCATGAGATCCCTTAAGACCTCTAGGTAGGTCAAGCCCAGGTTCCTATGGAGGTACTGCTTTGTTCTGGGTCCCAGTGCACATGAGACCTTGTGTGCACCCTCCAAGAGTGGAGTCTCTGTTTTCCCCAGCCCTGTGGAGCTCTTACACTCAAGCCCTGCTGGCCTTCAAGGCTAAATGTTCTGGTGGTTCTTCCTCATGATGCCAGACACTCAGACTGTCTTGGAGGGCTACTTTTATGTGGGAACTTCCCTGTGTAGCCTGTGTGGGTTTAACATTTTTTGGTGCAAGGGCTATTTTTAGTAGAGATATCTGCCACCTCTTTCCTGAGTTATGCTGGCCATTATCCCCTTGATAGGAGGTGTGACTGATGCTGTGGTAACCAGAGCCCACACTGGATTTGAGCAGAGCCTCTCCTTTGCTCTCTGGTTGTCACTGCCTTGTCGGGGCAGAGTCTGTTTCCTATTTGTTGGAGTAGAGGCCCCCAGATCTATTTCTTAGCTGTATTTTTGACTTGTGGTGTGAAGTAGGTGAGATTGGAGCACGTCTACTGGGAGAGAAGCCACTGAGTGTTCCTCCTCTGGAGCTGTTCACCCATGGGTGTGCTCTATTGTGTTACCTTTCATCCATTGTGTGAGCTCTTAGACGACACTGTTGTTGGCACTGCTCTCAGACCCACCTTATCTGTGGTTATGCAGGCAATTGGCCCTGGTGTTTCTCAGGCATTGTTTTCATCAGGCCACCAGCATAGATCTACTGAAGTCAGGTCCCAGGATTGTAGTAATCATGGATCTGGACCCACTGTGGGTGCAATGGGGGCAGCTCAGACTCTGGCCTGGACCAACTCCCAAGTGTATGTGCCCACAATGTCCACAGCTGCTAAAGCTAGACCCATCTTGGCTGCAGGAGCACTCACTGTCTGCTCAGATGTTCTGCAGGTGCTGAGTTTGCAAACCAGTTGCAAGGGTGTAAATCCACAGTTTGTGCAGCTGTAAGGAGAGATTTCAGCACTTTTTCCTTAGTTGAATGGCCCCTGGGTCTCAGCTGTGGTTTCAGCCCCACCTCTGCATGTGGGCCACCCACAGACGTCTGCTCCTGAGGCTGCCCTGGAGCACACAAGCCCGCACCAGTGGGGAGGGGGCATGGAGGAGATGGCAGCTGGGGGCACAAGAGCTTGCTCCTGAGGGGAGGGGGTGCAGAGGAGAAAGCAGCCTAGGGTGCGAGTGCCCACCCTGGTGGGAGCCCTTCTTAGTACTGGGGAGGCAGGGGCTGGCACATGGGAAGAGAGCCTACAGTGGTGGCCCTGCCCTTTGCACGTCACTCAACAATGATGCTTCACTTCTGTGGTGGTCCAGGCTTCCTCCACAAGCATTCCTGGTTGCAGAGCTTCTCACTCCTCTCCCTTCAGGCTGTCTCCTCATAGAGAACAGCGGTCCTCTCACCAGGTCTGCTCTCCAAATCCCACATTCTGGCACCAGGCCCCCATCCACACCAGTGGATACACATCTCAGGCTGGGACATGCTGGGCTATGGCACAGACCATCTGTGTAGGTCTCATTCTTTCATGCCAGCTGCAGACCATTTGCTGTGCTCTCCTCTGAGCCCCTGAAGCTCTCCTTCTGTCCCAACTGATCTCCCCACCAGTGAGGGGGCTTCCCAAGATGCAGGAACCTCTCCTTCAGTTCCCCCACCCAGGGTTGCAGGTCCCATCCCACTTCCTTTCCTCTTCATTATTTCCTTCTTCGTTCTTTCATCCTACCCAGTTATGCGGGGATCTTTCTTGTCCTTTTATGTGTCCAAGGTCCTCTGCTAGTGTTCAGCAGGTGCTCTGTCACAAGTTTTCCATTTGTAGATGTATTCTTGATGCATTTGTCGGGAGAGGTGAACTCCATGTCCTCCTACTCCACCGCTATCTGGACTCTCCTTCTATTTTTAGTTTTTAAAGGAACGTCCATACTGTTCTCCATGGGGGCTGTATCAATTTACATTCCCACCAACAGTGTGGGAAGTTTCATTTTTCTCCACACCTTCTCCAGCATTTATTATTTGTAAAATTTTTAATGATGGCCATTCTGACTGGTGTGAGATGGTACCTCATTGTAGTTTTGATTTGCATTTCTCTAATAATTAGCGATGTTGAGCATATTTTCATGTGCCTGTTGGCAATCTGTATATTTTCTTTGGAAAAATGTCTATTTATTTCTTCTGCCCATTGTTTGAGTGGTATGTTTTTATTGTTTGTTTTTTTGTTTTTGTTTTTGAGCTGTATGAGCTGTTTGTATGTTTTGGAAATCAATCCCTTATCAGTCACATCATTTGCAAATATTTTCTCCCATTCTGTAAGTTTTCTTTTTGTTTTGTTTATGGTTTAATTTGCTGTGCAAAAGCTTTTAAGTTTAATTAGCTCCCATTTGTTTATTTTTGTTTTTATTTCTAGTACTCTAGGAGACTGATCCAAAAAAATACTGTTGTGATTTATGTCAAACAGTGTTCTGCCTGTGGTTTCCTCTAGGAGTTTAATAGTATCCAGTCTTATATTTAGTTCCTTAATCCATTTTGAGTTTATTTTTGTGTATGGTGTTAGATAATGTTCTAATGTCATTCTTTTACATGTAGCTGTCCAGTTTTCCCAGCATTGCTTATTGAAGAGACTGTCTTTTCTCCAATGCATATTCTTGCCTCCATTGTCATAGATTAATTGACCATAGGTGTATGGATTTATTTCTGTGGTTTCTATCCTGTTCCATTGATCTATATTTCTGATTTTTTGCAAGTACCATACTGTTTTGATTACTGTAGCTTTGTTGTGTAGTCTAAAGTCAAAGAGTCTGATTCCTCGAGCTCCGTTTTTCTTTCTTAAGCTTGCTTTGGCTATTTGGGGTCTTTTGTGTTTCCATACAAATTAAAAAATTTTTTGTTCTAGTTTTGTGAGAAATGCCATTGGTAATTTGATTGGATTGCATTTGATCTGCAGATTGTCTTGGGTAGTATAGTCATTTTGACAATGTTGACTCTGCCAATCCAAGAACACAGTATATCCTTCCATCTGTGTCATCTTTGATTTCTTCCATCATCCTCTTATAGTTTTTGGAGTACAAGTCTTTTGCCTCCTTAAGTAGGTTTATTCCTAGGTATTTTTTCTTTTTGGTGTGATGGTAAATGGGATTGTTTCTTAATTTCTCTTTCTGATTTTTCATTGTTAATGAATAGAAATGCAAGAGATACCTGTGTATTAATTTTGTATCCTGAAACTTTACCAAATTCATTGATGAGCTCTAGTAGTTTTCTGGTAGTGTCTTTTGGATTTTCTATGTATATTACCATGTCATATACAAACAGTAATAGTTTTATTTTTTCTTTTCCAATTTGGAATTTTTAAATTTCTTTTTCTTCTCTGATTGCTGCGGCTAGGACTTCCAATACTATGTCAAATAAAAATGGTGAGAGTGGGCATCTTTGTCTTCTTTCTGATTTTAGAGGAAATCCTTTCAGCTTTTCAACATTGAGTATGATGTTAGCTATGGATTAGTCATATATGGCCTTTATTATGTTGAGCTAGGTTCTCTCTTTGCCCACTTTCTACAGTTTTTTTTTAATCATACATGGATGTTGAGTTTTAGCAAAAACTTTTTCTGCATCAATTGATATGATCATATGGTTTTTATTCTTCCATTTTTTAAATGTAGTGTATCACACTGACTGATTTGAAGATATTGAAAACTCCTTGCATCCCTAGGATAAATCCTACTTGATCATGGTGAGTGATCTTTTTAATGTATTGTTAAACTTGGTTTGCTAGTATTTTGTTGGGAATTTTTGCATCTATGTTCATCAGTTATATTGGCTTATAATTTTCTTCTTTTGTGTGTGTGTTATCTTTGTATGGTTTTGGTATCAGGGTTATGGTGACCTCATAGAATGAGTTTATAAGTGTTCCTTCCTCTGCAATTTCTTTTGGAATAGTTTCAGAAGTATGTGTGTTAACCCTTCTCTAAATGTTTGATAGAATTTGCTTGTGAAGCCATCTGGTCCTGGACTTTTGTTTTTTTTTTGGGAGTTTTTATATTACTGATTCAATTTCAGTACTGCAATTGTTCTGTTCATATTTTCTGTTTCTTCCTGGTTCCACCTTGAGGATTGTTTATTTCTAAGAGTTGTCCATTTCTTCTAGGTTGTCCATTTTATTGGCATATTGTTGCTCATAGTAGTCTCTTATGGTCCTTTGTATTTCTGTGGTTTTGGTTGTCACTTCTACTTTTTTATTTCTAATTTTATTGATTTGAGCCCTCTCCGTTTTTTACTTGATGAGTCTGACTAAAGGTTTATCAATTTTGTTTAGCTTTGCAAAGAACCATCTTTTAGTTTCATTGATCTTTTCTATTTTCATCTCTATTTCTGCTCTGATCTTTACGATTTCTTTCTTTCTACTAACTTTGCATTTTATTTGTTCTTCTTTCTCTGGTTGCTTTAGGTGTAAGGTTAGGTTGTTTATTTGAGATTTTTCTTGTTTCCTGAGGTAAGATTGTATCACTATAAACTTTCCTCTTAGAACAGCTTTTGCTGTGTCCTATAGGCTTTGGATAATTGTGTTTACGTTTTCATTTGTCCCTAGGTATTTTTGATTTCCTCTTTGATTTCTTTAGTCATCCAATGGTAGTTTAGAAGCATATTGTTTAGCCTCCAGATGTTTGTGGGTTTTTTGCAAATTTTTATTTTGTAATTGATTTCTAATCTCATAGCATTCTGGTCAGAAAAGATGCTTGATATGTTTCAGTTTTCTTAAATGTACCAAGGCTTCCTTTGTGGCCCAGCATGTGATCTATCCTGGAGAATGTTCCATGTGCACTTGAAAAGAATGTATATTCTGCTTTTGGACAGAATGGTCTAAAAATACCAGTTAAGTCTCTCTGCTCTAATGTGTCATTTGAGGCTTGTGTTTCCCTATTGATAGTCTGTCTGAATGACTGTCCATTGATGTAAGTGGGGTGTTAAAATCCCCCACTATTGTGTTACTCTCATTTTCTCCTTTTATGTCTGTTAACATTTGCCTTATATATTGAGGTTCTTCTATGTTGGGTGAATATATATTTACAATTTTTATGTCTTCTTCTTGGATTGATCCCTTGATCATTATGTAGTATTTTTCTTTGTCTCCTGTAATAGTCTTTATCTTAAAGTCTGTTTTGTCTTATTTGAGTATTGCTACTCCAGCTTTCTTTTGATTTCCATTTGCATAGAATACCTTTTTCCATCCCATCACCTTCAGTCTGTATGTTTCTCTAGATCTGTTGTGGGTCTCTTGTAGACAGTTTATACATGGGTCTTGATTTTTTATTCATTCAGCCAGTCTATGTCTTTTGGTTGGAGCATTTAATCTGTTTACATTTAAGGTAATTATCGATATGTATGTTCTTATTGCCATTTTATTAAGTGTTTTGGATTGGATTTTGTAGGTCTTTTTTCTTCCTTTCCACTTTTGTTCTCCTCTCTTGTGATTTGAATACTATCTCTAGTGTTGTTTGGATTCCTTTTTCTTTTCTGCCTGTATATTATTATAGATTTTTGTGTTTTGGTACAAGGAGGTTGTTTGTTTGTTTTTGTTCTGTTTGTTTGTTTTGCCATGCCATGCAGCCTGTGGGATCTGTTCCCTGACCAGAGATTGATCCTGGGCCAAGGCAGTGAAAGCCCAGAATCCTAACCACTATGCCACCAGGTAACTCCCCACCATGAGGTTTTGATATAGTAGTCTATATATATACAACATTGTTTTAAGTTGCTGATCTCTTACTTTCAAATGCATTTCAAATATCTAGCATTTGTACTCTCCCCCTCTCATGATTACTGGTTTTGATATCAGATTTGTGTGTGGTTGATTTCCTACCTTTACTGATTTTTGTTGTTGTTGTTTGCATTTACCAGTGAGCTTTCTCATTTTGTAATTTTCTTGTTCTATCTGTGGCCTTTTCTTTTCTGCTTGGAAAAGCTCCTCTATCGTTTGTTGTAAAGCTGTTTTGGTGGTCCTGAATTCTCTTAACTTTTGCTTGTCTGTAAAGCTTTTGATTTCTTCATCAAATCTGAATGAGAGCCTTGTTGGGTAGAGTATTCTTGGCTGTAAGTTTTTTCCCTTTCACCACTTTAAATATATCATGGCACTCCCTTCTGGCCTGTAGAGTTTCTGCTGAAAAATCCATTGTTAACCTTATGGGGGTAACCTTATGGGGATTCCCCTGTATGTTATTTGTTTCCTTTCCCTTGTTGCTTTTAATATTTTCTCATTATGTCTAATTTTTTTCAATTTGATTACTATGTGTCTCAGCATTTTCCTCCTTGGGTTAATTGTGTATGGGACTGTCTGCACTTCCTGGACTTGGGTGACTGTTTCCTTTCCCATGTTAGGGAAGTTTTAAGCTATCATTTCTTCAAATATTTACTGAGGCCTTTTCTCTCTCTCTTCTCCTTCTGCGACCCCTATAATGCAAATGTTGGTTCATTTGATTTTGTCCCAGCAGTCTCTTAAGCTCTCCTCATTTCATTTCAGTCTTTGTTCTTTATTCTGTTCCATGGCAGTGATTTCCACCATATTGTCCTCCTGCTTATTGGTTCTTCTGCCTCATTTATTCTGCTATTGATTCCTTCTAGTGTATTTTTCATTTCAGCTATTCTGTTCTTCAACTGTGTTTAGTTCTTTATATTTTCTAACTCTTCATAAAAAATTCTTGTAACTTCTTGCTCTGCGCATCCATTCTTTTTTTTTTTTTTTTTTGCTTTATAACAAATTTAATCAGTTATACATATACATATGTTTCCATATCCCCTCCCTTTTGCGTCTCCCTCCCACCCTCCCTATCCCACCCCTCCAGGCAGTCACAAAGTATCAAGCTGATCTCCCTGTGCTATGCGCATCCATTCTTTAATGAGTTCTTGGGTTATCTTTAAGATCATTATTCTGAACTCTTTCTCAGGTTGATTGTCTATCTCCACTTCACTTAGTTGTTGTTCTGGGGTTTTATCATGTTCCTTCGTCTGGAACATATTCCTCTGCCATCTCATTTTGTCTAAATTTCTATTTGTATTTTTATGTATGTGGAAGGTTAGTTATGTTTCTGGCCTTGGAGGAGTAACCCTCTGTAGGGGATGTCCTATTTGTTCCAACAGTACAGTCCCTTCTCATCACCCAAGGGCCAGGGGCCAGCTGGTGCCAGGGTAGTCTCTGGTATGTGTTTTCAGACTCAGTTCTGCAGACTGTGGGCCTGTAGTTTTCTTGCTTCTTGTGTCTACCTCCTGGTGGGTGAGGCTGGTCTAAAGGCATGTGCAGGCTTCCTGATGGGAGAGGCCAGTGCCTGCCCAGTGAGGGGTGGAGCTGGGTCTTGGCCATCTGGTGGGCCGGGCCATGTCAAGAAGTGTGCCTAGAGGTGGCTGTGGGCTCAGGAAGGCTTTAGTCAGCCTGTCTGCTGATGGATGTGGTGGTGTCCCCACCCTGTTGGTTATTTGGCCTGAGGTGTCCCAGCACTGGAGCCTATAGGCTCTTGGGTGGGGCTAGGTCTTGGAGCAAAAATGTTGGCCTCCAGGAGAGCTCACACTGATGCATACCCCCCAGTACCTCCACCACTAGTGTCCTTGTCCCCAAGGTGAGCCACAGCCATGCCCTGCCTCCTCAGTAGACCCTTCAAGACCAGCAGGTTGATCTGGCCCAGGCTTCTATGAAGTCCCTGCTTTTGCTCTGCGTCCTGGTGTGCTGAGAACTTGTATGCACCCTCCAAGAGTGGAGTCTCTGTTTCTTCCAGTCCTGTGAACCTCCTGCAGTCAAGTCCTGCTGGCCTTCAAAGCCACATGCTCTGGTGTCTCCTCCTCCTGATGCCAGACCCCCAAGCGGAGAGCCTGGTGTGGGGCCCAGAATTCTCACTCCTGTGGGATAACTGCATCCATATAATTGTTCTCCAGTTTGTGGGTCACCCACCTGCCAGGTATGGGATTTAATTATATCGTGAGTGTGCCCCTCCTACCATCTCATGTGGTTTCTTCTTTATGTCTTTGAAAATAGACTATCTTTTTTGGTAGTTTCCAGTCTCTTTTTTATTGATGGATGTTCAGTAGTTAGTTTTTTGGTATGCTCATGAGACGAGGTGAGCTCATGGTCCTTCTCCTCTGCCATCTTGTCCAGGAAGTCTTGAGTGAGATGTTTAATGATCCCTCCCACTTTCTTATTGTTTCCATTTCTATGAAATACCTTTTTCCATCCCCTCACTTTCAATCTATGTGTGTCTTTTGCCCTAAAGTGGGTCTCTTGTAGGAAGCATATTGTAGGTTCTTTTTTTTTTAATTTGAATTTTATTTTATTTCTTTATACAGCAGGTTCTTATTAGTTATCAATTTTATACATATTGGTGTATATATGTCAATCCCAATCTCCCCGTTCATCCCACCACCACACCACCACCACCCCCTAGGTTCTTTTTCTTTTTTAATCCAATCTGCCACTCTGTCTTTTGATTGGAACATTTAGTCCATTGACCTTTAAAGTGATTATTGATTCACTTGTATTTATTGCCACTTTAAACCTTGTTTTCCAGCTGATTTTGTAGTTCTTCTTAGTGCCTTTCTTCTTTTTGTTTTTCCTTTTGTGGTTTGATGGTTTTCTTTTGCACTATGCTTTAGTTCCTTTCTTTTTGGTTTTTGTAATTCTATTGTATGCTTTTGATTTGTGGTTATTCTGGTTTTCAAGTATGTTAATGCATAATTATATCTACTTGCTTTAGATTGATGATCATATAAGTCCAAACACTTTCTAATAAATCTACATTTTCTTACTCCCTTTTCTCACATTTTGTGATTTTGAAGTTGTATTTTACATCTCATATTTATCCTTTTGCTGTTCATTGTAGTTATAATCACTTTCACAAATTAAAAAAAATTTTAATCTATGTACTGGCTTATTTAGGTAATCTTCAATCCTTTTATGTATTTTCCTTTCCAATTGTGTTTTCCATTTTCTATAGAATAATGCTTCTTTTTTATTTAGAGAAGACCTTTCAATACTTCTTTTAAGTTAGGTTTAGTATTACTGTGTTCTCTTAGTTTTTGCTTTTCTAAGACGTTCTTAGTTTCTCCCTCTATTCTAAATGATAATCTTGCTGACTAGGCTCTTCTAGGTTGCAGGATTTTCCCTTTCAGGACTTTGAATATATCATACCACTCACTTCTGGCCTGCCACGTTTCTGTAGAGAAATCAGATGATAGCCTTATGGTGTTCCCTTGAAACTGACTGTTTGTTTTTCTGTTGTTACCTTTAAAATTCTCTTTATATGTTTAACTTTTGCCACTTTAATTATGATATGTCTTGGTTGGGTCTGTTTGGGTTCATCTTCTGTCAGACCCTCTGTCCTTTCTGTACCTGGATATGTGTTTCCTTCTTTATGTTTGGGAAGTTTTAAGCCATAATTTTTTCAAATACATTTTTAATCCCCCTTTCTCTTTCTTCTCCTTCTGGAATCCTTATTACATATAGGTTGCCATGCTTTATATTATCCTATAGATCTCTGGTGCACATAATTTTTTCAAATACATTTTTAATCCCCCTTTCTCTTTCTTCTCCTTCTGGAATCCTTATTACATATAGGTTGCCATGCTTTATATTATCCTATAGATCTCGTATGTAGTTTTCATTTTTTTTTGGTCTTTTTTTACTGAAGTATAGTTGATTTACAATGTTGTGTTAGTTTCTGGTGTACAGCAAAATGTATAATATATATTATATATATATATATAATACATAATAGTATGGTTTATTACCATACTATTGAATATAGAATAGATATTGAATATAGTTCCCTGTGTTATACAGTGGAACCTTGTTTCATTTGTCTGCTGATGTTCTTTGGTGATTTCCATTATTCTAGCTTCCAGATCACTTATTTGTTCTTCTGCATTATTTCGTCTGCTATTTATTGCCTTTAGTTCAGTTTTTATCTCAGCAACTGAGTTGTCTAATTTTGATTGGTTCCTCTTTAGAGTTTCTAGTTCCTTGTTGCAGAGATCTGCATTTCTACAGATAGTCTTTCTTAACTCAGTATTTTTATGACATCCTTTTTGAACTTGGGGTCTGGTAGACTGGAGATGTCTGTTTCATTGTTTTTATTCTTTCAGAGAATTTCTCTGGTTCTTTTAATTTGGAGTAGTTTCTCTGCTTTTTCATTTTAGTTAAATTTCTCTGACTGTATGAATTTAGGAGAAACAGTTATCTACTGTGGTCTTGAAAGGCTGTTTTTGTGTGGGAGTATTCCTGTGTAGACTGGGTGAGTCCAACATTTTTTGTGCACAGGCTGTTTTGGTATGGATGCCAGTCATGTCTTTCCTCAGAGTGTGCTGGCCATTATCCCCTTGATGGGGGCGTGTTTGGTGTTGTGGTGACCAGAGCCTGCGCTGGATGTTGGGTAGGCCTCCTCTTTGCTCTGTGGCTGTCACAGACCTGTCGGGGACAGGGGCTTCTCTCTGGTTGTTGGAGTAGAAGTCTCCAGAACAAGTTCTCAGCTGTGGTATGAGGTAGGTGGGACTGGAGTGCTCCTGATGGGAAAGGAGCTGCTGTGTATTCCTCCCCAGGGGCTGTCTGCCAGGAAGTTGGACTCTGATGCTGCCCACCACCCAGTGTGTGCACCCTCAAAGTCCGCTACTGCTGGCGCCGCCCCTAGACCCACCCCCAATGCAGGAACTTCAATAATCAGCTCAAACGTCAGGTCCACGTTTGTGCTATCAAAGCCCACTAGGGCTGGAGCTATGCCCCAACCTTGGACACGCTGACAGTGGAGATCCTATGGCAGACCTATGCTCTGTCCTGTGCACACATTTAATGGTGACCTGGACCACACTCCAGGCCTTTTGGGCTGTCTCTGTGCAGCCAAACCAAGTCGTCTTCCCAGGTCTTTCTGCTGAAGCTTGAGTTTCAGCACCCAGCCACTCCGTGCACCAGCAGGCATGTGTCTTGGGTTGGGAAGTGCAGCAACATGGCAGCCATCAGTGCCAGTCCCTCTCTACTCTGCCTGGCAGCAAGCCAGTACCCACACACTTCTCTCAAGAAAATTCCAGACCACGCCTGCTTCCTATCAGTTGAAGTGGACCTTCCAACCAGTGAAGAATGTTCCCAGGGCTAGAGAACTGTTCCTCTTTCACAGCTCCCTCCCAGGGGTGCAAGTCTCATCCTCATTCATTTTTTCTTTTTTCCCCCTTTTTTTCCTACCCAGTTACATGGGATCTTTATTGCAGCTTTCGTTGTATAAGAGATCTTCTGCCAGGTTTCAGTGGATATTATGTGAGAATTGTTCCACATGTAGATGTATTTTTGATGTGTTTGTGGGGGGAAGTGAGCTCCACGTTGTTCTACTCCACCATCTTCAACTCCTCCTCACCTGACCTCTTTAAACCATTATTTCATTTCAGCTTATCCACATGGGCTTGGAGAAAATTGGGTCACTGATAAGATGCCTAATGCACCTCTTCCCCATCTTTCCCAATAGAAGAGGCAGTAACCATGGTTTTCAAGAAAACATTCTTCCCCCAAATACTGACAACCTCCAGCACTGGGAGGAGAAGAGATAAGCTGAAGCTGGACTAAAAGAGCTAAAGGCTCAGATTGAAGAATCTACTCTGGGCCCTCGATAGGTCCTGCTTCCCTGAAGCAGGGAAGCTTCTTGTGAAATGCCAACAGGGACAAAGGACTACAACAGCTGAGTCCTCCCTTGTTTGGAGTCATGTATAGGTCTTTACTTTCAGATAAAATTCACTACAATTGCACATATTTACGATTTCTTTTCTTCTACTAACTTTAGGTTTTGTTTGTTCTTCTTTCTCTAGTTGCGATAGGTGTAAGTTTAGGTTGTTTATTTGAGATTTTTCCTGTGTCATGCGGTAAGATTGTATTGCTATATACTTCCCTCTTAGAACTGCTTTTGCTGCATCCCATAGATTTTGTATCATTGTGCTTTCATTTTCATTCATCTCTAGGTATTTTATATATATATATTTTTTTAATTATTTTTGGCTGTGTTGGGTGTTTGTTTCTGTGCGAGGGCTTTCTCTAGTTGCGGCAAGCGGGGGCCACTCTTCATCGCGGTGCGCGGGCCTCTCACTATCGCGGCCTCTCTTGTTGTGGAGCACAGGCTCCAGATGCACAGGCTCAGTAGTTGTGGCTCACGGGCCTAGTTGATCCGTGGCATGTGGGATCTTCCCAGACCAGGGCTCGAACCCGTGTCCCCTGCATTGGCAGGCAGACTCTCAACCACTGCGCCATCAGGGAAGCCCCATCTCTAGGTATTTTTGATTTCCTCTTTAATTTCTTCAGTGATCCACTGGTTGTTTAGTAGCATATTGGTTAGCCTCCACATGTTTGTATTTTTTGTAGTTTTTTTCTTGTAGTTTATTTCTAATCTCATAGCTTTGTGATTAGAAAAGATGCTTGATAAGATTTCAATTTTCTTAAATTTACTGAGGCTCACCTTGTGGCCCAGCATGTGGTCAATCCTGGAGAATGTTCTGTGTGCACTTGAGAAGAATGTATTCTGCTGCTTTTGGATGGAATGCTTTATAAATATCAATTAAGTCCAACTGGTCCAATGTGTTACTTAAGGTCTGTGTTTCCTTATTGATTTTCTGTCTGGATGATCTGTCCATTTAATGAAAGTGGGATGTTAAACTCCCCCACTATTATTGTGTTACTGTTGATTTCTCCCATTATGGCTGTTAGCAGTTGCCTTATATATTGAGGTGCTCCTATGTTGGGTACATATATATTTACAAGTGTTTATCTTCTTCTTTGATTGTTCCCTTGATCATTATGTAGTGTACTTCTTTGTCTCTTATAACAGGCTTTATTTTAAAGTCTATTTTTTCTGATACGAGTATGCTCCTCCAGCTTTCCTTTGATTTCAATTTTTGTGGAATACCTTCTTCCATCCCCTCACTTTCAGTCTGTATGGGTCCCTAGGTTTGAGGTGGGTCTCTTGTAGACAGCATATACACAGGTCTTGTTTTTGTATCCTTTGTCATTTTTCCCTTGTTGCTTTTAATATTTTTTCATTGTCTTTACTTTTTGTCAGTTTCATTATCATGTGTCTTGGCATGTTCCTCCTTGGGTTTATCCTGCCTGGGACTCTCTGCACTTCCGGGACTTGGTTGACTGTTTCCTTTCCCATGTTAGGGAAGTTTATAGCTATTATCTCTTCAAATATTTTCTCAGGTCCTTTCTCTCTCTCTTCTCCTTCTGGGACCCCCTATAATGAGAATATTGGTGCATTTAATTTTGTTCCAGAGGTCTCTTAGGCTGTCTTTATTTCTTTTCATTCTTTTTTCTTTATTCTGTTCCATGGCAGTGATTTCCACCGTCTGTCTTCCAGGTCACTTAACCGTTTTTCTGCCTCAGTTTTCTGCTATTGATTCCTTCTAGTGTATTTTTCATTTCAGTTACTGTATTGTTCATCTCTGTTTGTTTGTTCTTTAATTCTTCTGGGTCTTTGTTAAGCATTTCTTGTATCTTCTCAGTCTTTGCCTCCATTCTTTTTCTGAGATCCTGGATCATCTTCACTATCATTATTGTGAATTCTTTTTCTGGAAGGTTGCCTATCTCCTCTTCATTTTGTTATTTTTCTGGGGTTTTATCTTGTTCCTTCATCTGGGACATAATCCTTTGCCTTTTCATTTTGTCTAACTTTCTGTGATTGTGGATTTTGTTCTGCAGGTTGCAGGATTGTAGTTCTTCTTGCTTCTCCAAATGCACACATTTAAAGTATACAATTCACAGGATGACTTTCATGGGCCCTGGCCACTTTTGACTTTGTGGGCCCCTTCATTCATAAAATATTTTAAAAGTACATTTTGCCACACTCAAAAAAATGTATTATTATTATGTTAAAATATTTTGTTGACTTAAAAGAAAATTTCTTATCTTAAAATGAATTAAAACCTTTTCCTGTGCCTACTGGCCCCCTGTGTGCCATCATGAGATGGAGGAGGAAGGGAAGGTGGATGGAGAGGCATGATTTGGGAGGAGTAAGAGGGGCAGAGGAGGAGGGAGAGCTGAATACCAAGGTGGTTCTATTCCCTGGCCCCAGAATGGCAGCCCATCTTTGCAACTCCCCCTTACCTGATGCTGCACAAACACATCCTGTCCTGGTCCCTCATCCTCTGGCCTCCTTTCTTCCCATATAAACAGCCTCTCTTCCTTCCTCCCATATCCTGCTTCTAGGGTTTCTTTTCTTTTTCACTAGGTCTCCCCAAGCTCAGGCCCAAGTCCCTCATCCATAACAGACCTGTTCCCTCTAATCCCTCACCTGCACAGGCCTTCATTGCCACCCTTGTCTTGTGGTGCTGAAGAATCCAAAGCATAAATATCTCCCAAGAGAAAAGGAAGTGAAGCCATGGAGTCATAGGGTCTCCCTGCTGAATTGACACAAGCAGTCCCAGGTCACTCAGGTGGATTTCTGAAGATGTCAAACTTCAGTGGAGTGGGAAGTATGTACACAGTAAACACATTGACTAGAGCTTTAATATGTAACCTTGAATCTATATATCCAACACATCACATACATTCAATTTTGTTTTTTGGCAACCACAAGTGGAAAAGAATATATATATATATATATATATATGTATATATATATATATATATATATATATATATATATATATATCTGAATCTCTTTGCTGCACAGTAGAAATTAACACAACATTGTAAGTCAACTATACTTCAATAAAATAAATTTTCAAAAAAATTTTTGTTTTTTGTTGTTCATATGAATTGTATAAACTGCACACTTTGCTTTATAGGTTTTTTTTTTTTACCCTATAAAGGCTTGGATAGGCATAACACAGCATCCCAGAATTCCTCTCCATGTTTTGTAATACACTGTGTCCAGGATACTTGCACAAGTAGAACCATAGCTTCCTCTGTAAAAGAGCCCAAAATTGGAAACAACTCAAATGTATATCATTAATGGAATGGATAACTAAATAACTAAATTCTCGTAGATTTCAATGAAAAGGGAGGAATCACTAATGACTATTAAATCCATAATTTTTAGCCAAAAAGCCAGGTGTAAGAGAATATATACTATATGATTACAGGTTAGTACACAGACTTGTGAGGAGGGTATAATAAACAAAATTATGATATAGAAAACAAAACAGGGGTTACCAGTGAGGAGAGGGGAGGGGATAGGGACAAGACAGGTGTAGGGGATTAAGAGATAGAGAATACTATGTACAAAATAAACTACAAGGACATATTGTACAGTACAGGGAATATAGTCAATATTTTATAATAACTATAAATGGAGTATAACATTTAAAATTGTGAGTCACTATGTTGTACACCAGAAACTTATATAATATTGTAAATCAACTATACCATAATTAAAAACAGAAGAAAAAACCCCACTATTTTGTTTTCTGTATCTTTGACTATATTTCTGTTTTGCTATATACATTCATTTTATTTTTTAGATTCCACACATAAGTGATATCACACAGTATTTGTCTTTCTTTGTATGATTTATTTCACTAAGCATAATATTCTCTAGTTACATCCACGTTGCTGCAAATGGCAGAATTTCATCCTTTTTATGGCTGAGTAATATTCCATTGTGTATATATATACTACATTTTCTTTATTGCTTTGTCTGTTGACGGACACTTGGGTTGCTTCCATTTTTTTGCTATTGTAAATAGTGCTGCTATGAACATTGAGGTGCATGTATGTCTTTGAATTAGTGTTTTTGGTGATTTTTTATATGCACCCAAGAGTGAAAATGCTGGATAATATGATAGTTGTATTTTTAGTTTTGGGGGGACCTCCATACTGTTTTCCATAGTGGCTACATGAATTTACATTCCCACTGGCATTATACTGAGGTTCCCTTTTCTCCATATCTTCACCAACATTTGTTATATGTAAACAGTTTGATGATAACCATTCTGACATGTATGAGATTATATCTCATTGTGGTTTTGATTTGCATATCTTAGAGTTGTTATTAGTGATGTTGAACATCTTTTCATTTGCCTGTTGAAAATCTATATGTCATCTTTAGAAAAATATCTATTTAGGTCTTCTGCCTATTTTTAGATTGGGTTGTTTCTTTTGATAGTGAGTTATATGAGCTGTTTGTATATTTTGGATATTAACACCTTGTCAGTCATATTTGCAAGTTTTTTTTCCCATTCTATAGGTTGTGTTTTCATTTTGTAGGTGGTTTCCTTTGCTGTGCAAAAATTTTAAGTTCAATTATGTCCAACTTTTTAATTTTTGCTTTTATTTCTTTTGCATTAGTAGACAGATACAAAGAAATATTTCTGTGATTTATGTCAAAGAGTATGTTCTCTTCTAAGAGTTTTATGGTTTCAAGTCTTATATTTAGGTCTTTAATCAATTTTGAGTTTCTTTTGTATATGGTGTGAGGAAATGTTCTAATCTCATTTGTTTACATGTAGTTGTCAACTTTTCCCAGCACCCTTTAATTTAAAAATTTTTTTTAAATCAATCAATTAATTAATTAATTAATGGATATGTTGGGTCTTTGTTGCTGCGTGCGGGTTTTCTCTAGTTGCGGTAGGTGGGGGTTACTCTTCATGACAGTGTGCGGCTTTTCATTGCAGTGACTTCTCTTGTTGTGGAGCACAGGCTCTAGGCACACAGGCTTCAGAAGTTGTGGCACACGGGCTCAGTAGTTGTGGTGCATGGGCTTTGTTGCTCCATGGCATGTGGGATCTTCCTGGACCAGGGCTCGAAGCTGTGTCCCCTGCACTGGCAGGCAGACTCTTAACCACTGCACTACCAGGGAAGTCCTGCCAGCACCCTTTATTAAAGACTGTGTTTCCTCCATTCTTGCCTTCTATGTTGTAGATTAATTGATCATAGGCATGTGGATTTTTTTCTGGGCTTTCCAGTCTGTTCCATTGGTCTATATGTCTGTTTTTGTGCCAGTATCATGCTGTTGTGATTACTGTATAGTGAAGTCTGAGAGTGTTATACCTCCACCTTTATTCTTTTATTCTCAGGATTGATTGGCAATTTTGGGTCTTTTGTGGTTCCATATCCATTTTAGGATTATTTGTTCTAATTATGTGAAAAGTGTCCTAGGTATTTTGATAGGGATTACATTATATCTCTAGATTACTTTGGGTAGTATGGCCGTTAACATTAATTCTTCCAATCCAAGAGCATGGCATATCTTTCCATTTCCTTGTATCATCTTCAACTTCCTTCATTAATAGTTTTCAGCATATAGATCTTTCACCTCATAGATCTTTCACCTCCTTGTTAAGTTTATTCCTAAGTTTTTTATTCTTTTTGATGTGATTTTAAATGGGATTGTTTTTAAATTTCTCTTTCTGATAGGTCATTATTGATGTACAGAAAAGCAACAAATTTCTATATATTAATATTGTATCCTTCAACTTTACTAATTTCATTTATTAGTTCTAAGAGTTTTTTGGTGGATATCTTAGGGTTTTCTATATAAATATCATGTCATCTGCAAATGAGACAATTTTACTTCTTCCCTTCCAATCTGGATGCCTTTTATTTATTTTTCTTGTTTAGTTACTGTGTCTAGGACTTCCAGTACTATGTTAAATAGAAGTGGTTAGAGTGGGTATGCTTGAGTTATTCCAGAATTTAGGGGCAAGGCTTTCAGCTTTTCACTGCTGAGTATGATGTTAGCTGTGAGTTTGTCATAGCCTTTATGATGTTGAGATATGTTCCCTCTGTACTCACTTTTTTTTTTTTTTTTGCGGTATGCGGGCCTCTCACTGTTGTGACCTCTCCCATTGTGGAGCACAGGCTCCAGACACGCAGGCTCAGCAGCCATGGCTCACGGGGCCCAGCCACTCCGTGGCATGTGGGATCTTCCTGGACCGGGGCATGAACCCGTGTCCCCTGAATCAGCAGGCGGACACTCAACCACTGTGCCACCAGGGAAGCCCCATAATCTCATGATTTCTTTGTATCTTTGTGGTATTGGTGGTTATTCTTTCATTTATTATTTTGTTGTTTGTGTCTTTTCTTCTTAGTGAGCCTGGCTAAAGGTTTATCAATTTTGTTTTTCTTTTCAAACAACCAGCTCTTAGTTTCATTATCTTTTCTATTTTTTAATTGCTATTTTATTTATTATCTTTTTTTCTGGCCTCACCATGGGGCATGTAGGATCCCTTTTTTTAAAATTAATTAAATTAATTTATTTTTATACAGCAGGTTTTTATTAGTTATCCATTTTATACATATTAGTGTTAAGGTTAACACTATATATATATATATATGTTAATCCCAATCCCCCAATTCATCACACCACCACCACCCTG
The DNA here is from genome assembly GCF_964341445.2 of Mesoplodon mirus. Lineage (NCBI taxonomy): Eukaryota > Metazoa > Chordata > Mammalia > Artiodactyla > Ziphiidae > Mesoplodon > Mesoplodon mirus. Next base: position 113,052,682 of record NC_138978.1, on the reverse strand, counting down.
CGGCACTTCCCCCGTGGTGTCCATATGTTTCTTCTCTGCACCTGTGTCTCAGTTTCTGCCCTGAAAACTGGTTCATCTGTACCATTTTTCTAGGTTCCACATATATGCATAATATATGATATTTGTTTTTCTCTTTCTCACTTACTTCACTCTGTATGACAGTCTCTAGATTCATCCACGTCTCTACAAATAACCCAATTTTGTTCCTTTTTATGGCTGAGTAATATTCCATTGTATATATGTATCACATCTTCTTTATCCATTCATCTGTCGATGGGCATTTAGGTTGCTTCCATGTCCTGCCTATTGTAAAGAGTGCTGCAGTGAACACTGGGGTGCATGTGTCTTTTTGAATTATGGTCTTCTCTGGGTATATGTCAGTAGTGGGATTGCTGGGTCATATGGTAATTCTATTTTTAGTTTTTTAAAGAACCTCCATACTGTTCTCCATAGTGGCTGTATCAATGTACATTACCCCCAGCAGTACAAGAGGGTTCCCTTTTCTCCACACCCTCTCCAGCATTTATTGTTTATAGATTTTCTCATGATGCCCATTCTAACTGGTGTGAAGTGATACCTCACTGTAGTTTTTTTTTCTTTTTTTAAAGAAGATGTTGTGGGTAGGAGTTTTAATTAATTAATTAATTAATTATTGCTGTATTGGGTCTTCGTTTCTGTGCGAGGGCTTTCTCTAGTTGTGGCAAGCAGGAGCCACTCTTCATCGCAGTGTGCGGGCCTCTCACTATCGCGGCCTCACTTGTTGCGGAGCACAGGCTCCAGACGCGCAGGCTCAGCAGTTGTGGCTCACGGGCCTAGTTGCTCCACAGCATGTGGGATCTTCCCAGACCAGGGCTCGAACCCGTGTCCCCTGCATTGGCAAGCAGATTCTCAACCACTGCGCCACCAGGGAAGCCCCTCGTTGTAGTTTTGATTTGCATTTCTCTAACAATTAGTGATGTTGAGCAGATTTTCATGTGCTTCTTGGCCATGTGTATGTCTTCTTTGGAGAAATGTCTATTTAGGTCTTCTGTCCATTTTTGGATGGGTTGTTTGTGATTTTAATATTGAGCTTCATGAGGTGTTTATATATATTGGAGATTAATCCTTTGTCTGTTGATACATTTGCAAATATTTTCTCCCACTCTGAAGGTTGTCTTTTCGTCTTGTTTTTAGTTTCCTTTGCTTTGCAAAAACTTTTAAGTTTCATTAGGTCCCATTTGTTTATTTTTGTTTTTATTTCCATTACTCTAGGAGGTGGATCAAAAAAGATCTTGCTGTGATTTATGTCAAAGTGTGTTCTTCCTATGTTTTGTGCTAAGAGTTTTATAGTCTCCAGTCTTACATGTAGGTGTCTAATCCATTTTTTTTTTTTTTTTTTTTTTTTTTTTTTTTTTGCGGTACGCGGGCCTCTCGCTGTTGTGGCCTCTCCCATTGCAGAGCACAGGCTCCGGATGCGCAGGCTCAGCGGCCATGGCTCACGGGCCTAGCCGCTCCACGGCATGTGGGATCTTCCCGGACCGGGGCACGAACCCGCGTCCCCTGCATCAGCAGGCAGACTCTCAACCAATGCACCACCAGGGAAGCCCTCTAATCCATTTTGAGTTTATTTTTGTGAATGGTGTTAGGGAGTGTTCTAATTTCATTCTTTTACATGTAGCTGTCTAATCCTCCCAGCACCACTTATTGAGGACTGTCTTTTCTCCATTATATATCCTTGCCTCCTTTGTCATAGGTTAGTTGACCATAGGTGCATGGGTTTATCTCTGGGCTTTCTATCCTATTCCATTGATCTATATTTCTGTTTTTGTGCTACTACCATATTGTCTTCATTACTGTAGCTTTGTAGTATAGTCTGAAGTCTGGGAGCCTGATTCTTCCAGCTGCATTTTTTTTCCCTGAAGACCGCTTTGGCTATTCGGGGTCTTTTGTGTCTCCATACAAATTTTAAGATACTTTGTTCTAGTTCTGCAAAAAATGCCATTGTTAATTTGATAGGGATTGCATTGAATCAGTAGATTGCTTTGAGTAGTATAGTCATTTTCACAATATTGATTCTTCCAATCCAAGAACATGGTATATCTCTCCATCTGTTGGTATCATCTTTAATTTCTTTCATCAGTGTCTTATAGTTTTCTACATACAGGTCTTTTGTCTCCCTAGGTAGGTTTATTCCTAGGTATTTTATTCTTTTTGTTGGAATGGTAAATGGGAGTGTTTCCTTAATTTCTCTTTCAGATTTTTCATCATTAGTGTATAGGAATGCAAGAGATTTCTGTGCATTAATTTTGTATCCTGCACTTTACCAGATTCATTGATTAGCTCTAGTAGTTTTCTGTTGGCATCTTTAGGGTTCTCTATGTATAGTATCATGTCATCCGCAAGCAGTGACAGTTTTACTTCTTCTTTTCCTATTTGTATTCTTTTTATTTCTTTTTCTTCTCTGATTGCCATGACTAGGACTTTCAAAACTATGTTGAATAATAGTGGTAAGAGTGGACATACTTGTCTTGTTCCTGATCTTAGAAGAAATGCTTTCAGTTTTTCACCATTGAGAATAATGTTTGCTGTTGGTTTGTCATATATGGACTTTATTATGTTGAGGTAGGTTCCCTCTATGCCCACTTTCTGGAGAGTTTTTGTATCATAAATCAGTGTTGACTTTTGTCAAAAGCTTTTTCTGCATCTACTGAGTTGATCATATGGCTTTTCTTCAATTTGCTAATATGGTGTATCACATTGATTGATTTGCATATGTTGAAGAATCCTTGCATCCCTCGGATAAATCCCACTTGATCATGGTGTATGGTCCTTTTAATGTGTTGTTGGATTCTGTTTGCTAGTATTTTGTTGAGGATTTTTGCATCTATATTCATCAGTGATATTGGTCTGTAATTTTCTTTTCTTGTAGTATCTTTGCCTGGTTTCAGTATCTGGGTGATGGTGGCCTCAAAGAATGAGTTTGGGTGTGTTCCTCCCTCAGCAATTTTTTGGAAGAGTTTGAGAAGGATGGGTGTTAGCTCTTCTCTAAATGTTTGATAGAATTCACCTGTGAAGCCATCTGGTCCTGGGCTTTTGTTTGTTGGAAGATTTTTAATTACAGTTTCAATTTCATTACTTGTGATTGTTCTGTTCATATATTCTATTTCTTCCTTGTTCAGTCTCAGAAGGTCAGGCTTTTCTAAGAATTTGTCCATTTCTTCCAGGTGTTCCATTTTATTGGCATAGTTGCTTGTAGTAGTCTCTTAGGATGCTTTGTATTTCTGCAGTGTCTGTTGTAACTTCTTTTTCATTTCTAATTTTAATGATATGAGTCATCTCCCTCTTTTTCTTGATGAGTCTGGCTAATGGTTTATCAATTTTGTTTATCTTCTCAAAGAACCAGGTTTTAGTTTCATTGATCTTTGCTATTGCTGTCTTTGTTTCTATTTCATTTTTTTCTGCTCTGATCTTTATGATTTCTTTCCTTCTACTAACTTTGGGTTTTGTTTGTTCTTCTTTCTCTAGTTCTTTTAGGTGTAAGCTTAGATTGTTTACTTGAGATGTTTGTTGTTTCTTGATGTAGGATTGTATTGCTATAAACTTCCCTCTTAGAACTGCTTTTGCTGCATCCCATAGGTTTTGGATCACAGTGTTTTCATTGTCATTGTTTTCTAGGTATTTTTTGATTTCCTCTTTAATTTCTTCAGTGATCTCTTGGTTATTTAGTAACGTTTTGTTTACCCTCCATGTGTTTGTGTTTTTTACATTTTTTTCCCTGTAACTGATTTCTAATCTCATAGCGCTGTGGTCAGAAAAGATGCTTTATATAATTTCAATTTTCTTAAATTTACTGAGGCTTGATTTGTGACCGAAGATGTGGTCAATCCTGGAGAATGTTCCGTGTGCACTAGGGAAGAAAGTGTAATCTCCTGTTTTGGGATGGAATGTCCTATAAATATCAGTTAAATCTATCTGGTCTATTATGTCATTTAGAGCTTGTGTTTCCTTATTAATTTTCTGTTTGGATGATCTGTCCTTTGGTGTAAGTGAGGTGTTAAAGTCCCCCAGTATTATTGTGTTACTGTCAATTTCCTCTTTTAAAGCTGTTAGCTGTTGCCTTATGTATTGAGGTGCTCCTATGTTGCATTTATATATATTTATAATTGTTATATCTTCTTCTTGGTTTGATCCCTTGATCATTATGTAGTGTCCTTCTTTGTCTCTTCTAATAGTCTTTATTTTAAAGTCTATTTTTATCTGATATGAGTATTGCTACTCCAGCTTTCTTTTGATTTCCATTTGCATGGAATATCTTTCTCCATACCCTCACTTTCATTCTTTATGTGTCCCTAGGTCTGAAGTGGGTCTCTTGTAGGCAGCATATATATGGGTCTTGTTTTTGTATCCATTCAGCAAGCCTGTGTCTTTTGGTGGGAGCATTTAATCCATTCACATTTAAGGTAATTATCGATATGTATGTTACTATTACCATTTTCTTAACTGTTCAGGGTTTGTTTTTGTAGGTCCTTTCTTCTCTTGTGGTTTCCACTTAGAGAAGTTCCTTTAGCATTTGTTGTAGAGCTGGTTTGGTGGTGCTGAATTCTCTTAGCTTAGGCTTGTCTGTAAAGCTTTTGATTTCTCTGTTGAATCTGAATGAGATCCTTGCCCGGGTAGCGTAATCTTGGTTATAGGTTCTTCCCCTTCATCACTTTAAATATGTCATGCCACTTCCTTCTGGCTTGTAGAGTTTCTGCTGAGAAGTCAGCTGTTAACCTTATGGGAGTTCCCTTGTGTGTTGTCATTTTTCCCTTGTTGCTTTCAATAATTTTTCTTTGTCTTTAATTTTTGCCAATTGGATTACTATGTGTCTCAGTGTGTTTCTCCTTTGGTTTATCCTGTATGGGACTCTCTGCGCTTCCTGGACTTGGGTGGCTATTTCTTTTGCCATGTTAGGGACGTTTTCAACTATAATCTCTTCAAATATTTTCTTCGGTCATTCTCTCTCTCTTCTCCTTCTGGGACCCGTAGAATGCGAATGTTGTTGCGTTTAATGTTGTCCCAGGGCTCTCCTAGGCTGTCTTCATTTCTTTTCATTCTTTTTTCTTTATTCTGTTCTGCAGCAGTGAATTCCACCATTCTGTCTTCCAGGTCACTTATCTGTTCTTCTGCCTCAGTTATTCTGATATTGATTCCTTCTCGTTTATTTTTCATTTTAGTTATTGTATTGTTCATCTCTGTTTATTTGTTCTTTAATTCTTCTAAGTCTTTGTTAAACATTTCTTGAATCCTCTCGATCTTTGCCTCCATTCTTTTTCTGTCATCTTCACTATCATTATTCTGAATTCTTTTTCTGGAACGTTGCCTATCTCCACTTCATTTAGTTGTTTTTCTGGGGTTTTATCTTGTTCCTTCATTTGGAACATAGCCCTCTGCCCTTTCATCTTGTCTATCTTTCTGTGAATGTGGTTTTTGTTCCACAGGCTGCAGGACTGTAGTTCTTCTTGCTTCTGCTGTCTGCCCTCTGGTGGATTAAGTTATCTATGAGGCTTGTACAAGTTTCCTGATGGGAGAAACTGCTGGTGGGTAGAGCTGGCTGTTGCTATGTTGGGCAGAGCTCATTAGAACTTTAATCCACTTGTCTTCTGATGGGTGGGGCTGGGTTGCCTTCCTGTTGGTTGTTTGGCCTAAGGCAACCCAACAATGGAGCCTACCAGGGCTCTTTGGTGGGGCTAATGGCAGACTCTGGGAGGGCTCACTCCAAGGAGTACTTCCCAGAACTTCTGTTGCCAGTGTCCTTGTCCTCACGGTGAGACACAGCCACCCCCCACCTCTGCAGGAGACCCTCCAACACTAGCAGGTAGGTCTAGTTCAGTCTCCCGTGGGGTCACTGCTCCATCCCCTGGGTTCCAATGCACACACTACTTTGTGTGTGTCCTCCAAGAGTGGAGTCTCTGTTTCCCCCATTCCTATCGAGGTCCTGTAATCCAATCCCACTAGCCTTCAAAGTCTGTTTCTTTAGGAATTCCTCCTCCCATGCCAGACCCCCAGGTTGGGAAGCCTGACATGGGGCTCAGAACCTTCACTCCAGTTGGTGGACTTCTGTGGTATAAGTGTCCTCCATTTTGTGTCACCCACCCAGCAGTTATGGGATTTGATTTTATTGTGATTGCGCCCCTCCTACCGTCTCATTGTGGCTTTTCCTTTGTCTTTGGATGTGGGGTATCTTTTTTGGTGAGTTCCAGTTTCTTCCTGTTGATGATTGTTCAGCAGTTAGTTGTGATTCCAGTGCTCTTGCAATAGGGAGTGAGAGCATGTCCTTCTACACCGCCATCTTCAACCAGTCTCTATTTATTATCTTTCCGATCATTGTTATTGTTTTCCTCCTGCTACTTTGGGCTTGGCGTTTTTTCTAATTCCTTTAGGTGATAGGTTAGTATGTTTATTTGAGATTTTTCTTGTTTCTTGAGGAAGGCCTGTAATGGTATAAATTTCCATCTTAGAACTACTTTTGCTGCATACCATAGGTTTTGGTGTGTACTTTCCATTTTCATTTGTCCCAAGGTATTTTCTGATTTCCTCTTTGACTTTGTCACTGAGCCATTGGCTTTTTCATAACATGTTGTTTAGTCTCCATGTGTTTGTTCTTTTCCCATTTTTCTTTCAACAACTGATTTCTAGTTCCATACAGTTATGGTTGAAAAAACTGCTTGATATAATTTTTGTCCTCTTAAATTTGTTGAGATTTGTTTTGTGGTCAGCATGAAATCTATCCTGGAGAATGTCCTATGTGCACTTGGCAAGAATGTGTATTCTGCTGTTTTTGGATGTAATGTCCTACTGTCTGTTAAGTCCAGCTGCTCTATTGTATCATTTAAGAGCACTGTTGAGTTATTAATTTTCTGTCTGGATGGTGTGTCCATTGATGTAAGTGGGGGATCAAATTCCCTTAGTATTATTGTAAATATCTCCCTTTATGTTGGTTAGTATCAATATTTGCTTTTATATTTAGTGGCTTCTGTATTGGGTGTGCATATGTTAAGGAGCATAATATCCTCTCCTTGTACTAACACCTTTATCATTATATAATACCCTTCTTTTTCTTTTATTATAGTCTTGGTTCAAAGTCTGTTTTGTCTGATATGAGTATCACTACCCCCATTTCCTTCTTGTATCTGTTTGCATGAAATATCTTTTTCTATCCATGCACTTTCAGTCTCTATGTGTCTTTAGCTCTGAAATGAGTGTCTGTTAGCATATAGAAGGTTTTTTTTTTCCAATCAGCTACCTATGTCTTTTGAGTGGGTCATTTAGTCTGTTAACACTTAAGGTAATTATTGACAGGTATGTACTTATTGCCATTTTATTGTTTTCCATTTGTTTTTGTAGTTCTTCTCTGTTCATTTCCTCTTCTCTTTGTTTCTTTGCTTGTGTTTTGAAGATTTTCTTTAGCAGTGTGCTTTTGTTCCTTTCTTTTTAGTTTTCATATATCTATTGTAGGCTTTTGATTTGTGGTTACCATGGGGTTCATAAATGTTGACCTATATCTACTTGTTTTAAACTACTAGTCATTTAAGTTTAAACACGCTCTAAAATATCTATGTTTTCTTCTCCTCTCCCCCGCATTTCATTTTTTGATGTTGTATTTTACATATTCATGTTTATCCCCTGTTTACTGTAGTTTTAGTTGCTTTTGCCATTCTTCTCTTTTCTTCTTTTCTTTTAAGCCTACAGCACCCAGTATTCCCAGGTGGTCTCCCATCCGAGTACTAACCAGGCCAACGTTGCTTAGCTTCCAAATCAGACAAAATAGGGCATGTTCAGGGTGGTATGAAAGTAGACCTTTTCTCTTTTAATATTCATACTTACTTAAGTGGTTGATCCTCAGTCCTTACTATATATTTCCCTAACCTAATGGGATTTCCCTTTCATATAGAGTCTTATTCCTTTTCCACTTAGAGAAATTTCTTTAACATTTCTTTTAGTGTAGGTTTAGTATTGATGAACTTTTAAAGTCTTTGCTTCTCTGATAAGTTTTTTTTTTAATTTAAAATATTTATTTATTTATTTATTTATTTATTTATTTATTTATTTATTTATTTATTTTTGGCTGTTTTGGGTCTTCGTTGCTGTGCACACAGGCTTTCTCTAGTTGCAGGGAGCGGGGGCTACTCTTCATTGAGGTGCACAGGCTTCTCACTGTGGTGGCTTATCTTGTTGCAGAGCATGGACTCTAGGCACATGGGCTTCAGTAGTTGTGGCACATGGGCTCAGTAGTTGTGGCTCATGGGCTCTAGAGTGCAGGCTCAGTAGTTGTGGCGCATGGGCTTAGTTGCTCTACAGCATGTGGGATCTTCCCGGACCAGGGATCATACCCGTGTCCCCTGCATTGGCAGGCAGATTCTCAACCACTGCGCCACCAGGGAAGTCCCTCTGGTAAGTTTTTATCTCTTCTATTCTAAATGATAATATTTCTGGGTAGAGTAATCTAGGTTGCAGGTTTTTCCCTTTCAGCAAAAAGGAAAGGGAATATATCATGCCAGTTAGTTCTGGACCTTAGAGTTCCTTTTTTTTTTTTTTTTACATCTTTACTAGAGTATAATTGCTTTACAATGGTGTGTTAGTTTTTGCTTCATAACAAAGTGAATCAGTTATACATATACATATGTTCACATATCTTTTCCCTCTTGTATCTCCCTCACTCCCACCCTTCTTATCCCACCCCTCTAGGTGGTCACAAAGCACGGAGCTGATCTCCCTGTGCTATGTGGCTGCTTCCCACTAGCTATCTATTTTATGTTTGGTAGTGTATATATGACCATGCCACTCTCTCGCTTTGTCACAGCTTACCCTTCCCCCTCCCCATATCCTCAAGTCCATTCTCTAGTAGGTCTGTGTCTTTATTCCTGTCTTACCCCTAGGTTCTTCATGACATTTTTTCCCTTAAATTCCATATATATGTGCTAGCATACGGTATTTGTCTTTTTCTTTCTGACTTACTTCACTCTGTATAACAGACTCTAGGTCCATCTACCTCATTACAAATAGCTCAATTTCGTTTCTTTGTATGGCTGAGTAATATTCCATTGTATATATGTGCCACATCTTCTTTATCCATTCATCCGATGATGGGCACTTAGGTTGTTTCCATCTCCTGGCTATAGTAAATAGAGCTGTAATGAACATTTTGGTACATGACTCTTTTTGAATTATGGTTTTCTCAGGGTATATGCCCAGTAGTGGGATTGCTGGGTCATATGGTAGTTCTATTTGTAGTTTTTTAAGGAACCTCCATACTGTTCTACATGATGGCTATACCAATTCACATTCCCACCAGCAATGCAAGAGTGTTCCCTTTTCTCCACACACTCTCCAGCATTTATTGTTTCTAGATTTTTTGATGATGGCCATTCTGACCGGTGTGAGATGATATCTCATTGTAGTTTTGATGTGCATTTCTCTAATGATGAATGATGTTGAGCATTCTTTAATGTGTTTGTTGGCAGTCTGTATATCTTCTTTGGAGAAATGTCTATTTAGGACTTCTGCCCATTGTTGGATTGGGTTGTTTGTTTTTTTGTTATTGAGCTGCATGAGCTGCTTGTAAATTTGGGAGATTAATCCTTTGTCAGTTGCTTCATTTGAAAATATTTTCTCCAATTCTGAGGGTTGTCTTTCTTTTTCATTTTTTTTTTCCTTTTTTTTGCGGTACGTGGGCCTCTCACTGTTGTGGCCTCTCCCACTGTGGAGCAAAGGCTCAGGACTTGCAGGCTCAGCAGTCATGGCTCACGGGCCCAGCCGCTCCATGGCACGTGGGATCCTCCAGGACCGGGGCACGAACCTGCGTCCCCTGCATCGACAGGCAGACTCTCAACCACTGTGCCACAAGGGAAGCCCCTGGGGTTTGTCCTTTGGTCTTGTTTATTGTTGCCTTTTCTGTGCAAAAGCTTTGAAGTTTCATTAGGTCCCATTTGTTTATTTTTGTTTTTATTTCCATTTCTCTAGGAGGTGCGTCAAAAAGGATCTTGCTGTGATTTATGTCATAGAGTGTTCTGCCTATGTTTTCCTCTAAGAGTTTGATAGTTTCTGGCTTTACATTTAGAGCTTTAATCCATTTTGAGCTTATTTTTGTGTATGGTGTTAGGGAGTGATCTAATCTCATACTTTTACATGTCCTTGTCCAGTTTTCCCATCACCACTTATTGAAGAGGCTGTCTTTTCTCCACTGTACATTCCTGCCTCCTTTATCAAAGATAAGGTGACCATATGTCCGTGGGTTTATCTCTGGGCTTTCTATCCTGTTCCATTGATCTATCTTTCTGTTTTTGTGCCAGTACTATACTGTCTTGATTACTGTAGCTTTGTAGTATAATCTGAAGTCAGGGAGCCTGATTCCTCCAGCTGCATTTTTCATTCTCAAGATTGCTTTGGCTATTCAGGGTCTTTTGTGTTTCCATACAAATTGTGAAAATTTTTGTTCTACTTCTGTGAAAAATGCCAGTCGTAGTTTGATAGGGATTGCATTGAATCTGTAGATTGCTTTGGGTAGTAGAGTCATTTTCACAATGTTGATTCTTCCAGTCTAAGAACATGGTCTATCTCTCCATCTATTTGTATCATCTTTAATTTCTTTCATCAGTGTCTTATAATTTTCTGCATACAGGTGTTTAGTCTCCTTAGATAGGTTTATTCCTAGATATTTTATTCTTTTCATTGCAGTGGTAAATGAGAGTGTTTCCTTAATTTCTCTTTCAGATTTTTCATCATTAGTGTATAAGAATGTCAGAGATTTCTGTGCATTAATTTTGTATCCTGCTACTTTACCAAATTCATTGATTAGCTCAAGTAGTTTTCTGGTAGCATCTTTAGGATTCTCTATGTATAGTATCATGTCATCTGCAAACAGTGACAGCTTTGCTTCTTCTTTTCTGATTTGGATTCCTTTTATTTCTTTTTCTTCTCTGATTGCTGTGGCTAAAACTTCCAAAACTATGCTGAATAAGAGTGGTGAGAGTGGGCAGCCTTTTCTTGTTCCTGATCTTAGTGAGAATGGTTTCAGTTTTTTACCATTGAGGATGATGTTGGCTGTGGGTTTGTCATATATGGCCTTTATTATGTTGAGGAAAGTTCCCTCTATGCCGACTTTCTGCAGGGTTTTTATCATAAATGGGTGTTGAATTTTGTCTGAAAGCTTTCTCTGCATCTATTGAGATGATCATATGGTTTTTCTCCTTCAATTTGTTGATATGGTGTATCACATTGATTGATTTGTGTATATGGAAGAATCCTTGCATTCCTGGAATAAACCCCACTTGATCATGGTATATAATCCTTTTAATGTGCTGTTGGATTCTGTTTGCTAGTATTTTGTTGAGGATTTTTGCATCTATGTTCCTCAGTGATATTGGCCTGTAGTTTTCTTTCTTTGTGACATCCTTGTCTGGTTTTGGTATCAGGGTGATGGTGGCCTCGTAGAATGAGTTTGGGAGTGTTCCTCCCTCTGCTATATTTTGGAAGAGTTTGAGAAAGATAGGTGTTAGCTCTTCTCTAAATGTTTGATAGAATTCACCTGTGAAGCCATCTGGTCCTGGGCTTTTGTTTGTTGGAAGATTTTTTATCACAGTTTCAATTTCAGTGCTTGTGATTGGTCTGTTCATATTTTCTATTTCTTCCTGAGTCAGTCTTGGCAGTTTGTGCATTTCTAAGAATTTCTCCATTTCTTCCAGGTTGTCCATTTTATTGGCATAGAGTTGCTTGTAGTAATCTCTCATGATCTTTTGTATTTCTGCAGTGTCAGTTGTTACTTCTCCTTTTTCATTTCTAATTCTATTGATTTGAGTCTTCTCCCTTTTTTTGTTGATGAGTCTGGCTAATGGTTTATCAATTTTGTTTATCTTCTCCAAGAACCAGCTTTTAGTTTTATTGATCTTTGCTATCATTTCCTTCATTTCTTTTTCATTTATTTCTGATCTGACCTTCATGATTTCTTTCCTTCTGCTAACTTTGGGGTTTTTTTGTTCTTCTTTCTCTAATTGCTTTAGGTGCAAGGTTAGGTTGTTTATTTGAGATGTTTCCTGTTTCTTAAGGTAGGATTGTATTGCTATAAACTTCCCTCTTCGAGCTGCTTTTGCTGCATTCCATAGGTTTTGGGTTGCCATGTCTCCATTGTCATTTGTTTCTAGGTATTTTTTGATTTCCTCTTTGATATATTCAGTGATCACTTCATTATTAAGTAGTGTATTGTTTAGCCTCCATGTGTTTGTATTTTTTACAGATCTTTCCCTGTAATTGATATCTAGTCTCATAGCATTGTGGTCAGAAAATATACTTGATACAATTTCAATTTTCTTAAATTTACCAAGGCTTGATTTGTGACCAAAGATATGATCTATCCTGGAGAATGTTCCATGAGCACTTGAGAAAAATGTGTATTTTGTTGTTTTCGGATGGAATGTCCTATAAATATCAATTAAGTCCATCTTGTTTAATGTATCATTTAAAGCTTGTGTTTTGTTATTTATTTTCATTTTGGATGATCTGTCCATTGGTGAAAGTGGGGTGTTAAATGGACCTCAGAATTTCTGAGAAAAATCGCTAATAGTCTTATGGTGATTCCCTTATATATGAGTCTTTGTTTTCCTCTTGCTTCCTTTAGAATTCAATGTTTATTTTTAACTTTTGCCATTTTAATTATGATATGTTTTGGTGTGGGTCTGTTTGGATTCATTTAGTTTGGAAACCCTCTGTGCTTTCTGTTCCCGGATATCTGTTTCCACCTTCATCTTTAGGAAGTTTTCAGCCATAATTTCCTCAAATACATTTTCATTCCCCTTCTCTCTTCTCCTTCTGGGAACCTTATAATGTAAATATTCATTTACTTCATATTATCCCAGAAGTCTCTTAAGCTCTTTTCAGTTTTTAAATTTGTTTTTCTTTATGCTGTTTTGATTGGGTGACTTCCGTTATCCTATCTTGCAGATCACTTATGCCTTCTTCAGTATCACCTAGGCTGCTGTTTATTCCATCCTTTAAAAAATATTTCAGGGGCTTCCCTGGTGGCGCAGTGGTTGAGAGTCCGCCTGCCGATGCAGAGGAAACGGGTTCGTGCCCCGGTCTGGGAAGATCCCACATGCCGCAGAGCAGCTGGGCCCGTGAGCCATGGCCGCTGGGCCTGTGCGTCCGGAGCCTGTGCTCCGCAACGGGAGAGGCCACAACAGTGAGAGGCCCACATACCACAAAAAAAAAAAAAAAAAAAAAAAAAAAATATTTCAGGTGGGTGGTTTGTTGAATCTGTGGATGCAGAACCCACAGATATGGAGGTCCATCTATGTCCGTCATTTCTGTGTATTTCTGTAGTATATGTTCCTTTAAAGAAAATTGTTTGATTTAGAAATATATTAGTGAGTACATATCTAATTTTGCTAATCCTGCCCTATTGCCTTACAAAGAAGTTTACCTAGTCATATTCCCAACCATGTATGAGAATATCCTTTTTCTCCCCTCTTGCTAACACGATGGCTTTTACCTACAATTTATTTTGGCCAACAATTAACTTCTTATTGAGAGATTTCCTCAAATGTGTTTACATTCTTTGGTTCACCTTAAGTGACATCCTGTAAAAGCTGGAATGAATATAATCTTTCTCTGTTCTCTTCTATTTTACGCTGCACCAATATCTCAGATAATGTGAGCCAAGTGCAGTACAAACCTATCACTGTTGCTGGGTGGATGCTGCTGCCTGCTGCATTCACACTTTATTCTGGATTTTGAGGGTGAGTGATGGATTCACCAGAGAGATTTGCAGTTGGGTTGACTTGACTTCCTTTGACAGAAAGCCCAGGCCACAGCAAATTTGGAACTCACTCACTGTGAGGAGTGAGGTCTCCGTGATTGGGCATGAGCAGAATAAAAATGGAAAACAGAGATATTTAAGTTTAAATTCTCATTAGGATAGGACTTTTAAAAAATAGATCTTTTCTTTGTTATGGCCAAAATAAGAGGTGAGATTGCATTCAAATAATTTTGTGGGAAGTTAATATCAGTGGCTGATCTATTGTTCTCTTTCAGTTGGATCTCTACGCTGCTAACTGGTACTTGCTGTAAAATCTTGTCTGGTGAACTCAGGAGAACAGACAGCTAAGGGAAAAAAAACCTGCCATAGGAAATAGAGATAGATGATGGATTCACAGATAGTGTTACATGAAGTTAAGTGTTGTACCTCTGTAGTCTTTGAGAGGTTTGGTTGTTAACAATAAAGGGACATTATTTCAGCACCTGAAGTTTCCTTCATAGTGTCCTACATGTTACGAGGGCTTGAGAATAGTCACATGAAGGTGAACACAAGCTTTTTACTGTGATTCTTTGATTTTTTTGTTTTGTTTGTTTGTTTTTGGTTTTGTTTTGCCTTGTTTCTTTACAGGGATTTGCATACATATTTGTAAAAATTAAAAATCAGGAGAGTACAGATAAGCACCTAAATTTGTTCCTTATCACTGCATATTAACAGATTACAAAGAGTGGTTTAAAGCAACACACATTTATTATCAATCTTCTATATATCAAAAGTCTGGGATGACGTGGCTGTGTTCTCTGCTCACACAATTGGCCAGTATATCCTCCCCCCAAATAGGGTTGATACTGACCACATCGTGGTTCTGACCATCTCCCACGAGGGGTTGCCCTCATGGTCTCATGCTCCTCTGGGATCCTCTTTATTGACCTGAATTCTACCCCCCACGATTTATTTCAGCTCACCTGAAAGAAAGTGGCTCAGGAGAAAGCTTAGAACTGTGGAGCCCCAGAACTGATCTCTGTCATCTGTTTCTTCAAGAAGTAGAGAAACAGAGGTCTTCATAAAGAAATGATCCATATGAGGGCTGAGATGCTCCAGCGATCAGAGCAGAGGAGAACACCTAAAAGACAGTGGAGGCACTAAAAGCCCAGACTAGGAAAGCAGGGTCCTCTTTGTTTTTCATCTCAGGTGGAGACCCTTCTTGGGAAAGGGTACATTTCCTCTTGAGAGGCTACCATGACAAGTGACTTGTTTTGATCCAGCTGAGTCATTCTTGTTTCCACTAGGCTTTTGGGATCTACATTCTAGACTTTGTTTAATGGTCGGGCTTTTTCCTTGCATGAGAATCTCCCTGGAATTTTAGTCTGAGATGCAATTTTTTGAGCCTTATCCCCAGAAGTTTTTAACAGGCCCTGTAGTGACTGTAATATAGGCATTCTATACTGTGCAGCTAGTGCCCAGGGATTGGAACCCTGTCTGCTGTATGATATCACAGTTACTCATTTAAGGATAATACTGCCTTCTCTGTTTTACATTATATATTCTTCTCTATTACACATGAGATCACTATGTTCAAAGAGAGTAATGAAATCATCATATGAAGCATACTTGGTACTTGGTGGAGGTGGTATTTGCATCTTGGACTGCTTTTCCTAGGATTGTGCTTTTATTGCTTTAGCACTGACCTAGGATAAAATTTGAATGGAAATATGGTTGGGACTAGAAGACATTGGTAAAAGCTAGTTACTCTTGGTACCTGGTATTTATGTGCTTGACAAATACTTACTGAATATTCTATCTGGCAGGCTCTTGAGGAGGCAGTGGGGAGGAGGGATGAACAAGGCACACAGAGTGCTTGCTCTCAGGAAGATGACCTCTAGCACAGGAGCCAGATGTGTTACAGAGAATCATATATATATATATACTGTGATGCATTTAATACTCATGTGTTCCTTGGTTCCACTGGGTCAGCAGGATTGAAAACTGAGTATAAATATAGGACTACTGAAGGGTGATAAAAAATTATTTTTAAGAATGGTCCTTAGATATTTTTGTTTTAATGGTGGAAATATGTATTTTGATCCAATGTCCCCTGAAACTCAGCCATCGTCGGTTCCTGGTGCTTACGGATAGAAAAGATTGTGGCCAAGACTTACTTGTGTGGTGGTTCTGCTGCCACCAAGTGGTGTGGGAAGTTGGGAAAATCTCTGTATCTCTCGGGGTGTTATTTTCCTCAGCAGTAAGATAACGTTGGTATTCAAATTTTCCAAAGTCCCTTCCTGTTCAGTTTTTTTCTGAGTGGATGAGGGACTGAGATGTGTATTAACTGTGCCCAGGGAACTGCAGGCAGTTCCTTGTTTGTGTATCTCCTACAGGGACCTGAACTGAGCCCACACACTGAAAACACAGAACTGAGGCAGGAGATGGAAGAAGGAAAATCAGCAGGTTTGGAGGATGAGAAAAACCCAAAGAAAAGCAAGGTAATGGTGGAGGAGGTGGTTGCCAAGGAAGGTGAGAATAAGGGCCAGTTGAGTTCAAAAAAGTCAAGAGAAAGTGAGGAATGCACACAGCATCATCCAGGTTCTCAAGGAGCAGCCTGAGCTGAGCAGGGAGGACTGGGAGAGTAACATACTGCACAGTGAACTTGTGCACCTGCCAAGGAGATCCACAGGATGGATCAGGGCTGGTTTATACTGCTGGGAGCACCATTCCAGGAGGAGGAGGGTGGGACCTTGGTGCTCTGCCCTAGACCCCCCAAACCTCAAACTTGGAACTGCCCACACAGTGATGCCCTCCACTAAGATGGATACATAATGTTTGGAGAAAAATTATTCATTCTTACCAGGGACCAGGCTAAGGGGTCCCCTCTGCTTTATTACTAAAGCAGAGATAGTAATAATATTCTTCTGCATTTACCATTTGGAAGGCTTTATACACAACATCTCTTAACTGTATGTTGAGTGCTTAATTTGCCTTATGCTGCGTTAACAACTTGGAGTTCAGATATCAGTAATATTTCCATGAGGAAATTAAAGCAGTGAGAGGAAGAATACAAGTGCATAGTGTCAACAAAAGGTGATGGCCCTCCTCAGTTGGGGTGTTGAGGCAGCCTAGAGGATGGGAGGGGAGGCCAAGGACATCTCTTCCTAATGACAGAGTGAACCATTGAGAGGAATCCCTGAGGACAGTCATGTCTTCATCAGAGTCACCACAGGTGAGTGTCCTAGGACAAGGATAGTATAGGGAAGGCTCCTCTCTAAGGAAGAGGTTTGCTACATCCTGGGAGAAAACAGAGCATCCTTGACAGGACAGTTGGGCAGGAATGTAGTTGAGATGAGTGGGGATTTGCAATCATGTTTATTCAGTCAGTGAACAAATATTGCCGAGAGCCTCCTCAGTGCTTGACTCAGCGCCAGGAGTCATGCACACAGAGATGAATAAAATATCCCAAATTTCATGGAGTTCTCCATCTAGTAACAAAAAATCATGAGAAGTGTAGTGGTGGTGGGTTCATCAGACAAAGTGGTCAATGCTGGCTAGGCATGACCTCTTGGATGGTCCTGGTCTTCCTTCTGCTTTTTTTCCAACAGCTGCATGGTCTCTTCTGGTCCAAGAACCCTGGTTCTCAGTTAGCTTTGAGCCTCTCAGGATCCAACTAACACCTGGGCTCCATGTTGCCTCAAAGCAGTCAACACTGCCAAGGTCTCCAGAGAAAACTTCTAATATCAGTAGTTACTGACTATGTCCTGGCCAGCTGGAGAGATAACGAGGCAAGTTTGATATGTCCTATAGTACCACCTTTGTCATAATGATTCGTGGTTAATGGTTTTCTCTCTGAGAATTTAGATATTTCCAGACTTCAAGATTCTCTCAATATCAAAAATAATTTGAATATCGACTATATTTCTAGAATTGAAGAACGTGGTGTTTTAACCCCAAATTTTAGATCAAATAACTAAAGTAAAAAAGGAGTAAAGCAAATTCCAAGTTTGCAGTGAGACTATAGGATGGTCTGGGACTAAAATCCTGGTTTTTGATATTCAAGTGTTTGAAAAACCCAGTGACTTCTGTTCTCTTGAAAAAAATAACCCAACACTTCCTAATTCCCTCCTCTACTTGTCCTATCAAGTTCTATAAAATGTAACATTTCTGCTCATCTAGATAACTTGGATTCTAAATTAGTTGAGCTCCATGAAAACATTTACTGAGCCCTTGTGGGTAAATCATTGCTAATTCCACTGGGGGATACAGAAGGCATGTGTATAAATCTTTACTGAAAAGAGTTTAAAGTGACGGTTCTCAGCTCAGCCTGGGTATCTGTAGGTGAGAACATCAGTAGCAGACACCAATAGGCTCATCTTGGTCAAAGGGAAGATATGAGCAGGAACAATGACAGCGCCTGGCTTTCTATTTCCTGAAGAGTCAGGTCAAAAGCATCTAGAGAGTCTCCTGCAGAAAGTGTCCCAGCTGCAAACTGTCATCTTTGACTGTCAGGAATCCTTAGTATGGGCTCCTGCCTTGTGTTTCATTTCATAGATTCTATTTAGATTTTAGCAAATTCAAGAGAAAAGGCAGAGGGATAGACTTGAAAAAATGAATAATGTGTGGTTGGGCAATGACTCTAAAAAATTAAGATTCCACTTAGTAAGTGAGGTTTAGGGAATACAATGCATGGGTGGGGTTTAGTGTCATGTAGTGAGAGAACATTTACTGCATTTAGCACATCTAATGACTTGCAAAGGCGACAGGTTCCTCAAGAGAACCAAATGATGGCCCTACCTACCAAATAAGAGAGAGAGAAACTCACTTCCTTTGGTCTTACAGAAACAGGAGGCCCTTTAATGCACTTAAATAAGTCAGGAATTTCTGGACATGGATGGCTAAATTCTGGTCCACAGGATCCCAGACACATTATCTTGGTGCCTGCTTCTTTACAAAGTAAGTTCCAAGGGAAGGACCACAGTTACCCCCTCGTGGTCTCCTGGGGAAGACACACAAAGATCCCTTTGTTCATGCTAGGGTAGGTCTGAGTAAACCCTCCCATCTGTCACATTCAGACCAAATGAAAGTTCATAGTCAGAAGTTAGTGGGGTCCCAGGTTCACCGACTCCATTGCGAACTTCACATCCACCACCACATGCTCTTTGTCTTGGATGAGATTTCCGCCAACATAGTCAGGCTTTGGACGGGGGGAAGCCACAGCTGAAAAACAAGAAAGAAAACAACCTAATCTAAAAAGACTAGTACCTGTGCAATTTTATGGACATCACGGGAACACTTCTAGGGTTCTAATTTGGCTTTGTCTTGATTTGCTGTTCTAGATTGTGCCTTTTTGTAGTGTCTTAATTTTACTAAACTTTGTTGACATTAGAAAAGGTGCATTTTTGTTGTTTTGTTTTTCATTCCAATAATAGTTGGCACCTAAGTTAACAGTATTGTGAGCAGCAGAATAATGACCCCCCAGGATGTCCCTGACGCAATTCGCGGAACTTGTGAGTATATTACATCACATAGCAAAGGAAACTTTGCAGATGTGATTAGGATAAAGATCTTGAGATGAGGAAATTGTCCTGGACTGTTCAGGTGGGTCCCATGTAATTACATGGGGCCTTAAAGGACGGAGATAGAAGAGAAAGTCAGAATGATGTGTCATGAGAAGAACTCTAAAAACTGCTGTTGCTAGTTTTGAAGATGGAGGAAGGGGCCACAAGCCAAGGAATGTGGGTCACCTCTAAAAATTTTTTAGAAAAGGCAAGGAAACAGATTATTCCCTAGAGCCTCCAGAAGGTAAGGCAGCCTTGTTGATCACTTGATTTTAGTCCAGTGAGATCTTTGTTGGATTCTTAAACTATAGCACTGAAATATAATAAGTGTAAATTCTTTTAAGCCACTAAACTTATGGTCACTTGTTACAGCAGCAATAGAAAACCAATTCAAGTGTCTCATTCATTCACTTTAGCAGTAATAAACCCTGTATAAATTCTTCAGATTGTTTGTCTCTCTTAGGCTGACAAGTCAAGAGATATTTGTACATGTTTGAAGCATTATATTAGGTAACTGCCATTTTCTTTCCTTTCCATTTTTTTCTAGGGGACTCACACCCTATATCCTGCACAGGACCCAGTATGGTTCTTATTTGAATTATGGCAAATTTGAAGACATTGGTGGTCACGCAGGTTGATTTATTTTGTTTTTAAGAATGGGCTCTTTCTCTGACACATAGAAGGAAAGAATATAATTTATGAAAAGTTAAATGTTGGAGAATCCTCCATTTAAAAGATATACTTTTAGCAACATTTTTTAATTAGTTTCTGCTTTATAACAAAGTGAATCAGTCATACATATACATCTGTTCCCACATCCCTTCTCTCATGCATCTCCCTCCCTCCCACCCTCCCCATCCCACCCCTCCAGGCGGTCACAAAGCACCGAGCTGATCTCCCTGTGCTCTGCGGCTGCTTCCCACTATCTATCTACCTTACGTTTGGTAGTGTATATATGTCCATGCCTCTCTTTCGCTTTGTCACAGCTTACCCTTCCCCCTCCCCATATCCTCAAGTCCATTCTCAAGTAGGTCTGTGTCTTTATTCCCGTTTTACCCCTAGGTTCTTCATGACTTTTTTTTTAAATTTCATATATATGTGTTAGCATACGGTATTTGTCTTTCTCTTTCTGACTGACTTCACTCTGTATGACAGACTCTAGGTCTATCCACCTCATTACAAATAGCTCAGTTTCATTTCTTTTTATGGCTGAGTAATATTCCATTGTATATATGTGCCACATCTTCTTTATCCATTCATCCGATGATGGACACTTAAGTTGTTTCCAGCTCCGGGCTATTGTGAATAGAGCTGCAATGAACATTTTGGTACATGTCTCTTTTTGAATTATGGTTTTCTCAGGGTATATGCGTAGTAGTGGGATTGCTGGGTCATATGGTAGTTCTATTTTTAGTTTTTTAAGGAACCTCCATACTGTTCTCCATAGTGGCTGTACCAATTCACATTCCCACCAGCAGTGCAAGAGTGTTCCCTTTTCTCCACACCCTCTCCAGCATTTATTGTTTCTAGATTTCTTGATGATGGCCATTCTGACTGGTGTGAGATGATATCTCATTGTAGTTTTGATTTGCATTTCTCTAATGATGAATGATGTTGAGCATTCTTTCATGAAACGTTTTTTTTTATTAGGGTGAAGTATTACTTTTCAAAGAGTGAAATGCAAGAATGGCTTTTAAGACTTTCCCCCCAAAATAATTTGTGACTGGATCCTGACCAGATCTGAGATTTATATGATTTATATGTTGTTGCTTTCATAAATATTGTGTCCATAAAATGAAGTTCTTAGAAGCAGTATTTGAGTTTTCTATTGATTACTGATTATACCATCAATGCCTTCCAGCCCTGGCAGCACAGAGATTTAGGAAGAATTGCTGGGATGCTTGAATAACCGCAGGGCAAGAGGTCCTCAAATTTTGACTACTTTGTCTTTAAGTAACACTTCATAGCTTGGCTGACTGTTCATCCATTCTGCTGATTCTGCCAGTGAGTTCCTCTGTACTGACAGCTAAAAGCATGGAAAATACTTAAACAACCGAGTCTAAAATCAGAAGTCAAGGTCACTCCATCTACTATGAAAGTGGGGCATGTCTCTACCTCAGGCCTGAGTCTGTTGATGGATGTTTTGTTATTGTTGGTGGTAGTGGTGGTTGTGATGATCATGGTTGAGTTTTTTGTTCAGGTTGTTGTTTTAATTTATTACTGCCTCTAGGATACAATTGTGGAGTTATAGCTTTATTTTAATTCTGGAAGGCAAAAGAACATAACTGAAAACTTTTTCCAAGGAACGTTTTAAGATCTTTATGTCAACGTTTATGGTGAGACTTATAAACTTTTCAATTAAAGTTTCTTAATTAAAGGAAAACAAATTTATTTATAATTTTGGTTCAATGTTACAGAATTATATGTTTTAAAGTATGGTATGCAGCCCACCTGCATCGGAACCACTTGGGGGTGCTTATATGAAACATGCAGATCTAGGGCCCCACACTAATTAAGTCTCTTGGGATTGGAGCCCAGGATGTAGTTTCTACAATTTGCACAGCTGATTCTAAGGCATCTTAAATTTAAAAGCCACTTCTTTTATATCTTTACACTGGCGGTTCTTACAATATGACAAAGAGGGAAAAACATTCTTTTAAACTTTGACTTCAAGCATTAGACCATGAGCTTCTTTTTTTATTCTATTTTTAAATTCTTTGTTCTATTTCCACCCTTTTAAAAAAATCTTAAACTACTAGCTATCATATGATTAGTGCTCCAAATCCTTTATAGTTATAGGAAGAATATTGGTCTGAAGTCAGACACCATGGTAGTAAATGACTTCAAAGAAAGTCAACCAGTGAATTGTTATAGTATCATTCTCATTAGAAGCATATTGCCCGTTCCTAATCAAATTACCTTATAATTGTCAAGTTGTTCCCTTGACAAAGCTCTTCCTAGTATTTTCCCACAAATGGTACTAAGCTGACTAGCTTGTAATTATTTACTCCGGCTAATATTCTGTCTTTAAATAATGTTATATAAAATTTTCCAGACTTTGGGTATTTAGTATGCTACAAGATAATTTGCTATTTGGGATTAGGAATGCAAAGACCATATATTGATATTATTCACTATCCTTGACTCCCTAGAGTCCAAGTGAGTGCTTGAGTCATAATAGGTGCATGATTAGCACTTGTTTTCCCTTGTCACTTTCTTTCCTTTCATCACGTGGAGTTGGAACTCAGAGACTGACTACATGTATGTTAGGTTGCCCCTTGGATCTCAAAATGTCACCTATATTTTCCCACTGAGCCCATTTCCAATGCTGTAACTCTTCTCACGGTTCCCCTGTAGTAGAAGGCAAGGGATATATATTAATATTGACAGGCTCTTTATGTATGTTATATCATTTTTTTCCTCCCAGCAGTGCTTTTATTTTATTGATTTACAATATTGTGTTAGTTTCAGGTTTACAACAAAGTGATTCAGTTATATATAGATGTATTTTTTTTCAGATGATTTTCCATTATAGGTGATTACACTATATTTAATATAGTTACCTGTGCTATAGTGTAAATCCTTCTTGCTTATCTATTTTATATATAGTAGTTTGTATCTGTTAATCTTATACTCCTTATTTATCCCTCCCCTCTTCCCTTTTCTTTTATGTAACCATGTTTCTACGTCTGTGAGTCAGTTTCTGTTTTGTAAATAGGTTCATCTGTATAATTTTTTAGATTCCACATATAAGTGATATCATATCATATGTCTTTGTCTGACCTATTTCACTAAGTATAATATTCTCTAGGTCCATCCATATTCCTGCAAATGGCAATATTTCATTATTTTTATTGCTGAATAATATTCCACTGTATATATGTGTGTATATATATATATATATATATATATATATATATATACATACATACTACATGTTCTTAAGCTAATCGTCTGTTGATGGGCACTTGGGTTGTTTCCATGTCTTGGTTATTGTAAATAGTGTTGCAATGAACATTGGAATACATGTGTCTTTTCAAAGTATGTTTTTCTCCAGATGTATGCCCAGGAATGGGATTGCTGGATCATATGGTAGCTCTATTTTTATTTTTTTAGGAAGCTCCAGACTGTTTTCCATAGTGGCTGCATCATTTTACATTCCCTCTAACAGTTTAGGAGGGTTCCCTTTCTCCACACCCACTCCAATATTTATTATTTGTAGACTTTTTGATGATAGTCATTCTTATTGGTGTGAGGTGGTACCTCATTGTAGTTTTGATTTGCATTTCTCTAATAATTAGAAATGCTGAGCATCTTTTCATGTGCTTATTGGCCATCTGTATTTCTTCTTTAGACAAATGTCCATTTAAGTCTTCTGTCCTTTTTTTTTGATTGGGTCCTCCAATATCGAGTTGTATGAGCTGTTTTTATATTTTGGATATTAACTCCTTGTCAGTCACGTTGTTTGCAAATATTTTCTCCTGTTCTGTAGGTTGTCTTTCATTTTGTTGAGGTTTCCTTTGCTGTGCAAAAGCTTTTAAGTTTAACTAGGTCTCATTGGTTTATTTTTGCTTTTATTTCTTTTGCCTTGGGAGACTAATCTAAGAAAATATTCCTATGATAGATGTCTGAGAATGTTTTATCTATGGTTTCTTCTAGGAGTTTTATGAAGTCATGGCTTATATTTAGGTCTTTAATCCATTTTGAGTTTGTTTTTGTATACAGTGTGAGGGAGCATTCTAACTTCATGGATTTACATGAGGCTGTCCAGCTTTCCCAAACCACTTGTTGAAGAGACTATCTTTTCTCCATTGTATATTCTTGCCTCCTTTGTTGAAGATTAATTGACTGTAGGTGTGTGGGTTTATTTCTGGGTTCTCTACTCTGTTCCATTGATCTATATATTTGTTTTTGTGCTGATACCATGCCATTTTGATTACTGTAGCTTTGTAGTATTGTCTGAAGTCTGGGAGGGTTATGCCTCCACTTCTGTTCTTTTTCTTCAGGATTGTTTTGGAAATTCTGGGCCTTTTCTGGTTCCATATAAATTTTAGGATTATTTGTTCTAGTTCTGTTAAAAATGTCATGGGTATTTTGATAGGAATTGCATTAAATCTGTAGAATTGCTTTGGGTAGCATGGTGATTTTGATGATATTAATTCTTCTAATCCAAGATCATGGGATAGCTTTCCTTTTCTTTGAATCATATTCAGTTTCCTTAATCAGTGTTTACAGTTTTCAGTGTATAGGTCTTTCACCACCTTGCTTAAGTTTATTCCTAGGTTTTTTTTCGTTTTTGGCAGAATTTTAAATGAGAATTTTTTTTACTTTCTTTTTCTAATATTTCATTGTTAGTATAAAGAAATGCAGCAAATTTCTGTATATTAATCCTGTATCCTGTCGCCTTGCTGAATTCATTTATTAGTTCTTATAGTTTGTGGAGTCTT
The DNA here is from genome assembly GCF_964341445.2 of Mesoplodon mirus. Lineage (NCBI taxonomy): Eukaryota > Metazoa > Chordata > Mammalia > Artiodactyla > Ziphiidae > Mesoplodon > Mesoplodon mirus. The sequence continues at coordinate 113,027,924 of NC_138978.1, read as the reverse complement.
TGGGGGTCTCTATACAGACATCTACAAATACTGACAGTTTTATCTCTTCCCTTCCAATTTGGATATATTTTATTTCTTTTTCTTGTCTGATTGCTGTTGCTAGGACTTCTAATACTATGTTGAATAGAAGTGGTGAGAGGGTGCATCTTTGTCTTGTTCCTGAATTTAGTGGGAAGGCTTTCAGCTTTTCCCCATTTGGTATTATGTTGGCCGTGGGTTTGACATAACTGGTTTTTTATTATGTTGAGGTATGTTCCCTCTATACCCACTTTGGTGAGTTTGTTTTCATGAATGGATGCTGAATTTTGTCAAATGATATTTATGAATCTATTGAGATGATTATGAGTTTTTGTCTTTAGTTTATGTGGTGTATTACATTGATTTGCATATGCTGAACCATCCTTGCAACCCTGGAATGAATCCATATTGATTGTAGTGTATGATCCTTGTCATGTGTTGTTGGATTCAGTTTGCTAATATTTTGTTGAGGATTTTTGCATCTATATTCATCTTTTTTTTTTTTTTTTTTTTTTTTTTTTTTTTTTTTGCCGTGCTGCATAACTTGTGGGATATTAGTTTCCCAACCAGGGATTGAACTCATGCCCTCGGCAATGAAACATGGAGTTCTAACCACTGGACCAACAGGGAATTCTGAGTAATTTTATTTTTTGTAGTGTCTTTATTTGGTTTTGGTATCAGGGTGATAGTGCCTTCGTAGAATGAATTTGGGAGTGTTTCCTCATCTTCAATCTTTTGGAATAATTTCAGAAGGATAGTTATAAGTTTTTCTTTGTATGTTTGGAAGAATTCCCAGTAAAGCTGTTCAGTCCTGGACTTCTGTTTGCAGGGAATTTTTTTAAATTACAGATTCCATTTCACTTCTAGTGATTTGTCTCTTCAAATTATGTTTGTTCTTGACTCAGTTTTGGCAGGCTGTGCGTGCACTTCTAGAATCTTGTCCATTTCTTCTAGGTTGTCCAATTTTTTAGCATACAACTGTTCATAGTATTCTCTTATGATTTTTTGTTTTTATGTGTTATCAGTTATTATTTCTCCTCTTTCATTTCTTATTTTTTATTTGAGTCCTTTCTCTTTTCTTCTTGGTGAGCCTGGCTAGAGATTTGTTGATTTTGTTTACCTTTTCAAAGAACCAGCTCTTGGTTTTATTCATTTTGTTTTTAATCTCTGTTTCCTCTCTGACCTTTATTATTTCCTTCCTTCTGCTGACTTTGGGTTTTATTTGTTCTTCTTGTTCTAATTCTTTTAGGAGTTTAGGTTAGGTTGTTTGAGATTTTTTTATGTTTCTTGACTGAGGTCTGTATCATTATGAATTTCCCTCTTAGAACTGCTTTTGCTGCATCCCATAGATTTTTGAAAGGTTTTGTTTTCATTTTCATTTGTTTCAAGATATTTTTTGATTTCTTCTTTTGATTTCATCATTCACCCATTGGTTTTTTAGTAGTGTGTTGTTTAGTCTCCATGTGTTTATCCTTTTCCCATTTTTCTTTCTGTGATTGATTTCTAGTTTCATATCCCTGTGGTCAGAAAAGATGCTTGAAATAATTTCTATCCTCTTAAATTTGTTGAGGCTTGTTTTGTGACCTAGTATGTGATCTATCTCAGAGAACATTCCTCACACAATTGAAAAGAATGTGTATTCTGGGGTTTTGGGATGTAGTGTCCTGTAGATATCAGTTAACTCCAACTGGTCTATTGTGTCATTTAGGACCTCTGTTGCCTGATTGATTTTGTCTGGAAGATCTGTCCATTGATGTCAGTGGAGTGTTAAAAGTTTCTACTGTTATTGTATTCCTGTCAATTTCTCCCTTTATGTCTGTTAGTATTTGTTTTATGTATTTAGGTGCTCCTATATTGGGTGCATATATGTTAATGAGTGAAATATCTTCTAGTATTGATCCCGATATCATCATATAGTATCCTTCTTTGTCATTTTTTATGGACTTTGTTTTAAAGTTTATTGTGTCTCATATGAGTTTTGCTACCCCCAATTTCTCGTTGTTTCTATTTGCATGGAAATATCTTTTTCCATTCCCTTACTTTTAATCTACGTGTCTTTCATCCTCAAGTGTCTTTCATAGGCAGCATATTGTAGTTCTTTTTTTTTCTAATCCACTCTGCCACTCTGTCTTTTCATTGGAGCTTTTAGTCCATTGACAAAGTTATTATTAATAGGTATGTACTTATTGCCATTTTAATCCATGTTTTTCAGTTGTTTTTGTAGTCCTTTGTTCATTTCTTCTTTTGGTTTTTCCTTTGTGGTTTGATGATTTTCTTTTATAGTATGCTTGAGTTCCTTTCTTACTAATTTTTGTGAATCTATTGTATATTTTTTATTTGTGGTTACCCTGGTTTTCAAGTATGTTGACCCATAACTATATCTACTTGCTTTAAACTGGAAATCATACTAGTTCAAATACATTCTAAATGATCTACATTTTTATAATCCCCTCCCCAACATTTTGTGACTTTGATGTCCTATTTTACATCTTTGTGCTTATCTTCTTACTGTGATTTGTATTTATAATTGTTTTTACAATTTAAAAAAAATTTAAATCTCTACTGGCTTATTTAAGTGATCTTCAGTCCTTTTATATATACCTTTCCTATTGTGATTTTCCTTTTCTATAGATTCTTGCTTCTTTTCTATTTAGAGAAGACCCTTCAGTATTCCTTTTGGGGTAGGTTCAGTATTGCTGAATTCTTTTAGTTTTTACTTGCCTGAGAAACTCTTTATCTCTCCGTCTATACTAAATGATAATTTTGCTGGGTATAGTATCCTAGGTTGAAGGTTTTTCCCTTTCTGGACTTTGAATATATTATGCCACTCCCTCTGGCCTGCAAAGTTTCTATAGAGAAATCATCTGACAGCCTTATGGAGGTTCCCTTGTAACTGACTCTTTGTTTTTCTCTTGCTGCATTTAGAATCCTCTCTTTAACTTTTGCCATTTTAAGTATGATATGTCTTGATGTGAATCTGTTTGGGTTCATCTTGTTTGGGATCCTCAGTACTTTCTGTATCTGGATTTCTGTTTCCTTCTTAGGTTTGGAAAATTTTAAGCCATAATTTCTTCAAATACATTTTCAATCCCCTTTTCTCTTTCTCCTCCTTCTGGAATCCCTATTATGTGAAGGTTGGCACATTTCCTATTGTCCCATAGATCATGTATGTTGCCTTCACTTCTTTTTTTTCATTTGTCTTTCTGTCACCTCTTCTGATTGGTTGATTTCTATTATTCTATCTTCCAGATCACTTATTCATTCTTCTGTGTCATTTAGTCTGCTATTCACTGCTTCTAGATTGGATTTTTATCTTGGCAACTGAATTGTCTATTTTTGATTAGTTTATCTTTATAGTTTCTAGATCCTTGTTACAGTGACCTGCATTTCTGTTGATAATTTTTAATTCAGTTAGCATTTTTATTGCCTCCTTTTTTATTGACGTATAGTTGATTTACAATGTTGTGTTAATTACTGCTGTACAGAAAAGTGATTGTTATACATAGATATACATTCTTTTTTATATATTCTTTTCCATTATGGTTTATAATAGGATATTGAATGTAGTCCTCTGGGCTATACAGTAGGACTTTGTTGTTTATCCATTCTACATGTAAAAGCTTACATCTCTAACCTCAACCTTCCACTCCATACCTCCACCAACCGCCTCTCCCTTGGCAACCACCAGTCTGTTCTCTATGTCCATCAGTCTGCCCCATAGATAGGTTCACTTGTGTCATATTTTAGATTCCACATATAAGTGGTATCATATGGTATTGGTCTTTCTCTTCCTGACTTACTTCACTTAGCATGATCATCTCTAGTTGCATCCATGTTGCTGCAAATGACATTATTTTGTTCTTTTTTATGGCTAAGTAGTATTCCAGTGTGTGTGTGTGTGTGTGTGTGTGTGTGTGTGTGTGTGTGTACATCACATCTTCTTTATCCATTTATCTGTTGATGGACATTTAGGTTGTTTCCATATCTTGGCTATTGAGAATAGTGCTGCTATGAACATAGGGGTGGCTGTATCTTTTTGAGTTGTAGTTTGTCCAGATATATGCCCAGGAGTGGAATTGCTGGATCATATGGTAATCCTATTTTTAGTTTTCTAAGGAACCTCCATACTGTTCTCCATAGTGGCTGCACCAACTTACATTTCCACCAACAATATAAGAGAGTTCCCTTTTCTCCACACCCTCTCCAGCATTTGTAATTGGTAGACTTTTTAATGATGGCCATTCTGATTGGTGTGAAGTGGTACCACACTGTAGTTTTGATTTGCATTTCTCTAATAATCAGCAATGTTGAGTATTTTTTCATGTGCTTATTGGCCATCTGTATGTATTCTTAGGAGAAATGTCTATTAAGGTCTTATGCCCGTTTTTTGATTGGATTATTTGTTTTTTCATTATTGAATTATAGGAGCTGTTTGTATATTTTGGAAATTAAGCCCATGTCAGTTGAATTGTTTGCAAATATTTTCTCCCATTCTGTAGGTTGTCCTTTCATTTTGTATATGGTTTCCTTTGCTGTGCAAAAGCTTGTAAGTTTGATTAGGTCCCATTTGTTTATTTTTGTTTTTAGTTCTATTGGGAGACTGACCTAAGAAAACATTGATACGATTTATGTCAGAGGATGTTTTGCCTATGTTCTATTCTAGGAGTGTTATGGTGTTATGTCTTATGTTTAAATCTTTAAGGCATTTTGAGTTTATTTTTGTGTATGGTGAGAGGATGTGTTCTAACTTCATTGATTTACATGCAGCTGTCCAACTTTCCCAGCACCACTTGCTGAAGAGACTGTCTTTTTCCCATTGTATATTCCTGCCTCCTTTGTCAAAGATTAATTGACCATGGGTGTGTGGGTTTATTTCTGGGCTCTCTATTTTGTTCCATTGATCCATGTGTCTGTTTTTGTGCCAATACCATGCAGTTTTGATTACTGTCGGTTTGTAGTATTGTCTGAAGGTTGGGAGGGTTATGCTTCCAGCTTTGTTCTTTTTTCTCGGAGTTGCTTTGGCAATTCTGGGTCTTTTGTGGTTCCATATAAATGTTAGGATTATTTGTCATAATTATGTGGAAAATGTCATAGGTAATTTGATAGGGATCACATTAAATCTGTAGATTGCTTGGGTAGTATGGCCATTTTAACAATATTAATCCTTCCAATCAGAGAGCATGGGATATCTTTCCATTTCTTTGAATCATCTTCAATTTACTTTATTAATGTTTTATAGTTCTCAGAGTAGACGTCTTTCACCTCCTTGGTGAGGTTTATTCCTAAGTAGTTTGTTTTTTGGGTTGTGATTTTAAAAGGTATAGTTTTTTTTTGTGTGGTATGCGGGCCTCTCACTGCTGTGGCCTCTTCTGTTGCAGAGTACAGGCTCTGGATGCGCAGGCTCAGTGGCCATGGCTCACGGGCCCAGGTGCTCCATGGCACGTGGGATCTTCCTGGACCAGGGCACAAACCCGTGTCCCCTGCATTGGCAGGCAGACTCAACCACTGCGCCACCAGGGAAACCCAAGGTATAGTTTTTTATGTATTCCCTTTCTGATATTTCATTGTTGGTGTAAAGAAATGCAACCAATTTCTGTATGTTAATCTTGTATCTTGCTAACTTGCTGAATATGTTTATCAGTTCTAGTAGTTTTTGTGTGGCATCTTTAGGGTTTTCTATATATAGCATCATATCATCTGCATATAATGACAATTTTACATCTTCCCTTCCAATTTGAATACCTTTTATTTCTTTTTCTTGTCTGATTGCTGTGGCTAGGGCTTCTAATACTATGTTGAATAGAAGAGGTTAGTGGGCATCCTTGTCTTGTTCCAGATTTTAGTGGGAAGGCTTTTAGCTTTTCACCATTGACTATTATATTGGCTGTGCGTTCATCATAAATAGCTTTTCTTATGTTGAGTTTATTACCTCCTTTTTGAACTCCAGGTCTAGTAGACTGGTGAGGTCTGTTTCATTATTTGTTCTTTCAGGAGAATTCTCTTGCTCTTTTAATTGGGAGTAGATCCTCTTTCTTTTCATTTTACTTAAATATGTCTGTCTCTATGATTTTAGGAGAAACAGTTATCTACTGTGATCTTGAATGGCTGTGTTTATTTGGGAGTGTCCCTGTGTAGCTTCCATGAGTCTAATATTTTTGGTGTGAGTGCTAGTTTCAGGATGAATGCCAGCCATGCCTTTTCTCAGTGTGTGCTGGCCATTATCCCCTTGATAGCAGGGTGTGGATGGTGGTGTAATATCTAGAGCCTGTGCTGGATGTGAGGTGGGGGTCCCTCTCTGCTCCATGTCATGGCCCTGTCAGGGGCAGGGTGTGCTCCCCAGTTGGAGTAGAAGCCTTGAGGGTTGGGTTTGATCAGCCTCTGTTGTCCTTGAGTACATGCCCTGCCCCAAAGGAGGTGAGTGCTGAAGAAAGTGAGGCCTGTGTGGTTACAGAGGACCTATGCTCCACCTGTGTAGGCATCTAAAGCTCCACTCAGAGGCAGCCCAAGATTGTCCCCATTGTGTTTATCCCAGATCTAGTGTCAGACTGTGGCATGGAGTGGGCTGGGCCTGGAGTTTGGGGGGTTGTGGCTGCAGGGACTGAGGTGGCTACGCTGCCACCTGAGATCTGGGCTGCCTCTGTGGCAGACCTCACCCAGGACCTCTCTGCCCCAGATCTAGTGCTGAGCTGGAAGACAAACCACTGTGTACTCCTGAGCATGCTCACAATGGCCGTTTCAGCCCCAACTGGACCACACCCCAGGCCCTCTGGGCTGTTTCTGCCTAGCTAGATCATATCCTCTCCCAGGGCCTGTCTGCTCAAGATTCATTGCTTGGCCCTTGCGTACTCTTGTTGTGCTACCATGGACACACAGTAATGTTTGCTGCATTTACACCTGTTGCCCTGAGCCCTTGCTGACTATGGCATCTGACGTTACTCCTAGATCACACCCCAGATGTCCTGGTCTGTCTCTGCATGACTAGATCTAGTCTCTGGCAAGATTTTGTGCCAGGTTGTGGTGTGGAGTGAGTGGGGCCAGGGCATTGGCCCCTTTGGACTGGGAAATACAGCAAGGGGGCTGCTCTCAGTGCAACACTCTCTGCCCTGATTGTCAGCAAGCCAGCAGGCACTGCTTGTGAGTAGAGTCTAGTCTTCTCCAACCCTTCTGTCTCAGCAGATTTCCCAAGAGGCAAGGGGGCCTGGCCACTCCATGCAGGACCCCAGGACTGGGATGCCCATATTGTGACTCGACCTGCTCACTCCCCAGGGCAAGGGTCTACCCTTGTGGACCTACTCCTTGAAGATCCCACCAAGGGGCCCAGGAGCTGACCCAGGTCTTCTTTTTTTCCCCCTTCCTACCCAATTAATTACATGTAGATCTTTCTTGCAGCTTTGGTTTATAGGAGTTCTGCCACTTTTCAAGGAGAAGTGCTCCATATGTAGATGTATTTTTGATATGTCTGTTGGGGAGAGGAGCTCCATATCCACCTACTCCGCCATTTTGATTTTGCTTCAGACAGTTAGCTTTTTAATGACAGTCTGTCTTTCCTGTTTTTACACACTCACCCTGAGGACTGGTATAGAAATTAGAAACTAAGCAGGTGAAGAAAACTTTATTCCTTTATACATGTTTTGCTTTAATAGCCACCAAAAAGACTGTTTCATTTCCTCCCACTGACCCTATCCACCAGTTATGTTAGCCTTCAACATATCACTATAGCAACATATATAAATATATATCATACATTTATACACACACACATTCTAAAGCACTGTGAAGACACAGACTAGGCTTTAGCAACTGGGGGTTGCTCACATGTCACTTAAAAATGATCACTGATTTGCTTTACACAAGACTTTCAATGGGCTTGGTGTGGCCATTAGTCCCTAGTTCCCAGAGAGAAGTTGGGATGACAAAATGGGACAGCATATTTAGAGTAAGGTCAGTACACTTTTTGGAGATCATAATAGAATAGAAATAGGGGGCCTAGGCTAAGCATGAGATGGCATCTGGGAATCACTGCTCTCACCACGTGGATTCAAATAACTCAGGTGCTGCAGTGTAGACCAATCCCCAGCCTGACTGTGACCCAGCTCGCTGGCCCAGGTTAGGTCTGCCAACACTGTCCTGCAGGGCACTGCTGCTCAGTCCTGTGCTTTTAGATCTGCTGTGGAGCTCCAGTGTGGGGCTCCATTGCTAGGAAGCAGGTCCTATTTCCCCTGAGTTGACCCTTGGAGGATGAGGCGAGAAATGTGCTGTTGCTGGTTCCCAAGCCCCTGGGGCGTTCAGAAGCAGTGTCACAAGGTCTTCTACAAACTATGCCTGTTTTGCTTAGTGCTGGGCCCTGTGGACGTTGGCTGGTTATTCCTCAACTGCAGGAGAGGCCCTCTGCCTTTCGCCCTGCCCCATCAGGCCACATCTCGAACTCCTTCCAGACCCTGTAGCAGGTGTGGAGAAGTGGGGCCCAGATCCTCCTCAGCAGACTGTGAGCTGCAAAGAAGGGGGGCAGGCCCACCCTTCCTGCTGTTTTAAGGATCTCTGGTGGCTTCGCTTCTTGCTTGGCTCCTGGAAGGCAAGGGTCACAGGACTGGAGTGCACGGCAGAGCCCTTAGGGATTTCACCTGCAGATGAAAATAACACAAACGAAGTAAGAGTCCATTATCAGGCACTGTTGGTGGCTAACTGAGGCTGGAGAGAGCGCTGAGTGGTGACAGAAGCCAGGAGCACGGTGAGCTCCTGTCACGAGGATGAGCTGAGGGGACGCGATGAGGTCTGGAGGAGCAACTGGGGCCACCAGGTTAGAGGAAAAGCTTCCCACCACCTCCTGTGGTCATATCTCTGCTCAAAGCCACTGCACACCAGGTGGCTGGATCCTACCACTCCCTCTTCAGGGGCCAGTTCACTCTCCAATTCACTTTGGAGCAAAAGGATGGCTTTTGCGATCTCCCAGGAAAAGAAGTGCTTAGTATGAAACAGGCACATATAGAAACACCCTGTTTTAGGAAGGAGAGGATATTTTGCAGGGAGGTCCCCCTGTTAAATTTATGTTCTGTTTACTTGATGGGGGGGGAGGGGCCAGGTCAGCAGGGACCTCAGAGATCATCTAACTCTAGTGTCCCCTCTTACAGATGAGGGTCAGCAGGCTCACAGAGACTGGGGCCAGCCAAAGCCACATAGCCACTTAGTGACAAGCCTGGGATTAGATCCCAGGCCTTGGGCCCTTTCCAGTGGCCTAGGGCAAGTGGGAAGGATACTTCCAAACTAGGGAAGCCAGCAGGTATGAGAGGCTGTTGGGTTACCTTTGCTGAGGCAGGAATAAGGTTTTACAGAGGCAATCTTGTAAGTGTTCTTCTAAAAAGGCTCAGGAAAGAGAGGAATCATCAGAGAAAAACAGAAGAAATTAGCAAAACAAACAAACAAACAAAACAGAGTTAAATTATGGCCCAACCCATTTTCATACTGTGGGGTCAACATTCTCTTAGGTTACAATTTAGGAACATTCCTAGGAATTTGCTTAATTGCTTATAGCAAAGCTTTAAAGTCCAAGGTAAAAGGTTTAGTTTTTGATTTTTAGGCCATTTCTAAGACCTCAAGTTTTTCATCAAAGTGGTTGCTAGAGAATGTGTTAGTGTTTTAAATAAAAGTAGAGAAGGTCTGCCATAGAGATAATATCTTGCCCTTTATGTTTCAGTTTTTACTTATTACCAAATTCTCTTTCAGATCAATAAGACCAAGGGTTTTCTTTTGTGTTGCTGCTTAAAGATAAACAGATATCCAAATCAAATTGCTGTTTTCAGCCCAATAGTGTGCAGTGAAATCAACTTATTAGGTTGCATCTTTCCATTATTTTTTCATATAATGGTATAGGAAACCCCAGAACACCTGACTGGCCTCAGGATCCCTTTACTGAGAGCTCCTTCAGAGGCAGACCACATATGTCCTCTGACCTTGAGAATCAACTGAACTGCATTTCTCCCCACTCCTGACCCGGCATAAAGGAGACAGAATTGGAGTAAGGAGAGAAGATGATGACAAAGTAAGGGTCAACCAAGAGGTCAAGGGAGGTTGCTCATTGGGGTGGAGAGCTGATTAGAGTGGAATCTAGAGGGATGCTCATGAGGACCTGAGCTCCCACAGATGGACCAGACATCTCCTCCTGGAAGGTCAGAGCAGGTCAAGGATCACCTGCACACTCTGACAACATACGGTGATAAGTTTGGGGCGGGCTCTATGGCTCCGACTGGTGCAGTAGTTTCCTTACCTCCAAATTCGTCCTTGCCTTCTTCAAAACATCGTGTGTCCTGGTCACTGAAAGAAGAAAGCAGCCCCCAAGGCAGAAATGACCAGTGGGCCCACGCTTGCGTTGGGTTTCTGTTCTAAAGCTTGTCTTTCTGGACACTCAGCTTGGGGTCCCCTGCTGCCCCCCCACCCCGTGTCCCCTCCTCTGCCTCCACGATTACTGATGGCACAGGAGGTTTAGAGATGTCACATCAGTCTCCCCCGTCCCCTAACCTCTCTGGTGTCTGTCCATTCACAGCACAGGTAGCGGACCTGGAAGGACCCCCATTTCCTGTCCCATTCCCTGGCTGGGGGCACCCACACTGGCTGAAGATAAACTGTTCCATGCTCTCCTTCTGCTGGTTGGCGGTCTTCAGATGCTCAGCTGTGCTCTGAAGGAGACTCTCCTGTTTGGATAGTTTGGTTCTCAGTTCCAGAAGCTCCCTTTTCATGGACTCTCCCTGGGAAGAGAAACAGGCTCTCTGTCAATGGTCAGAAGGCCTAAAGCACCCTGTGTTTGGTGGCTCTTTACAACTCCCAATAGGATTCTACAATCTTCTCAAATATTTTTGGAGCAGATTTCCCTCATTAAAGCCTCTCAATCCCTCCAGCAGGTGATGGCTCAGGATGGGCCATGAGGTGGGAACACTGAGGACCTGGAAGCCCCCGTGCAGATTGGCACAGGCTACACTCCTGTTGCTGCAGAGTACCTGACTCCAGGCCACACTGAAACTCCCAGCTGTGAACAAGAGCTCAGATTTCGTGCTGACATAGTTATATCACTTGGGCATCACAAGTAAGACTTGGTCGTTAGGAATATTACACCTGGATATCATGCCTGGGGAGATGGGGCTGGCCTGAGACAGTAAGTTTGTAAATATATCTGCCAACCACAAGATGGCAAAATGCTCCCTCCTTGGAATTAACATAATTGGGGCCCCTAAAGTGTCAGTGATCTTAATCTGGAGTTGGAACCCCTGGGAGGGATCCTGAAACCTGCCTATCCAAGGTCACCAACCAGAAAGCAGTCCGAGATCTGAGAGCACCTGGGGGAGCCTGACTCTCCCCAGGCCTGACCCTGAGACGCAGATGTAAGTGGTTTTCTGGGATTCCTGGGGGGTGGCTACAAGAGACTGGGTGACTCCTGGTGATATTTTGTGATCCTGCCTGGACCGGGAGGTGGGGGTGGGCTAGAAGGGAAAGGAGATGTTGATGTTTTAACATGGTCCTGAACTTCAGCTCAGCCAAACTTCAGCAAGTTAAAGAAACGGAACATGTAGGGGTTACCAGGGCTCTCGTGTCTCTGCCTCCTCCATGTCCTTTCCTTCTGCTCTTTGATTACTTATCCTGGGGGTCAGGGCTGCGAGGAGAGGGGATGGAGGCAGGGCTGCACTGAAAGCAGCCACCACGGGGGAGTCTCCCTCCAGGGACGCCCCCCTCAGGTCCCCTTTGTCCCAGCTGCCCATTCGGCTCCTGATCTTCAGGATCTGCTGACCAAGGAGGCAGAAGGATATTTGGGGCAGAACCAGTAGGGGATGCTGGATCCTTACCGCTTTGCTGTCCAGTGCAGGGCTGTGGGAACTTGGCAAGGCTGCTCGCCAGAACATGGTGAGGAGGGAGGCCGACTCCTCCAGTCGGTGGTGAAGGGCGTTGGCACTGTTCCTGAGCTCGTGGATGCCTTCACTGCCCATCACCTGGGAAAAGGGGGAGGTAGCCATGGGCATCCCCGGGGCTGAGAGATCACTTTTTTTTTGCTGAGCATAGGCCTCAGCTTCCTTTGTGGGTGAGGCATAGACACAAGCCTGTTTAAACCTGTGAAACCCTTTTCTAACCTGCAAGCCAAGTTTCTCTGACCTCAGCAGGGACCTCTCGATTTGCAAGAATTCATTTGATTCCAGCTTTCCCCACTCTCTTTAGCTTCTAGTCCTGCTTCATGCTCCAGAGTCTAAGGTCCCTATTTTTGCACTGGCCCCCTCCTTGTCCTTCCGTAAATCACACCTTATGCTTCAAATGGGCTGCACCATTTGTAGCTCGAAGGACTGAGGTGCCACTCCCTTTACCTGGCATGTTCTCCCCCAAGAACTTACATGTCCCCTGTTGGCACCCCCCCCATGAACCTGTTACTTTCCTTGCCTGGGATAACAGCCGATTCTGGGTTCATGCCCTCACACCCAGAGCCCTTGTAAACTTGTGCCTGGAGCCCCTGGTTATATTTATTTACTCAGGTGTGGGCATCCCTCTCTATTGTGGGGGCCCCTGGGGGCAGGGCTGTCCCTACATGCCTGTGCATCTCCAGTAGCTCAGACAGCACAGCAGCTAGTACCTGGATCTCTCCCTGGGGAAGGGCTCTGAGAAGCCTTGCTGCTTGCTCTCCCCCCTTGCTCAGTGTGAGCAGAGAAATTCCATGGCTGCCACCCTCCTCACCCCTTCCACATATTTGGCCCATATGGATGCAGATTCTCATTTTCCAGCCAGCTGATTAAGTGATTTTATTCTGCCCACAGATGGTCATATGCCAGCATGACTTTAGCAGATAATAAGCTACCAAAGGGTACTCAGTACAGCATTGTGTGTATGTTGACACTTAACGTGCTCTACTGATGAGGACAGCAATGCTGCACATGCTTTTCTGTGGTTCTGAGGGGAAATAGCAAGTCAGCTACACCTGGAACAGAGCAGAGCTTGTAGTGAAATTAACAGATGAAGATAAAAGGCCTAGCTGGATATAAATGGAAGATGTATCCTCAGCTGATGGGAGATGTGGAGCAGGAAAAAAAAATAGAGGGAGAAGAAGCTAAAATCAGAAGAAGAAAGGGCCTAAGGAAAAGGTGCACCTAAGAGTTAAAACGTGATTACCTCTGTGCCTGGAGCTTCAAGGCCAGGGAAGTTGCAGGTTGATCTCATGAGCGACGCTATCTTCTTGACCAGCAGTCTGCCCTCCCCAATCTGCTGTCTTAGGGCACTGTAGTCATCAATGTGGCCAATGACATGGCGGCCATGCTTATTGGCAAAGGAGCCATCAGTAGCATCACCCTCCAGCTTGGGAGGGTTCTTCATTACTGGAGAAGCATCCAAACCCAGTTCTGAAGAATAAAACCACAATAACACAGAATCCACTGTTATTCATAATCATCCTCAGTTCAATCCCAAATGGACATCAAATAGTGAAAGAGGCCAGAAACAAGAATGACAGTCTTGGAAAGTACAAGTGTGAAGTCCATAGATATTCTGGGTTCTATAATCTTTCTTACATCATCCCATAATGATAAAATTGCCAGGAGGCAAATTTTATCCTTATTGACAAATGAAATATTCAGGACAAATTTAAAAAATTTTAAATTTGGGAGTTGAGAAGACACAGACAAGGAAATTAATCTGGATACAGAGAGCACTTTCAAGAAGGAAGAGATTATAGTGCAATGAAGAAATACCAGAGCAATAGGAAAACCACAGGAGAAAGAATAATGACAAAAAAGGTAGCCACAGGAGGTGGAATGAGTAGGGCTAAAGGCCATGGGACATGCAGGAAAAATCTCTAAATTCAGATAATGTGCATATAGAGAACCAAAGGTTACTTGCTTTAGTCATTTTCCATCATTAGACCCTGAGTCCTGTAGTTGCCCTATTTACCATTTGTCCTGTTGAAGGTTGTGGTCTCTGAGCCATGAGCAGCAGAAGAAGAGCTGGGGAAGACCAGAATTGGAGAATTCATGCCCACATCCCGAACTGGAGGGGAGGCAGCTGAGTCTAGGGAATAAAGATAACCACAACTTTAGGAACCCTGGAATATACTGCTCCCGAAACACATGCACAGCCTATCTTCACTACTGGATATCTAAGGCAACATGACTCTCCTCTTATGTAACCATCACCCATGTACCACAGTCAAAACCACAACTTTAGGAACCCTGGAATATACTGCTCCCGAAACACATGCACAGCCTATCTTCACTACTGGATATCTAAGGCAACATGACTCTCCTCTTATGTAACCATCACCCATGTACCACAGTCAAAACCAGTGGCAAACAAACCACTTAATTTGGAGCAAGATGTTCCTGTAATTGAACACTGTTCCATAAGAAAGCAACTTCTAGTTTGAAAAATTATTAGATATATTTTTCTAACCCCTGATTTGAATATAATATTGTATGCAGTGTGTCTAATACAATGCTTTTTAACTAAATATAGATATGTATAAATATATGTAGTATATAAGTTAAAAATATTTGATCAAAGAACGAATGGATTTATGGGTGATTAAACTCAGCACTCTAATCACCATTCTCATGAGTCAGTGCTGGAAAATATGTAGTAGTATAAGAAAGAGACATACTAGAAAGCACGTAGTAGTATAAGAAGAATAGGAGACATAAGCCTTGGTGAGTTTGAGATGCCCTATTGGAGACCAGGCAGTAATTCCTCCAGGGGAGGAATTGGAAAATATCATGAAGAGACAGAAATGACCCTGCTCAGGCAAATGTGGCTTAGAACCTGCTTTCCAACTCAGGACTCTGTGCTGTATGATGATGAGGAGGAGTGACTGAGCCAGTTCAGATGAGTCCTGGCTGGTGCTGTGGGGAGGCTCTGAGAGAGCAAAGCATGAGAGGAAAGAGAAGCAACACCGAGACAGAGCATAGTGAGGTGGGAGGAACACAGAGAGCAGATCAAAACTTCTGCTTCGAATCTTGGATTGGCCTCTTAACTCCTGTAAACCTTAGCATGTCAGTTAATTGTCTCAGTGCCTACATTTTCTCATGTAAAATACAGAGATAGTAAAATCTGCCCTAGCTCTGATGAAATTATTTGAAAATTTATTTGAAAACATGGTATATTTTAAAGCACTCTGCAAATATAAAGAATAGGCATTAATACATACAGCTGTTAACTGTTGAGCACTTATTGCATCAGGCACTTGTAAATTATTTCACTTAATGCTCCATTTAACTATGCACAGTGTATATTATTATTATCCTCATGTTAAAGATGAGGAAACTAAGGCTTAAATACCTGAGGAGTTTAAACACAAGGCAAACCACATATAAGTGTCAAAGTCAGAATCTGGAGCCAGATCTGACCCTAAATCCCATGCTCTCAAGGCACTGTACTGAAGCATCTTCGATTTCACCCTGACCTTAAGGAGCGTGGAAGAGGCGAGATTGTCCCGTCCACCATAGACATCCTGGGGACCTCCCCACTGGCTGAGGGCTTCCTGATTCCCTTTTCCTTCCTACCTTGGAAGAGCAGCTGCTTGTTTCCAGGGTCAGTGTTGGTGGGGAATTTCTGGTTAACAGAGGAGGGGCTGAGGCTGGTTTTGCTGGCACCACGATCCAACTGCTGCTCAAGCTGTAGTTGCAGACAGTTGTTCACCTGAATGCTCTGCTCCAGCTGCCCTCTCAAAGCTCGGATCTCTGCCACCAGGTGGCTCAAGTCACTGCTCAAAGGGACTTGGTGACAGGCATCCCAGGTGTAAGCTGAAAGTAGAGGACGGAGGGTCTGGTGGCACTGAACCAAGTATTTCCAAGCATTTGTCAGAACACTCCTCTGACATTCCTTTCTGCCAAGGACCCCACTGTAATTTCAGGGTCCCAGGAACACACCTATGATGGATATGTCACTTTTCCTGTGCAGGGCCTGGTGCACACTGAGATGGCATACACTCCAGCATGGAGTTTCCTTGGAGGCTCAAATGACCCTCGTCCATCTAGAGGGCATTTGATTGGCAGATAAGTCAAGGCTATTATTTCATCTTATTAACATCAGTCCTGCAGGCTAGACAGCAGGCTCTTCCAGGGCAGGAGATCAATACTGAACTATAGAAGGGGAGGGGCTGAGGGAGAAGGAGATGTGATGACCTCCACATTCAGGAATCAAAGGGAGAGGAAGAGGAAGGCATCAGGGCTTTCGGCAGCATGTAAGAATGGGAGTGGGGTACCACAGACCAGGGATCATAACTAATTGGACTTCTCAATTTCTTCTAGTTTTTTTTACCTCCACTCACCACTCATAGCCTGTTTCTATGTACTGGGGGAAGAAGAGATCTAAGAAGTATTCTACAAGGCCACAATTGCTCATCTAAAAATGTTGAAGCCAAATGTAGTTAAAAAGATAGAATTTGTTTTGGTTTTTAGCAAGGCTATAGGATGCATATACCATATAATACATGCACCCAGTTGCATCAGAGCCACAGGCCTTAACCAAACACATTAATATTTCTGCAATGAGCTATATGAATATTCTCACTAAATGGGATAAATTAAGAGGAGTGCAGGACAAGATGGCAGAGTAGAAGGACTTGAGCTCACCTCCTCTCATGAAAACACCAAAATCACAACTAACTGCTGAACAACCATCAACAAAAACCACTGGAACCTACCAAAAAGATATTCTGCATCCAAAGACAAAGAGGAAGCCACAACGAGATAGTAGGAGGGGTGCTTTCATGATATAATCAAATCCCATACCCGCTTCCACAGACTGGAAAATAATTATATTGCAGAGGTCCTCCCACAGGAGTGAGAGTTCTGAGCCCCATGTCAGGCTCCCCAGCCTGGGGTACTGTAATAGGGAGGAGGAGCTACCAGAGCATGTGGTTTTGAAGGCCAGTGGGGCTTGAGTGTAGGATCTCCACAGGACTGTGAGAAACAGAGATTCCAGTCTTAGAGAGTGCAAAATGGTTTCATGAGCACTGGGACCCAGGGCAAAGCAATGACTGCATAGGTGCCTGGGCCAGACCTACCTGCAGGTCTTGGAGGGTCTCCTGAGGTGACAGGAGTCAGCTGTGGCTCACTGTGGGGACAAGAACACTGGTGGTGGAGGCCCCAGGGAATATTCAACAGCATGAGCTCTCCTAGAGGTCGCCATTTTGGCACTGAGACCTGGCCCTGCCCAACAGCCTGCAGGCTACAATGCTGGGATGCCTCAGGCCAAACAACTAAGAGGGTGGGGACACAGCACCACCCATCAGCAGACAGGCTGCATAAAGTCATCCAGAGTCCACTGCTGCCTTTAAACATACCCCATGACTTGGCCCTGCCCATCAGATGGACAAGACCCAACTCCACCCAAAAGTGGGCAGGCACCAGTCACTCCCACCAGGAAGCCTGCACAAGCCCCTGGACCAACCTCACCCACCAGGGGGCAGACATTAGAAGCAAGAAGAGCTACAATCCTGCAGCCTGTGGAAAGGAGATGACAAACACAGAAAGTTAGACAAAATGAGAAAGCAGAGAAATATGTTCCACACGAAGGAACAAGATAAAACCCCAGAGGAACAACTAAGTGAAGTGGAGACAGGCAATCTACCTGAAAAAGAATTCAGAGTAATGATAGTAAAGATGATTCAAAATCACAGAAAAAGAATGCAGGCACAGATTGAGAAGATAGAAATGTTTAACAAAGATCTAGAAGAACTAAAGAACAAAAAAACAGAGTTGAACAATACAATAACTGAAATGAAAAATACACTAGAAGGAATCAATAGCAGAATAAATGAAGCAGAAGAACAGATAAGTGAGCTGGAAGACAGAATGGTGGAAATCACTGCTTTGGAACAGGATAAAGAAAAATGAATGAAAAGAAATGAGGACACCTTAAGAGACCTCTGGGACAACATTAAATGCACCAACATTCACATTATAGGGGTACCAGAAGGAAAAGAGAGAGAGAGAAAGGGACTGAGAAAATACTTGAAGAGGTAATATCTGAAAATTCCCTAACATGAGAAAGAAAACAGTCAGCCAAGTCCAGGAAGAGCAGAGAGTCCCATAGAGGATAAACTCAAGGAGGAACATGCCAAGACACATATTAATCAAACTGACAAAAATTAAAGACAAAGGAAAAATATTAAAAACAACAAGGGAAGAGCAACAAATAACATACAAGGGAATCACCATAAGGTTATCAGCTGATTTTTGAGCAGAAACTCTGCAGGACAGAATGGAGTGGCACAATATATTTAAAATGATGAAAGGGGAAAACGTACAACCAAGAATACCCAGCAAGGCTCTCATTCAGATTTGATGGAGAAATCAAAAGCTTTACAGACAAGCAAAGGCTAAGAGAATTCAGCACCACCAACCCAGCTTTACAACAAATGCTAAAGGAATTTCTCTAGGCCAAAAAGAAAAGGCCAAAATGAGAAACAAGAAAATTATGAATGGGAAAGCTCACTGGTAAGGCAAACATACTGTAAAGGTAGGAAATCATCCACACTCTAATGTGATATCAAAACCAGCAATTGTGAGAAGAAGAGAGTACAGATGCAGGATATTGGAAATGCATTTGAAAGTAAGAGACTAGCAACTTAAAACTTTTAAAAATCTTGTGTATATATATATATATATAGAGAGAGAGACTGCTATCTCAAAATCTCATGGTAACCGCAAACCACAAATCTACAATTGATACATGCACACACACACAAAATCAATCCAAACACAACACTAAAGATAATCATCAAATCACAAGAGATGAGAACAAAAGAGGAAGGGAAGAAAAAAGACCTGCAAAAACAAATCCAAAACAATTAACAAAACCGCAATAAGAACATACATATCAGTAATTACCTTAAATGTAAATGGATTAAATACTCCAACCAAAAGACATAGACTGGCTGAATGGATACAAAAACAAGACCCATATATATGCTGTCTACAAGAGGCCCACTTCAGATCTAGGGACATATACTGACTAAAAGTGAGGGGATGGAAAAAGATATTCCATGCAAATGGAATCAAAAGAAAGTTGGAGTAGCAATGCTCATATCAGACAAAATAGACTTTAAAACAAAAACTAAAAGAAGGACACTGCATAATGACCAAAAGATCAACCCAAGAAGATATAACAATTGTACATATATATGCACCCTACATAGGAGCACCTTAATATATAGGGCAAATGCTAACAGCCATAAAAGGAAAAATCAACAGTAACACAATAGTGGGGGACTTTAACACCCCACTTACATCAATGGACAGATCATCCAGACAAAATCAATAAGGAAACATAGGCCTTCAATGACACACTAGACCAAATGGAATTGATATTTATAGAGCATTCCATCTAAAAGCAGCAGAATACACATTCTTCTCAATTGCACATGCAACATTCTCCAGGATTGACCATACGCTGAGCCAGAAAGCATGCCTTGATAAATTTAAGAAAAATGAACTCATATCAAGCATCTTTTCCAATCACAACACTATGATATTAGAAATCAACTACAAGAAAAAAATAAACTAAAAAAACACAAACGTGGAGGCAAAATAATATGCTTCTAAACAACCAATGGATCATTGAAGAAATCAAAGAGGAAGTTAAAAAATATACCTAGAAACAAATGAAAACGAAAACATGATGATCGAAAACCTATGGGATGCAGCAAAAGCAGTTCTAAGAGGGAAGTTTACAGCAGTACAATCTTACCTCAGGAAATAAGAAAAATATCAAATAAATGATCTAACCTTACACCTAAAGCAACCAGAGAAAGAAGATCAAACAAAACCCAAAGATAGCAGAAGGAAGTAAATCATAAAGATCAGAGCAGGAATAAATGAAGTAGAGACAAAGAAAACAATAGAAAAGATCAATTAAACCAAAAGCTGGTTATTTGAAAAGATAAACAATATTTATAAACCTTTAGCCAGACTCAACAAGAAGAAAAAGGAGAAGGCTCAAATCAATAAAATTAGAAATGAAAAGGAAGAAGTTACAATGGACACCACAGATATAAAAAGGATCATAAGAGACTACTACAAGCAACTATATGCCAATAAAATGGACAACCTAGAAGAAATGGACAAATTCTTAGAAAGGTACAATCTCCCAAAACTGAACCAGAAAGAAATAGAAAATATGAAGAGACCAATCACAAGCACTGAAATTGAAACTGATTAAAACACTTCCAACAAACAAAAGTCCAGGACCAGATGGCTTCAGAGGCAAATTCTATCAAACCTTTAGAGAAGAGTTAACACCTATCCTTCTGAAACTATTGCAAAATATTGCAGAGGAAGGAACACTCCCAAACTCATTCTATGAGGCCACCACCACCCTGATACCAAAACCAGACAAAGGTACCACATACAAAAAAAATTACAGGCCAGTATCACTGATGAACATAGACACAAAAATCCTCAAAAAAATACTAGCAAACTGAATCCAACAAAACATTAAAAGGATCATACACCATAATCAAGTGGGATTTAACCCAGGGCTGCAAGGATTTTTCAATATCCGTGAATCAATTGGTGTGATAAACCACATTAACAGATTGAAGAATAAACACCATATGATCATCTCAATAGAGGCAGAAAAGGCTTTTGACAAAATCCAACACCCATTTATGATAAAAAACTCTCCAGAAAGTGGGCACGGAGGGAACTTACCTCAACATAACAAAGGCCATATATGACAAACCCACAGCTAACATTATACTCAATGGTGTGAAGCTGAAACCATTTCCTCTAAAATCAGGAGCAAGACAAGGATGTCCACTCTCGCCACTTTTGGTCAATATAGTTTTGGAAGTCCTAACCATGGCAATCAGAAAAAAGACATAAAAGGAAGTCAAATTGGAAAAGAAAAAGAAAAACTGTCACTTTTTGCAGATGACATGATTCTACACATAGAGAATCCTAAAGATGCTACCAGAAAACTCCTAGAGCTCATCAATGTATTTGGTAAAGTTGCAGGATACAAAATTAATACACAGAAATCTCTTGTGTTTCTGTACACTAACAACAAAAGATCAGAAAGAGAAATTAAGGTAACACTCCCATTTACCATCACATCAAAAAGGATAAAATACCTAGGTATAAACCTACCTAAGGAGGCAAAAGACCTGTACTCTGAAATCTATGATGCTGATGAAAGAAATCAAAGATGACACAAACAGATCAAAAGATATACCATGTTCTTGGATTGGAAGAATAAATATTGTCAAAATGACTACACTACCCAAGGCAATCTACACATTCAATGCAATCTCTATCAAATTACCAATGGAATTTTTTGCAGATCTAGAACAAAAAGTCTTAAAATTTGTATGGAAACACAAAACACCCCAAATAGCCAAAGCAATCTTGAGAAAGAAAAATAAAGCTGGAGGAATCAAGCTCCCTGACTTGAGACTATAATACAAACCTACAGTAATCAAAACAGTATGGTACTGGCACAAACACAGACTTATAGATCAATGGAACAGGATAGAAATCCCAGATATAAACCTATGCACCTATTGTCAATCAATAACAAAGGAGACACATGTGGAACAACTCCTACAGAACACCTACTGAATGCTGGCAGAAGACCCCAGACCTCCCAAAAGGCAAGAAACTCCCCACGTACCTGGGTAGGGCAAGGCAGAGAGATTCCCGCACAGAGGATCGGTGCCGAGCGGCGCTCACCAGCCCGGGAGGCTTGTCTGCTCGCCCGCCGGGGTGGGCGGCGCTGGAAGCTGGGGCTCGGGCTTCAGTCAGAGTGCGGGGAGAGGACTGGGGCTGGCGGCGAGAACTCAGCCTGAAGGGGGCTAATGTGCCACAGCTAGCCAGGAGGGAGTCTGGGAGGACTCTGAAGCTGCCGAAGAGGCAAGAGACTTTTTCTTCCCTCTTGGTTTCCTGGTGCGCGAGGAGAGGGGATTAAGAGCGCTGCTTAAAGGAGCCCCACAGACGGGCGCAGATCGCGGCTGAAAGCGCGGAGCCCAGAGACGGGCGTGGGACGATGGGGCTGCTGCTGCCACCGCCGCCAAGAAGCCTGTGTGCGAGCGCAGGTCACTGTCCACACCACCCCTCCGGGAGCCTGTGCAGCCCGCCACTGCCGGGGTCCCGGGATCCAGGGGCGGCTTCCCTGGGAGAACGCACGGCGCGCCTCGGGCTGGTGCAACGTCACGCCGGCCTCTGCCGCTGCAGGTTCGCCCCGCACTCCGTGCCCCTCCCTCCTGCCCGGCCTGAGTTAGCCAGAGTCCCCGAAGAGGCTGCTCCTTTAACCCTGTCCTGTCTGAGCGAAGAACAGACGCCCTCCGGCAACCTACATGCAGAGGCGGGGCCAAATCCAAAGCTGAGACCCAGGAGCTGTGAGAACAAAGAAGAGAAAGGGAAACCTCTCCCAGCAGCCTCAGAAGCAGCGGATTAAAGCTCCACAATCAACTTGATGTACCCTGCATCTGTGGAATACATGAATAGACAACAAATCATCCCAAATTGAGGAGCCAGGAGTCAGTGCTGTGCCTCTGAGGTGGGAGAGCCAACTTCAGGACACTGGTCCACAAGAGACGTCCCAGCTCCACATAATATCAAATGGCGAAAATCTTCCAGAGATCTCCATCTCAACACCAGCACCCAGTTTCACTCAACGACCAGCAAGCTACAGTGCTGGACACCCTATGCCAAACAACTAGCAAGACAGGAACACAACGCCACCCATTAGCAGAGAGGTGGCCTAAAATCATAAAAAGTCCGCAGACACCCCAAAACACACCACCAGACGTGGACCTGCCCACCAGAAAGACAAGATCCAGCCTCATCCACCAGAACACAGGCACTAGTCCCCTCCACCAAGAAGCCTACACAACCCACTAAACCAACCTTAGCCACTGGGGACAGACACCAAAAACAACGGGAACTACAAACCTGCAGCCTGCATAAAGGAGACCCCAAACACAGTAACATAAGCAAAATGAGAAGACAGAAAAACACACAGCAGGAGAAGGAGCAAGATAAAAACCCACCAGACCTAACAAATGAAGAGGTAATAGGCAGTCTACCTGAAAAAGAATTCAGAATAATGATAGTAAAGATGATCCAAGATTCTATTTCCAAGATTCAAAATCTTGGAAATAGAATAGACAAAATGCAAGAAACAGTTAACAAGGACCTAGAAGAACTAAAGATGAATCAAGCATCGATTAAAAACACAATAAATGAAATAAAAAATACTCTAGATGGAATCAATAGCAGAATAACTGAGGCAGAAGAACGGATAAGTGAGGTGGAAGATAAAATAGTGGAAATAAGTGATGCAGAGCAAAATAAAGAAAAAAGAATGAAAAGAACAGAGGACAGTCTCAGAGACCTCTGGGACAACATTAAACGCACCAACATTCTAATTATAGGGCTTCCAGAAGAAGACGAGAAAAAGAAAGGGACTGAGAAAATATTTGAAGAGATTATAGTTGAAAACTTCCCTAATATGGGAAAGGAAATAGTTAATCAAGTCTAGGAGGCACAGAGAGTCCCATACAGAATAAATCCAAGGAGAAATACACCAAGACACATATTAATCAAACTGTCAAAAATTAAACACAAAGAAATCATATGAAAAGCAGCAAGGCAAAAACAACAAATAACACACAAGGGAATCCCCATCAGGATAACAGCTGATCTCTCAGCAGAAACTCTACAAGCCAGAAGGGAGTGGCAGGACATAATTAAAGTGATGAAGGAGAAAAACCTGCAACCAAGATTACTCTACCCAGCAAGGATCTCATTCAGATTTGATGGAGAAATTAAAACGTTTACAGACAAGCAAAAGCTGAGAGAGTTCAGCACCACCAAACC
Organism: Mesoplodon mirus; assembly: GCF_964341445.2. Classification (NCBI taxonomy): domain Eukaryota; kingdom Metazoa; phylum Chordata; class Mammalia; order Artiodactyla; family Ziphiidae; genus Mesoplodon; species Mesoplodon mirus. Next base: position 113,004,072 of record NC_138978.1, on the reverse strand, counting down.
AGCTTTACAACAAATGCTAAAGGAACTTCTCTAGACAAGAAACACAACAGAAGGAAAAGACCTACAATAACGAACCCAAAACAATTAAGAAAATGGGAATAGGAACATACATATCGATAATTACCTTAAATGTAAATGGACTAAATGCTCCCACCAAAAGACACAGAGTGGCTGAATGGATACAAAAACAAGACCCATATATATGCTGTCTACAAGAGACCCACTTCAGACCTAGAGACACATACAGACTGAAAGTAAGGGGATGGAAAAAGATATTCCATGCAAATGGAAACCAAAAGAAAGCTGGAGTAGCAATTCTCATATCAGACAAAATAGACTTTAAAATAAAGACTACTAGAAAAGACAAAGAAGGACACTACATAATGATCAGGGGATCGATCCAAGAAAAAGATATAACAATTGTAAATATTTATGCACCCAACATAGGAGCACCTCAATACATAAGGCAAATACTAACAGCCATAAAAGGAGAAATCGACAGTAACACAAACATAGTAGGGGACTGCAACACCCCACTTTCACCAATGGACAGATCATCGAAAATGAAAATAAGTAAGGAAACACAAGCTTTAAATGATACCTTAAACAAGATGGACTTAACTGATAGTTATAGGACATTCCATCCAAAAACAACAGAATACACATTTTTCTCAAGTGCTCATGGAACATTCTCCAGGATAGATCATATCTTGGGTCACAAATCAAGCCTTGGTAAATTTAAGAAAACTGAAATTGTATCAAGTATCTTTTCTGACCACAATGCTATGAGACTAGATATCAATTACAGGAAAAGATCTGTAAAAATTAAAAACACATGGAGGCTAAACAATGGACTACTTAATAACGAAGTGATCACTGAAGAAATCAAAGAGGAAATTAAAAAATACCTAGAAACAAATGACAATGGAGACACGATGACCCAAAACCTATGGGATGCAGCAAAAGCAGTTCTAAGGGGGAAGTTTATAGCAATACAATCCCACCTTAAGAAACAGGAAACATCTCGAATAAACAATCTAACCTTGCACCTAAAGCAATTAGAGAAAGAAGAACAAAAACATCCCAAAGTTAGCAGAAGGAAAGTTATCATAAAAATCATATCAGAAATAAATGAAAAAGAAATGAAGGAAACTATAGCAAAGATCAATAAAACTAAAAGCTGGTTCTTTGAGAAGATAAACAAAATTGATAAACCATTAGCCAGACTCATCAACAAAAAAAGGGAGAAGACTCAAATCAATAGAATTAGAAATGAAAAAGGAGAAGTAACAACTGACACTGCAGAAATACAAAAGATCATGAGAGATTACTACAAGCAACTCTATGCCAATAAAATGGACAACCTGGAAGAAATGGACAAATTCTTAGAAATGCACAACCTGCCAAGACTGAATCAGGAAGAAACAGAAAATATGAACAGACCAATCACAAGCACTGAAATTGAAACTATGATAAAAAATCTTCCAACAAACAAAAGCCCAGGACCAGATGGCTTCACAGGCGAATTCTATCAAGCATTTAGAGAAGAGCTAACACCTATTCTTCCCAAACTCTTCCAAAATATAGCAGAGGGAGGAACACTCCCAAACTCATTCTACGAGGCCACCATCACCTTGATACCAAAACCAGACAAGGATGTCACAAAGAAAGAAAACTACAGGCCAATATCACTGATGAACATAGATGCAAAAATCCTCAACAAAATACTAGCAAACAGAATCCAACAGCACATTAAAAGGATCATACACCATGATGAAGTGGGGTTTATTCCAGGAATGCAAGGATTCTTCAATATACGCAAATCAATCAATGTGATACACCATATTAACAAGTTGAAGGAGAAAAACCATATGATCATCTCAATAGATGCAGAGAAAGCTTTCGACAAAATTCAACACCCATTTATGATAAAAACCCTGCAGAAAGTAGGCATAGAGGGAACTTTCCTCAACATAATAAAGGCCATATATGACAAACCCACAGCCAACATTGTCCTCAATGGTGAAAAACTGAAACCATTTCCACTAAGATCAGGAACAAGACAAGGCTGCCCACTCTCACCACTCTTATTCAACATAGTTTTGGAAGTTTTAGCCACAGCAATTAGAGAAGAAAAGAAAATAAAAGGAATCCAAATCGGAAAAGAAGAAGTAAAGCTGTCACTGTTTGCAGATGACATGATACTATACATAGAGAATCCTAAAGATGCTACCAGAAAACTACTAGAACTAATCAATGAATTTGGTAAAGTTGCAGGATACAAAATTAATGCACAGAAATCTCTGGCATTCCTATACACTAATGATGAAAAATCTGAAAGTGAAATCAAGGAAACACTCCCATTTACCATTGCAACAAAAAGAATAAAATATCTAGGAATAAACCTACCTAAGGAGACAAAATACCTGTATGCAGAAAATTATAAGACACTGATGAAAGAAATTAAAGATGATACAAATAGATGGAGAGATGTACCATGTTCTTGGATTGGAAGAATTAACATTGTGAAAATGACTCTACTACCCAAAGCAATCTACAGATTCAATGCAATCCCTATCAAACTACCACTGGCATTTTTCACAGAACTAGAACAAAAAATTTCACAATTTGTATGGAAACACAAAAGACCCCGAATAGCAAAAGCAATCTTGAGAACGAAAAATGGAGCTGGAGGAATCAGGCTCCCTCACTTCAGACTATACTACAAAGCTACAGTAATCAAGACAGTATGGTACTGGCACAAAAACAGAGAGATAGATCAATGGAACAGGATAGAAAGCCCAGAGATAAACCCACGGACATATGGTCACCTTATCTTTGATAAACGAGGCAGGAATGTACAGTGGAGAAAGGACAGTCTCTTCAATAAGTCGTGCTGGGAAAACTGGACAGGGACATGTAAAAGTATGAGATTAGATCACTCCCTAACACCATACACAAAAATAAGCTCAAAATGGATTAAAGACCTAAATGTAAGGCCAGAAACTATCAAACTCTTAGAGGAAAACATAGGCAGAACACTCTATGACATAAATCACAGCAAGATCCTTTTTGACGCACCTCCTAGAGAAATGGAAATAAAGACAAAAATAAACACATGGGACCTAATGAAACTTCAAAGCTTTTGCACAGCAAAGGAAACCATAAACAAGACCAAAAGACAACCCTCAGAATGGGAGAAAATATTTGCAAATGAAGCAACTGACAAAGGATTAATCCCAAAATTTATAAACAGCTCATGCAGCTCAATAACAAAACAACAAACAACCCAATCCAAAAATGGGCAGAAGACCTAAATAGACATTTCTCCAAAGAAGATATACAGACTGCCAACAAACACATGAAAGGATGCTCAACATCTTTACTCATTAGAGAAATGCAAATCAAAACTACAATGAGATATCATCTCACACCAGTCAGAATGGCCATCATCAAAAAATCTAGAAACAATAAATGCTGGAGAGGGTGTGGAAAAAAGGGAACACTCTTGCACTGCTGGTGGGAATGTGAATTGGTACAGCCACTATGGAGAACAGTATGGAGGTTCCTTAAAGAACTACAAATAGAACTACCATATGACCCAGCAATCCCACTACTGGGCAGATACCCTGAGAAAACTATAATTCAAAAAGAGTCATGTACCAAAATGTTCATAGCAGCCCTATTTACAATAGCCCGGAGATGGAAACAACCTAAGTGTCCATCATCGGATGAATGGATAAAGAAGATGTGGCACATATATACAATGGAATATTACTCAGCCATAAAAAGAAATGAAATTGAGCTATTTGTAATGAGGTGGATGGACCTAGAGTCTGTCATACAGAGTGAAGTAAGTCAGAAAGAGAAAGACAAATACTGTATGCTAACACATATATATATAGAATTTAAGAAAAAAAATGTCATGAAGAACATAGGGGTAAGACAGGAATAAAGACACAGACCTACTAGAGAATGGACTTGAGGATATGGGGAGGGGGAAGGTAAGCTGTGACAAAGTGAAAGAGCGGCATGGACATATATACACTACCAAACGTAAGGTAGATAGCTAGTGGGAAGCAGCCGCATAGCAAAGGGAGATCAGCTCGGTGCTTTGTGACCGCCTGGAGGGGTGGGATAGGGAGGGTGGGAGGGAGACACAAAAAGGGAGGGGATATGGAAACATATGTATATGTATAACTGATTAAATTTGTTATAAAGCAAAAAAAAAATCTAGAAACAATAAATGCTGGAGAGGGTGCGGAAAAAAGGGAACACTCTTGCATTGCTGGTGGGAATGTGAATTGGTACGGCCACTATGGAGAACGGTATGGAAGTTCCTTAAAAAACTACAAATAGAACTACCATATGACCCAGCAATCCCACTACTGGGCATATACCCTGAGAAAACCATAATTCAAAAATAGACATGTACCAAAATGTTCATAGCAGCCCTATTTACAATAGCCCGGAGATGGAAACAACCTAAATGTCCATCATTGGATGAATGGATAAAGAAGATGTGGCACATATATACAATGGAATATTACTCAGTCATAAAAAGAAACGAAATTGAGCTATTTGTAATGAGGTGGATGGACCTAGAGTCTGTCATACAGAGTGAAGTAAGTCAGAAAGAGAAAGACAAATACTGTATGCTGGCACATATATATGGAATTTAAGAAAAAAAATATCATGAAGAACCTAGGGGTAAGACAGGAATAAAGACACAGACCTACTAGAGAATGGACTTGAGGATATGGGGAGGGGGAAGGGTAAGCTGTGACAAAGTGAAAGAGCAGCATGGACATATATACACTACCAAACGTAAGGTAGATAGCTAGTGGGAAGCAGCCGCATAGCACAGGGAGATCAGCTCGGTGCTTTGTGACCGCCTGGAGGGGTGGGATAGGGAGGGTGGGATGGAGACGCAAAAGGGAGGGGATATGGGAACATATGTATATGTATAACTGATTAAATTTGTTATAAAGCAAAAAAATAAATAAAAAATAAAGAAAAAAAAACAACAACAAAGGAGGCAAGCCTACACAATGGATAAAAGGTACTTTCTTCAATAAGTGGTGCTAGGAAAACTGGACAGCTACATGTAAATGAATGATATTAGAACATCCCCTAACACCATACACAAAAATAAACTCAAAATGGATTGATGATCTAAATGTAAGACTAGATACTATAAAACTCTTAGAGGAAAACATAGGCAGTACACTCTTTGACATAAATCGCAGCAATATCTTTTTGGATTCACCTCCTAGACTAATGAAATAAAACCCAAAATAAAGATATGGGACCTAATTAAACTTAAAAGCTTTTGCACAGCAAAGGAGACCACAAACAAAATGAAAAGACACCCCACAGAATGGGAAAAAATATTTGCAATCACTGTGACTGACAAGGGATTAATCTCCAAAATATAGGAACAGCAGATATAATTCAATATCAAAAAACAAAACCACCCAAGCAAAAAATGGGCAAAAGATCTAAATAGACATTTCTCCAAGGAAGACATACAGATGGCCAAAGAGCACACGAAATGATGCTCAACATTGCTAATCATTAGAGAAATACAAGTTGAAACTACAATGAGGTATCTCCTCACACTGGTCAGAATGTCCATCATCAAAAAATCTACAAACAATAAATGCTGGAGACGGTGTGGAGAAAAGGGAACCCTCCTACACTGTCGGTGGGAATGTAAATTGGTACAGCCACCATGGAGAACAGTATGGAGGTTCCTTAAAAAACTAAAAACAGAGCTACCATATGATCCACCAATCCCACTCCTGAGCATATACCCTGAGAGAACCATAATTCAAAAAGAGTTATGGGGTTTTCCTGGTGGCGCAGTGGTTGGGAGTCCACCTACTGATGCAGGGGACGCGGGTTCGATCCCTGGTCTGGGAGGATCTCACATGCTGCAGAGCAACTAAGCCCGTGTACCACAACTGCTGAGCCTGCGCTCTGGAGCTTGTGAGCCACAGCTACTGAGCCTAAGTGCTGCAACTGCTGAGGCCTGCATGCCTAGAGCCCGTGCTCCACAGCAGGAGAGGCCACCTCAATGAGAGGCCCATGCAATGCAGGGAGAAGCAGCCCCCGCTCACCGACACTAGAGAGAGCCCACACGCAGCAGTGAAGACCCAGCACAGCCAAAAATAAATAAATAATTAATTTGAAAAGGAAAAAAAAAGAGTTATGTACCACAATGTTCATTGCAGCACTATTTATGATAGCCAGGACATGGAAGCAACCTAATTGTCCATTGATAGATGAATGGATAAAGAAGATGTGGCACATACATACAATGGAATATTACTCAGCCATAAAAAGAAACGAAATTGAGTTATTTGTAGTGAGGTGGATGGTCCTAGAGTCTGTTATACAGAGTGAAGTAAGTCAGAAAGAGAAAAACAAATACCTTATGCTAACACATATATATGGAATCTAAAAAAAAAAAAAGGTTCTGATGAACCTAGGGGCAGGATAGGAATAAAGACGCAGACATAAAGAATGGACTTGAGGACATGGGGAGGGGGAAGGGGAAGCTGGGACAAAGTGAGAGAGTGGTATTGACATATATACACTACCAAATGTAAAATAGATAGCTAGTGGGAAGCAGCTGCATAGCACAGGGAGATCAGCTCTGTGCTTTGTGACCACCGAGAGGGGTCGGATAGGGAGGGTGGGAGGGAGATGCAAAAGAGAGGGGATATGGGGATATATGTATACATATACCTGATTCACTTTATTATACAGCAGAAACTAACACAACATTTTAAAGCAACTATACTACAATAAAGATGTTAAAAAAAAAAGATATTGTAGGTGGGGGACCTTCCAAGATAGCGGAGGAGTAAAACGTGGAGATCACCTTCCTCCCCACAAATACATCAAAAATACATCTACATGTGGAACAACTCCTACTGAACACCTACTGAATGCTGGCAGAAGACTTCAGACTTCCCAAAAGGCAAGGAAGTCCCCATATAACTGGGCAGGGCACAAGAAAAAAAGAAAATACAAACACAAAAGAATAGGGATGGGACCTGCACCTCTGGGAGGGAGCTGTGAAGGAGGAAAAGTTTCCACAGATTAGGAAGACACTTCACTGGTGGAGAGTGGGGGTGGGAGTGGGGAAAGCTTTGGAGCCACAGAGGAGAGCACAGGAACAGGGGTGCAGAGGGCAAAGTGGAGAGACTCCCACACAGAGGGTCGGTGCTGACCAGGACTCACCAGCCTGAGAGGCTTGTCTGCTCACGCTCCGGGGCAAGTGGGGGCTGGGAGCTGAGGCTTGGGTTTCGGAGGTCAGACCCCAGGGAGAGGGCTGAGGTTGGCTGTGTGAACACAGCCTGAAGGAGGCTAGTGCACCAAAGCTAGGCAGGAGGGAATCCGGGAAAAACTCTGGACCTTCCTAAGAGGCAAGAGACCATTGTTTCAGGGTGTCCAAGGAGAGGGGATTCCTTCCCCATTTGCCTGCAGAAGGCAGAGCACTGCCTAAACAAGCTCCAGAGATGGGCACGAGCCATGGCTATCAGCTCGGACACCAGAGACGGGCATGAAACTCTAACACTGCTGCTGCAGCCACCGAGAATCCTGTAGGCAAGCACAGGTTACTATCCATACCTCCCCCCAGGAGCCTGTTCTGCTTGCCACTGCCAGGGTCCAATGATCCAGGGACAACTTTCCCGGGAGAACATATGGTGCGTCTCAGGCTGTTGCAACATCACGCCGGCCTCTGCCATTGCAGGCTCAACCTGCATTCCAATTATGACTACCATACCACTCTCTCCCCCTGGCATGAGTGAGCAGAGCCCCCTAATCAGCCACTGCTTTAACCCTGTCCTGTCTGGGCGGGAACAGATGCCTGAGGACGACGTACACACAGACATAGGGCCAAAACCAAAGCTGAACCCCAGGAGCTGTGCGAACAAAGAAGAGAAAGGGAAATTTCTCCATGCAGCCACAAGAGCAGCAGATTAAATCCCCACAATCAACTTGATGTACCCTGCATCTGTGGAATACCTGAAGAGACAACGAACCATCCCAAAATTGAGGGGATGGACTTTGGAAGCAACTGTAGACTTGGGGCTTATTGCCTGCACTTGACTTGTTTCTGGTTTTTATGTTTATCTTAGTATAGTTTTTAGCACTTGTTATCATTGGTGGATTTGTTTATTGGTTTCGTTGCTCTCTTCTTTTTTTAATTATTATTACCTTAAAAATTTTTTTACCTTACTAATTTTTTATTCTATCTTTTTCTTCTCCCTTTTCTTCTGAGCTGTGTGGCTGGCAGGGTCTTGGTGCTCTGGCCTGATGTCAGGCCTGAGCCTCTGAGGTGGTAGAGCCAAGTTCAGGACATTGGACCACCAGAGACCTCCTGGCCCCATGTAATATCAATTGGCGAGAGGTCTCCTAGAAATCTCCATCTCAACACTAAGACCCAGCTCCACCTAACGACCAGCAAGCTCCAATGCTGGACACCCCATGGCAAACAACTAGCAAGACAGGAAGACAACATCACCTGTTAACAGGCTGCCTAAAATCATAGTAAGTTCCCAGACAACCCAAAACACACCACCAGACATGGCCCTGCCCACCAGAAAGAAAAGATCCAGCCCCACCCACCAGAGCACAGGCACCAGTCCCCTCCATTGGGAAGCCTACACAAGCCACTGAACCAACCTTACCACTGGGGGCAGACACCAAAAACAGTGGGAACTACGAATCTGCAGCCTGAGAAAAGGAGACCCCAAACACAGAAAGTTAAACAAAATGAGAGGACAGAGAAATATGCAGCAGATGAAGGAGCAATGTAAAAACCCACCAGACCAAACAAATGAAGAGGAAGTAGGCAGTTTACCTGAAAAAGAATGCAGAGTAATGATACTAAAGATGATCCAAAATCTTGGAAATAGAATAGAGAAAATACAAGAACTGTTTAACAAGGACCTAGAAGAACTAAAGAGCAAACAAACAATGATGAACAACACAATAAATGAAATTAAAAGTTCTCTAGAAGGAATCAATAGCAGAATAACTGAGGCAGAAGAACAGATAAGTGACCTGGAAGACAAAATACTGGAAATAACTACTGCAGAGCAGAATAAAGAAAAAAGAATGAAAAAAATTGAGGACAGTCTCAGAGACTCTGGGACAACATTAAATGCAACAATATTTGAATTAGAGGGGTCCCAAAGAAGAAGAGAAAAAGAAAGGGACTGAGAAAATATTTGAAGAGATTATAGCTGAAAACTTCCATAACATGGGAAAGGAAGTAGTCAATCAAGTCCAGGAAGTGCAGAGAGTCCCAGGCAGGATAAATCCAAGGAGAAACATGCCACGACACATATTAATCAAACTATCAAAAATTAAATACAAAGAAAAAATATTAAAAGCAGCAGGGGAAAAGCAGCAAATAACATACAAGGGAACCCCCATAAGGTTAACAGCTGATCTTTCAGCAGAAACTCTGCAAGCCAGAAGGGAGTGGCAGGACATATTTAAAGTGATGAAAGAGGAAAACCTACAACCAAGATTACTCTACCCAGCAAGGATCTCATTCAGATTAGATGGAGAAATTAAAACCTTTACAGACAAGCACAAGCTAAGAGAATTCAGCACCACCAAACCAGCTTTACAACAAATTCTAAAGGAACTTCTCTAGGAAGGAAACACAAGAGAAGGAAAAGCCCTACAGAAACAAATCCAAAACAATTAAGAAAATGGTAAAAGGAACATACATATTAATAATTACCTTACATGTAAATAGACTAAATGCTCCAACCAAAAGACACAGACTGGCTGAATGGATACAAAAACAAGACTCGTATATATGCTGTCTACAAGAGACCCACTTCAGACCTAGGGACACATCCAATCTGAAAGTGAAGGGATGGAAGAAGATATTCCATGCAAATGGAAATCAAAAGAGCGCTGGAGTAGCAATTCTCATATCAGAGAAAATAGACTTTAAAATAATGATCAAGGGATCAATCCAAGAAGAAGATATAACACTTATAAATATTTATGCACCCAACATAGGAGCACCTCAATACATAAGGCAAATGCTAACAGCCATAAAAGGGGAAATCGACAGTAACACAATCATATAGGGGACTTTAACACCCCACTTTCACCAATGGACAGATCATCTAAAATGAAAATAAATAAGGAAACAAATGAAATGATCCAAAATGAAAATAAATAAGGAAACAAAAATGACACATTAAACAAGACAGACTTAATTGATATTTATAGGACATTCCATCCAAAAACAACAGAATACACTTTCTTCTCAAGTGCTCATGGAATATTCTCCAGGATAGATCATATCTTGGGTCACAAATCAAGCCTTGGTAAATTTAAGAAAACTGAAATCATATCAATCATCTTTTCCAACCACAATGCTATGAGACTAGATATCAATTACAGGAAAAAAACTGTAAAAAATACAAACACATGGAGGCTAAACAATACACTACTAAATAATCAAGAGATCACTGAAGAAATCAAAGAGGAAATAAAAAAATACCTAGAAACAAATGACAATGAAAACACGATGACCCAAAACCTATGGGATGTAGCAAAAGCAGTTCTAAAAGGGAAGTTTATAGCAATACAATCTTACCTCAAGAAACAAGAAACATCTCAAATAAACAACCTAACCTTACACCTAAAGTAATTAGAAAAAGAAGAACAAAAAAGCCCCCAAAGTTAGCAGAAGGAAAGAAATTATAAAGATCAGATCAGAAATAAATGAAAAAGAAATAAAGGGAACAATAGCAAAGATCAATAAAACTAAAAGCTAGTTCCCTGAGAAAATAAACAAAATTGATAAAACACTAGCCAGCCTCATCAAGAAAAAAGAGGAGAAGACTCAAATCAACAGAATTAGAAATGAAAAAGAAGTAACAACTGACACTGCAGAAATACAAAGGATCATGGGAGATTACTACAAGCAACTATATGCCAATAAAATGGACAACCTGGAAGAAATGGACAAATTCTTAGAAAAGCACAATCTGCTGAGACTGAACCAGGAAGAAATAGAAAATATAAACAGACCAATCACGAGTAATGAAATTGAAACTGTGATTAAAAATCTTCCAATAAACAAAAGCCCAGGACCAGATGGCTTCACAGGTGAATTATATCAAACATTTAGAGAAGAGCTAACACCTATCCTTCTCAAACACTTTCAAAATATAGCAGAGGGAGGAACACTCCCAAACTCATTCTACGAGGCCACCATCACCCTGATACCAAAACCAGACAAAGATGTCACAAAAAAGAAAACTACAGGCCAATATCACTGATGAACATAGATGCAAAAATCCTCAACAAAGTACTAGCAAACAGAATCCAACAGCACATTAAAGGATCATACACCATGATCAAGTGGGGTTTATTCCAGGAATGCAAGGATTCTTCAATATACACAAATCAATCAGTGTGATATACCATATTAACAAACTGAAGGATAAAAACCATATGATAATCTCAACAGATACAGAAAAAGATTTCACCAAAATTCAGCACCCATTTATGATAAAAAAAAAACTTTCCAGAAAGTAGGTACAGAGGAAACCTACCTCAACATCATAAAGGCCATATATGACAAACCCAGAGCCAACATCGTTCTCAATGGTGAAAAACTGAAACTATTTCCTCTAAGATCAGGAACAAGGCAACGTTGCCCATTCCCACCAAATTATTCAACATAATTTTGGAAGTTTTAGCCATAGCAATGAGAGAAGAAAAAGAAATAAAAGGAATCCAAATCAGAAAAGAAGAAGTAAAACTGTCACTGTTTGCAGATGACATGATACTATACATAGAGAATCCTAAAGATGCTACCAGACAACTACTAGAGCTAATCAATATATTTGGTGGAGTAGCAGGATACAAAATTAATGCACAGAAATCTCTTGCATTCTTATACACTAATGATGAAAAATCTGAAAGAGAAATTAAGGAAACACTCCCATTTACCATTACAACAAAAGAATAAAATATCTAGGAATAAACCTACCTAAGGAGACTAAAGGTCTATACACAGAAAACTATAAGATACTGATGAAAGAAATTAAAGATGATATCAACAGATGGAGAGATATACCATGTTCTTAGATTGGAAGACTCAACATTGTGAAAATGACTCTACTACCCAAAGCAATCTACAGATTCAATGCAATCACTATCAAACTACCAAGGCATTTTTCACAGAACTAGAACAAAAAATTTCACAATTTGTATGGAAACACAAAAGACCCCAAATAGCCAAAGCAAAACTGAAGAAAGAAAAACGGAACATGAGGAATCAGGCTCCCCGACTCCAGACTATACTACAAAGCTACAGTAATCAAGACAGTATAGTACTGGCACAAAAACAGAAATATAGATCAATGATGGAACAGGATAGAAAGCCCAGAGATAAACCCATGCACATATGGTCACCTTATCTTTGTTAAAGGAGGCAGGAATACCCAATGGAGAAAACACAGCCTCTTCAGTAAGTGGTGCTGGGAAAACTGGACAGCTACATTGAACAGAATGAAATTAGAACACTTCCTAGAACACTTCCTAACACCATACACAAAAATAAACTCAAAATGGATCAAAGACCTAAATGTAAGGCCAGACACTATAAAAGTCTTAGAGGAAAACATAGGAAGAACATTCTTTGACATAAATCACAGCAAGATCCTTTTTGACTCACCTCCTAGAGAAATGGAAATAAAAACAAAAATAAACAAATGGAACTTAATGAAACATAAAACCTTTTGCACGGCAAAGGAAACCATAAACAAGATGAAAAGACAACCCTCAGAATGGGAGAAAATATTTGCAGATGAAGCAACTGACAAAGGATTAATCTCCAAAATATACAAGCAGTTCATGCAGCTCAATATCAAAAAAACAAACAACCCAATCCAAAAATGGGCAGAAGACCTAAACAGACATTTTTCCAAAGAAGGTATGCAGATTGCCAACAAACACATGAAAGGATGCTCAACATCACCAATCATTAAAGAAATGAACATCAAAACTACAATAAGGTATGACCTCACACCGGTCAGAGTGGCCATCATCAAAACATCTACAAACAATAAATGCTGGAGAGGGTGTGGAGAAAAGGGAACCCTCTTGCACTCTTGGTGCGAATGTAAATTGATACAGCCACTATGGATAACAGCACAGAGGTTCTGTAAAAAACTAAAAATATGATGAACTGGGCGATTGGGATTGACATGTATACACTGATGTGCATAAAATTGATGACTAATAAGAACCTGCTGTATAAAAAAATTAATAAAATACAAAAATTCAAAAAAACTAAACTAAAAATAGAATTACCATATGACCCAGAAATCCCATTACTGGGCATATACCCTGAGAAAACCATAATTTAAAAAGAGTCATGTACCACAATGTTCACTGCAGCTCTATTTACAATAGCTAGGACATGGAAGCAACCTAAGTGTCCATCGACAGATGAATGGATAAAGAAGAAGTGGCACATATATACAATGGAATATTAACTTGGCCATAAAAAGAAATGAAATTGAGTTATTTGTAGTGATGTGGATGGACCTAGAGTCTGTCATACAGAGTGAAGTAAGTCAGAAAGAGAAAAACAAATACCGGATGCTAACACACATATGTGGAATCTAAAGGAAAAAAAATGGTTATGAAGAACCTAGGGGCAGGACAGAAATAAAGAGGCAGATGTAAAGAATGGACCTGGGGACACAGGGAGGGGGAAGGGTAAGCTGGGATGAAATGAGAGTGGGTCATGGACTTATATATACTACCAAAATAGATAGCTAGTGGGAAGCAGCCACATAGCACAGGGAGATCATCTCTGTGCTTTGTGACCACCTAGAGGGGTCGGATAGGGAGGGTGGGAGGGAGACACAAGAGGGAGGAGATATGGGGATATATGTATACGTATAGCTGATTCACTTTGTTATAAAGCAGAAACTAACACACCATTGTAAAGCAATTATACTCCAATAAAGACGTTAATAAAATAAAATAAAAAAGAAACGAAATTGAGTTATTTGTAGTGAGGTGGATGGACCCAGACACTGTCATACAGAGTGAAGTAAGTCAGAAAGAGAAAAAGAAATACCATATGCTAACACATATATAGAATCTAAAAAAAAAAAAAAGGTTCTGATGAACCTAGGGGCAGGACAGGAATAAAGACGCAGACGTGGAGAATGGACTTGAGGACACACAAGAGGGACTTCCCCCTTGGGGGGGGAAGGGTAAGCTGGGACGAAGTGAGAGAGTAGCACTGACATATATACACTACCAAATGTAAAATAGGTAGTGTGAAGCAGCTGCATCCCACAGGGAGATCAGCTCTGTGCTTTGTGACCACATAGAAGCGTGGGATAGGAAGCGTGGGAGGGAGATGCAAGGGAGGGTGGATATGGGGATATATGTATACATATCGCTGATTCACTTTGTTATACAGCAGAAACTAACACAACACTGTAAAGCAATTATACTCCAATGAAGATGTTAAAAAATGTCTAAAAAGAAAAAAAGAAGATATGGTACATATATACAATGCAATATTACTCAGCCATAAAAAAGAATGAAATAATGCTATTTGCAGCAACATGGATGAACCTAGAGATTATCATACTAAATGAAGTATGTCAGACAGAGAAACAAGTATCATATGATATCACTTACATGTAGAATCTTTAAAAATGATACAAATGAACTTATTTACAAAACAAACTGACTCACAGACTTAGAAAACAAAGTTATGGTTACCAAAGCAGAAAGGGTTGGGGGGGAGGGATAAATTAGGAGGTCGGGATTAACATATACACACTTTAATATAAAATAGATAATCAACAAGGACCTACTGTGTAGCACAGGGAACTCAATACTCTGCAATAACCTATATGGGAAAAGATTCTGAAAAAGAATTGATATATGTATAACTAAGTCACTTTTCTGTACACCTGAAACTAACACAACATTGTAAGCCAAATATACTCCAATATAAAAAATAAATTTAAAAATTTTTTTAAAAAGAGATAAAAAATAAAAAGGGAACAAAGTATGAAGACTTACCCAACCTGATTTCAAAATTTACTATAAAACTCTAACAATGTAGACAGCTTGGTATTGGTGTAAGAATAGGCATATTGATTAATGGAACAGAATGGAGAATTCAGAAATAGACTCACACATATATTGAGAAGTGATTTTTTTTTTGCCTTGGCAATTGGTTTTCAATAGATTGCCAAGCAATTAGAAGGTAGTCATAGTGATGAAAAGTCAATTGTGTTTCTATATCCTAGCAAAAAAAACAATTATTTGGCAATTGAAATAAAAATATTATCCCACACACATGTATCCCACACACATGAGAAATATTTATGTATAAGTTAAAATATGAAAGATGAATATACTAAAAATTACAAAATATTATTAACAGAAGTTATGGTCACTTGCTTGTCAACAAAGCTGCCAAGGTAATTCAATGGAAAAATGGTAGTCTTTGTAACACATGGTGCTGGAAAAACTGGATATCAATATGGGAAAAAAAGAACTTTCACCTTTTTCTCACTTCACATACAAAAGTAACTCAAAATGAAATGCAGTCCTAAACATAAGAGCAAAAGCTATAAAACTGCAAGAAGAAAAATACAAGGAAATCTTTATGATCTTGAGATAGACAAAGATTTCTTAGCTAGGCATAAAGAAAAGCATAAATAATAAAACAAAAAATTTGATTAATTGACCTTCAACAAAATTTAAAAGTTTTGTCTTTCAAAGACACTAAAAAGGGCTTCCCTGGTGGCGCAGTGGTTGGGAGTCTGCCTGCCGATGCAGGGGACATGGGTTCGTGCCCCAGTCTGGGAGGATCCCACATGCCGCAGAGCAGCTGGGCCCGTGAGCCATGGCCGCTGGGCTTGCGCGTCCAGAGCCTGTGCTCCGCAATGGGAGAGGCCACAACAGTGAGAGGCCCGCGTACCGCAAAAAAAAAAAAAAAAAAAAAAAAAAGACACTAAAAAGACTTGCAGAATATATCTGCAAATTATTTTTCTGACAAAAATTCCAGAATAAAAATTTCTTTAAAAAAACGTTTAATTTTCTCACTGGGGTAAGAGCAGGTTTTCTGCAACATGGGCTGCATGGGTGGTCAGAATTCACAGCATTCAAGACGTTTTCAAATGATGATATCAC
This sequence comes from Mesoplodon mirus, assembly GCF_964341445.2. Taxonomy (NCBI): domain Eukaryota; kingdom Metazoa; phylum Chordata; class Mammalia; order Artiodactyla; family Ziphiidae; genus Mesoplodon; species Mesoplodon mirus. Next base: position 112,987,836 of record NC_138978.1, on the reverse strand, counting down.
CAGGACAGTTCTGCGTATTTTTTTTTGAATTACTGTATAATCTGGACTTTGATTAACTTGTCTCAGACCATGCAGGTGGATATAGTTCGACTCTTGTGGCCTATTTTTAAGGATGTCGAGGCTGGATCTTGCTCACGTCACCAACCTCTGGGCTTTGTGTGTGAGAGCTCCCCTCTGTTCTTATTGGGATCCTCAATGACTGAGGATATTTTTTCTGAGACAGAGAAAGATAGGTTTCCAAGATCTTCACAACTCCCAAGGTAAAGACTTCACCAGGACCCTTAGCAAGAGCAAGAAGCTCATAGGGTGGGGAAGAAGGGAAAACATACCTTTCAGCCCCTTCTTGGAATTGCCATAAAGTGCCTCGTAGATCTGTAGCTCTGACTGGAGGGACTGGAAAAGCTGCTGTTTCTCTTCACACTGATGCTGCAAGAGGGCCAGCTTATGCTGCAGCCTGTCAGGGGAGAAGCAAGGGTCCGCTGAGCTGGTGGGGCCCCACCAGGGCAAGAGGTTGTGAGCCAACTTCTGCATCATAGAATTCTAGCCCTAGATGTCAACTCAGGGGTCATGAAGACCATCGCTTTTATTTTACAGATGTGGCAACAGAGGCTTGGAAGGTAAAGTAACTGTGCTTGGAGTCATGCCATTAGCTACCATACCTAGGACACACTACCTTGTATTCTTACTGTCCCACATTGCTTTTTTCTTTTTAAGCAGTTACAGGGTTTACGCTGGGGACTAGCATCATGGCTGGTGTAGAAGCTTCCTAGGTTATAGCGGGACTAATATCTTAAAACTAACTGGAAGCACGAGAATGTACTTTCTCCAGAATCTGATATGCTGAAGACTTCCATAACAGGGTTATACTCTCTCAACTTTGGAGTGAAAAAGACATTCCCAGAGAAGTCCTTCCTTCTGTTCAAAGTTACCCATAAATCCGTAATAGCGGAGGGGATATTGAGGTTTCCAAAAACCATTAACCGTCTTGCCAATATCCCTTTTGCTAAATCTGAAAATGGGCCACCTTCCTTATCAATGGGCTCCCTCTAACCTGGAGTCTTTCTCCTGGAGAGATAGTCGTTCCTCCTCGAAATGCAAGATCTCCTGCTGCTTCTCCTTCAAGTCTTCCAAAAGCTGCTGCCGTTCCACTTTTTGGTGCTCCCGCTCCATTTCCAGCTCTTGAAGCCGGGATCGAGAGGTCAGCAGAGCCTCCCTCAGGCATTCTGTTTCCTGGGAGTGCTCTGGTGAGCAGAACACAGGAGTACATATATTGTAGGGCCAAAAGTCAGCAGCAAGATGAGCCCAAGCACATCCATCCTGACAAACAGAACTAAAGCAAAAGGAAGGCCAGCTTATGCTGCCAGGAGAGACAAAGTGAGGGTATGCTATTATATTCACACACTCAGGGGGATGGGAACTTCTTTCTTTGCAATGCCCTTTGATCCTCTGATTTAATACGTCCCACCTTGCTTTTAGAGAAAACACTCTGCTTCCTGACGCTCACTGTTTTCTAAGTCCTCACATACCTTCTGTGCAGTAATCCATTCTTGAATTTTGCCAAGGATCCACATCAAAATTTCTTGTCTACAGTTTTTAGTATACATATTGTTTTCATCATATTGCAAATAGAGCTATCTGTTCTTTCCTGGTCTTGCAGCATCCCTCTGATCTTCATGATTTCTCAAAGACTATTGACAGGGACTCTGAGAATAAGGCTCCAGTGCTGTCAGTCGTCTGGGGCAAAATCACCTGTGCCTGGCAGACTGAGCTCTTTTAAATCTTACTATCTTCTCACCTGTGAGGTCTGTTCTGATCTTTCCAGGCATGCAATGGTAGTTTAGTAGTTCCGCCTTCTCCCTTATCTTATAATTTTTGTTATCTTCCCAAGCAGGGATCACTCCCCTCACATCTTCTTGCTCTGAGGACGCTAATTTAGAAATATCTCTTGATGTCTTTTTCCTTTCCCACAAGTATTCTTTCATTCTGGGCTTAATCCTCTTAGCCACTATTCTTTGTCTGTTATGGCTATTCAATAAATATTTGTAAATAAAAATAATTTCTAATTGAAAGTATATTGAGTCCATTAAGTCAATTAACACTAAGGTCAGCTGCCCCACCAGGCCACACAGGAAATGAGGCCCACATGTGGATGCCCACTGAACAGTGTTGGGAAAGCTCTGGAGGACATTTTGCTAGCATCTTCAGACACAGAGTCATGAGGACTAGTGACCAAAGAGGAGCCCTGAGTGTATGAGTAGGAGGTAGTGAGGAGACATGGGGATAGCAGATCAGCATGGGAGGGACACACAGAGCGGCTGCCAAGTCTGAAGAAACCTGAGAGAGTGTATAGGCCTCATGTTGCTCCCTGTCCTGGGTCCAAACTAGCTGTGAGCTGTGGGCAGGTAGAACAGGCACTAAGGTATGCAGTTTGATAGCTAATGACTGAATATCTGCAGGCGGGTTGCACAGAGGTGGTGGATTTCCTAGAATGCCTTGTCCTTGGGGCCTAGGAGTCTAAGGGCCCGTGGTTGGGAATTGTCAGGAAATAGCCCTTTCTAGATTGAGAATAGCTACAGGAGTTTGAGGTTGGTAGGTCTGGGTAGCTCTGTTCTCTCCACCTTGTCTCTTTGCTTCTCCAGTTGGTGACTGGAGTGGCCAGGGAGGAAAGGGACCCAAGAGTAACCACAGTTTGCAGCTTTTGACCACTCACCTCTGGAAGCATGACTGAGCTGAGCCTGAAGCCTCTGGTTTTCTTCCCTAAGGACTCTGTTCTCATTGCAGAGCTGAGGTGTGGACTCCAGGCCCGGACTGTAGAAGCTAGAAGTGGGTCCTGTCCCAGGAAGTGCAAGCAGGTAAGTTACACATTTGGGTAACAGACACTCTCTGTGTTGCTCATTCTGTATCTCCAAAGATACCATCCCAACCCAGCAGAAAACCCAGAGAACTCGCATCCTGGACCTAAAGCCTGATGGGCTGAATGCCTGGCTTTCCTGTGGCTCCTCTGAGTGGGTTCTTTGCGTGCATTATCACGTGCCCTGGCTGTAGCTGTTCAGGAGGCCCTTTCCCCTAAATAGCTGCTGCTGCGGTGTGGGCAGAACAAGGGCGTGTGGAAGGGACGGCCTCCAAGTGTCAGCAGCCTGGGGGGAGAGGGTGGGGAGGAAGGCCACCTCGGTAAGTGGCTGGAGGAGGCCCTGCAGACCTGGCTGTACCACTTGCCAATCACAGGACCAGGGCACAGAAGTCAGCAGGCAGATATGGGCAGATTAGGATGGAAGAGAAGTCAGAGGATTCTGGGGATCAGACCTGGTTAGATCTGCCGTGAGGAAAGTTACTCTCTGAGCTCAGGTAAGCTGCAACGGGAACATAGTACTTGCCCCCTGCCTTGCTGATGTAAGGAGCAAATACAGAAAAGCAGACCTCGGTGCTTTGAAATCTGCGAAGCTCTGCGTAGGGGTTGACCTTCAGCAGCTCCCTAATTACAACCAGAAACAGGAAGCCCTGGGCCTCTCCTACCGCTTCCGCGGGCAGTGGAGCTGAGCCTGTGTTCCAGCTGCTCCCGCAGGCGGTCGTTAATGCAGATGGACTCCTCCAGGCGCTGGCGCAGGTTCCGGATTTCACCAAGGTGCTCCTCTAGCAGGTCAGTCCCTGCAGTCACCCAGCAGGACAAGAGGAGATGGGAGATGGAGAATCCTGGTCACTAGTGGGGCCCATATGGGGGGTGTGGGGTTTGGCCAGTGGCCTCTCAGCAAGATCCCTAAACATCACCGGTCTCTCTCATGGGCATCCAGAAGCTCAGGTGACTTTGTTTAAAGAGTAAATTGGCTTCAAACACTGGACAGCTTATGCTAACCAAGCCCCATGGGCCTCCTCCAATACAGGGGTACGTGTAAGGGAGTTGTAATTGTACATGTACAGTTACCATGGTAACTGGTAAGTGTAAGGGGTTTCGCACGATTTAGAAAAATAATTGACCTGCTTGGCTTTGTGCTTTACCTGTGGGTTTGGAGTTAAGCTGGTACATGGAGGAGCCTGAAGATAGGTCCCCAGATATGCTCCCTTTCTGAGGCCTCATCATGTCCCACTGGCCTCTGCTGCCCAAGTACCCAGGCTCAAGGATTCTGCCCAGTTCTATGGTGCCCCTCAGAGGAGAGAGGGGCTGGGCAGTGTTGAGGTAGTGGGAAGAGCTGGCTTCTAAATGGTTGGTTGGCAATGTGGCTGGGGAAGCAGGATGAACATTGCTGACACCTGGGCAGAAAGAAACACGAATGAGAAGCAGTATCAGAACGGAAGGATCGGCAAGGAAGCATGTGATTGCTAAGAACAGACACTAAAGGGGACACGTGGGCTATCAGAGGTCCCAGTCTGCTGTGAAATACCAATTAGATGAGGATTCCCATCCTAGGGGCTATAACTTTTCACCCCTTGTATTTGCTAGCATGAGACACCAAGAGGTAGGGGATGAATAACGTATCAGAAAGTCACCAGTGTACACAAAAGGGAAGTCCAGTGGCCCTCATCCTGGCTCCTGTGATAATTCCTCATGATAGAACCCAGGGAAGTTCCAGAAGTAGAACTCACTGGGAAAATCAGAGGTTAAGAGTGTGATGGGCCATAGCATTGACCACACCTGTGAACGGGAATATTTGTGTCCCTATGAGTACTTGCTGTACCCAGAAGCTAAACTGCCAGCTTTTCGGTTTTCCTTTGGGGTTGTCAGAAGAGAAAGGGGGTATAAATCCAGCTAGATGTGGTGGTCCCAGTTACTCCAGAGTGAGGAACTTCTTTGCTGAGGCTGGGGGAGGTTCTAGGTAAGGCAAGAGGTGATTTCATTCTTACCCAACGTGATTCCAGGAACTGAAATATGTCATCACTCATGTCTAAAGAGTCATGAACACTCTTCCATGGGGGAGGGAGGACCTTTCATTTCATAGGCTGATGCTTTCATAGATCCTATGAAATCATGGGCCTTCCCATTATCTCTGCTTCTGTGTAAAAAGAAGCCCAACTTGGTGGAGAGAGGGAAAGAGGTGAACAGGGCCATAGTTTAGAATATTCACATTCAGAAGGCTACTTTCTTCCAGGGATTATCAATATGGGCAGCAGAGTAAACAGGTAGCTCCACCTAAGAAATAGGAGTGAGGAGTGAGGTCATGGGTCCCTCCAACCAAGCCAACCCCCTTTGAGGGATTAATGTAATTGGTAGTTGCCAATTTTGATCCTCATTTATAACTTTCTCAAATTTGGCCACATACTGGAATCATCTGAGACAATGTAAAAACATGTACTGGGCCTGGACCCCCAGAGATTTTACCTTAATTGGTATGCAGGGCAGCTTGGGCACTGGATGTTTTAAAATCATTCCAGCTGATTCTAATAGGCAGGAAAGTTTGAGAAGTACTGTCATGGGTCTCCCCTTCCCCAATTTGCAAAATACTAGATATTCATTAGGATCACAGGAAGTTAAAGAGGGAGATGAAACATGTAAGCATCTAAACTATAGTCAGTATTTTAAAGAATGTGACTTCGTGCCTCTCTCACACCTCCTTCAACCCCAACCCCACACAGGCAGAGGGGGAAATCAGTGATTGTCGACAGTCAGCTTACTATCTCACCAAGGTCATAGGAGGTGCCAAGTCTATCAGTAACAGTGATCAGTATTCTCATGTTCCAGTCTTCCCAGCCACACGATGCAGAGCACATGCCCTAAACCATGCAAAGACACCACACAGACTCTTGCACAAGGAAATTTTAGCCCCACAGTGGCCTGAGAAGCCGCCATGCACCACTGTCCACTTGGAAGCTTGTTTCAAAGCAAAGGAGGAGCGCTGGTGAGGACTGTGCTTGACAAGGAAAAAGAAAGGGCTACAGCCTTCCTCACCAAGGCTGGGACCACCCAAACTCTGGCCAATAGCACAGACTGGATATGACTCCAATTCAACCCACATCACAGACCCTTTCATGCACAGTGCTCTCCTTCCTCCATCTTTCCCTTTGGGCAAAGACAAATTGACAGTGTGGAAAGATGAAGGAAAAGGTGTCAAGGAAAAGAAAGGTCATCTAGAGAACAGTCTTGCCTTTTGGCATGGAACAAATTTGTTATCCATCAGTTGTTGCTTCCAGGTGTGCTATAGTAGCAAGTTCTAGATAAGAGAGAACAGCACCTTTCTCTCATCTCTAAAGAGAGAAAAGATTGTTGCAAGGGGACTCCAGAGTTGTTCAGTCAAGCTCAGCTCTGTGCTCTGAGCAGGATTGTAACAAAACCATTCTACATAGAGGTGTAATGGAAATATGGAACTGGGAGCAGGGGGTCTGAATTCAAGCCCATTTCTCCCAGTTACTAGTGATCTTGAACAAGTAACCTCACTTCCCTGAGTTTTAGTTACTGCTCTGGCAGGGAACAGGGTAAAACCATGTTCACATTGGTAGGTAAACCTAGGTTGCTGTACTTGTGTAATGCTGATAAGCAGAAGGTAGCCTCTTAGACTTCACTTCCTGCAGAAAGGAAGATGTACAAACTCTTCTAAAAATAGACTCAGTCTAGCTGGTTCTGGAAATCAAACTGATGTCAGAGTAGACAGTGTATCCATTTTCAGAGCTGATAAATAAGCCGATCCGAATGACCTTTGGGGCTTCAGATATGCAGATTCCTAGCTGTGGTCTTAGGTCGCTGGACACCCTTTGTACAGTGACCCTACCATCAATTTCTGCCTCATCCAAGCTCTTCTTTACAGGCACAGAGTGTGGTTTTAAGGTAATTTCAAATTGCTTTCTAGTTTTTTTAAGCACTACTAGAGAGCAAATTCATCACGTGAGGTTCTTTTCTTATTTTAAGCTATAAGTGATAGCTTATAGCTTAAGATAAAACAAAATGTTTTATGATGTGGCATCCAGACCATATTTACATCAAACCTTTCTTTAAAAGATGACTACATATACTATGAATTCTGTGACTACATAACATCGATTATATCTGGGAGTTGACAGAATTCACAATCACACATCACAGTATGTGCTTCTGTTTCTAGCTGTCCTCGTGTCACCTGTGCAGAAACAGAAATTAACCTCGTGTAAGGGGAAGAGAGGTTTGGCACCCCTTCTTTTTGTGTGTGTGTGTGTGTGTGTGGTACGCGGGCCTCTCACTGTTGTGGCCTCTGCCATTGTGGAGCACAGGCTCCGGACGCACAGGCTCAGTGGCCATGGCTCATGGGCCCAGCCGCTCTGCGGCATGTGGGATCTTCCCGGACTGGGGCATGAACCCGTGTCCCCTGCATCGGCAGGCGGACTCTCAACCACTGCGCCACCAGAGAAGCCCTGGCACCCCTTCTTAATTCCTCCTCCACCATCCTTTTAGCCCCGAACCTGATGATGTCAGAATTTGAATTTGACTAAGAACATTTCACAGAGGAGGATATAATTGCCATGGAAATGATCCCACTGAATGTGGCCATCTTTTTCTGGCCACTTCATCCTGTGTCGGCGGGCAAAAAACCTCTCTCCCATGTCCTGCCAGTGAACATGTTGCCAATGTGTCAGGGCTTCAACACACTTGGTGGAAGGTACCCCACAGTGTCAGCAGTGGGAGAGCACCAGGTCTAGGGCCTGATGAACGTATATACCTGTTAATTGATGAGGCACACACATGAGAAAGATAACAGTAAATATAGTTCCAAAAACAGCAAGCACAGGCCTCCCTCAATCATCCACTGATAACGTGTACCCCTATGTTATTTTTTAAAACTCTGCCATCCAGCCAAAGCCATGCAGAGAAACACAGTGTGGGTCCATCATTCGCAAGAACACAAATGCAGCAGGAAGTGCTCACTTTCTCCCAACTGCTTCTGCAGCATCTGCAGCTCCTGCTGAGCCTCAGCCAAGGAGACCATGGGTGTCTCACAGCAGCCAAGGAGGGGAGGGCCAGCAGAGCTGAAAGGCAGGAAGCTGGGTGGAGCTGAGGGCAGTGGTGCCTGGGGAAGGCTAACCAGCGTGGGTATGGATTGAAAATGAAGGCCTAGAAACAGAAAGTTAGGGAGAAAGGAGATAAACCATTAGAGAGAAAGTCAGAGAAAAGAATGGGTGAAAGGTTGAGAAGGTGAAACTATTCCCTGACCAAACATCTCCTTGGGGAGTGTCTATCAGTCAATGTGGTGATGACTGAGATGGCCAAGGGGAAGCACTATTACCCAAGATGCTGGCCTAGCTGACCCCCTCCTCCTCCTTCCCTGCCAGGGCTATCCTGCATACACATTCTATGCTCATCTTGAAAACAACTGGCTACAAAACGCAAGGTGGCATTACCATAATAACCCAGGCAGCCATGAAAGCCCCATCCTAGCCACCTGGACATGGATAGGTGAGGATGGCTGTGCCTGGATGCTCTCAAGAGCCCCTGCAGTGCTGCTACCAGCATGTGCTAGTCCTGGCCCTTGTGACAAGACTCTCCCTGCACCTAGAACTCCTCTTCTGAAAGCAACAGGACTCATTCTGAGGAGGGCAGAAGTAGACTAGGATAGTGGGGAAGTTCGCATGACTAATGCATATAATTCAACACTGATGGAAACAAACTTCAGAATCCCAAATCAATGTGTTCATTCACCAAAGGAAAAATAAAAGCCTTGGCATACTGACTTACAAACAATGGCTTGCAAATCTTTCTGGACATTCAAATAATTTAAGAAAAATTCTTAAAATATGTGGATTCTTTCATCGTTACTGCAATCTACTGAATCATAAACTCTGGCAGTAGGGCTTAGAAATTTGTTTCTAAAAAAATCTTCACAGGTGATCATTAGGTAGTCCATCTATAGACAGGTCTTTAGGGACCCTGGGAAGTTCTGATGTTTGAATCTGTCTCCTCTTCCTAAAAAGAGTTATCAGGCAGGTAGCTCACAGAGGGAGAAGAAACCAAGACAGACCTGTGGAGAATGTCTCACGTGAAAGACAATGATCACATTCTGAAAAACATCCCTTACCCCAAGATACTGACATAGTATCAGAGCAGTACAGCAAAGACCCCTGAATTACCAAGTGACACAGACCAGATTTTAAAACCCCTGACCTTTTGCTCTTTTTGATTTTAAAACCCCTGACCTTTTGCTCTTTTTGATCCCAAAGCATTTACACAGATGTCTACAGTGCTAGGTGAATAGCTTTTCCCAATGATTTCCTGGTTTAGCTGCTGCCCACTCTGGCCCAGAAACTTTGAGCCCAGGCTCAGAAAGAGTTGAACACATTCCTTTTCTTAAGATTTTGGTTGACTTGTCCTCAAGAGAGACAAGGGTGACAGAAGGAAAGTGCTGTTCTTCTGGGGGCACCTCTACACGAGTCCGACCTCACCACAACCACAATGAAGGCAGCCAGCCAGCCCATCTTGTTGGGTGGTAGGAAGTGAGAACAAGGTTTGCCCTTTCTCTGCCATTGCTGGTGTGGAGCTGTGACTGAACAATGTACCCCCTGGTAACTAAGCTGAGGCAGGTAAATGAAATGTACAACTATTGGTCCAAGATACACACCATATACACATCAAGGACTACCAACCCATTCATAAACCCATGAATGATAATGTAATATGGACAGAATCTTGTCTAAGGATACTGAAACATCCTTAGCTATGAAGTAAGCAGCCCTACCTACTGTAGAGGCTCCTCTTCAGATAAAATGGGGAACACATATAAGGGAGAAGCGGATGTAAATTTCCCTTTGTTCTTTGGCTACAGTAATCCTAGGAGAAACATTTTGCCTCTTTGATTCCCAGGGTGAAATGAGAGAAAGAAATGAAGATGCTTCTTTTAGAATGATTAGCCAACTATTGGTCAAAATTGATATGTAGATCAAAGTCTATTGTGGATTATTTACTTTTCTAAAATATTTAAAACAAAGAGTAGTCAGACACTATTAGCTAATTTGGATGGTCTCTTGATTTTCTCTAGGATTTGATGTATTGATATATAAGCTGCTAATGATGCTTTTCTTGTCCCTGAAGAAAAGTCAAACAGGCAGTTGAGGAAGAGGAGATGAAGACCCTGCCCCACTAGCTGTTGCATACCTGGATGGGCCTGGCTGGCATCCTTGGGGGGATTCTGGGGAGCTGGCAAGCTGATGGGGTTGCTGCTGGGTTCGGCCTTAACCCCCTGAGACGCACTGGTTGCTGATGGTTTAGAAGACAGTACAGCAGAATGACTCGAATGATGGATGGAATCTACAAAACCCATGAATGAAAGAACATGTTTGATGTTCTACAAAGAACTGGAATCTGGCCTTATATTTAACCAGGGCAGAGCCTGGTTTTCAGGGAGAGCATCAAGCACAAGCACTGGCAGCGGTGTTCATTCCTTACTGGCAAACAGTTCCTTCAGTGAGGAAAGCAACCTTAGAGGTGACAGTGGGGCTCAGAGCCTGAAGCCATGAAAATGGCACCTCCAAAAATACCAGGCAAGTCCAGCAGCATCTGTGGACACCCACGGAAACTCAGGGGTTCAGGAACTGCAGCTAGCTGGAGGGATAAGATATCCCATCTTAAAAAAGGAGGTCAGTTGGACAGATTGTATGCTCATGAGGCAGTGGGGAAGAGAAGTCTCCGTAATCTCACTCTCCCCACTGTCGTTCGCCTTGTCCAACAGCAGTATCCATATGCTGGTGGAGACCCAGTGACAGGGGTAACTTGTAGAGTCAGGAGCAAAGCAAAGATCCTGACCCACTGGGGCCTGTGCTTGGCACGGTTCGGCCTGATACACACCAAGGTGCATCTATAATGCCTGGATGTGGAGGTCTCCTCTCAGCCTAGATAAAGGTGGTTCCACTCAGAAAGTGGAGGCTACCTGAGTGACAAGGTGAAGCTTTCTTCTCTTCATAGTGTGTGTACTCGCTGGCTATGTCCATGTCAGAGCAGGCTTCCGGCTCATCAGACAAGAAGGAAGAGCTGCTGGGAGACCGGTGGGAGTCAGACAAGGCACGGCTGCTGGAGGGCGTTAGGGACCGCGCGTCCAACGTGGCCTGCAGGACTTCAATCACTTTCTCCTTCTCCTGCAGCTCCCTGCTGAGCCTAGTGGGGTGAAGGAGGACAACAGCTGAACCCAAAGTCACTGGACTAGCGAGTCCTGACTAGGGCACATGGGAAAAGCCACATAAGTCAAGGGGACCATTCCTGCAAAGGGTAAACGAAATTACCCATCTCTGATTAGGAGTGGAAAGTAGGTCAGGTGCAGAGGGAAGGAGAGCAAGAGCCACCCAGTGCACTGGCCGCACAATACACTGAGGACTAGCAGAGGCTCAGCTGGCGCTCCAAGGCACTGCTGCTTAACATATGGTCCTCAGTACAGCTGGAGTCCAAGAACCATTGGTTCCCAGTCTCCAGTAAGTACAAAAATGCAAGGTAAGCCTTGAGAAACATAGCAGTGTGGCATTCCCACAACATCTAGGAGTATGATAAGTAGAATCATCTGGTTGACTGAGATACAGACAATGTGTTTGTCTGTGATGGATTAGAAATGAAAACAAACAAAAAAATACTTTGTCCTTCACTGCAGATATTTTGAGAAGCACTGAGTGGTCTAAAGCACACTCACAACACAAAGGGGCGTGAACTAGTGACTACAAAGGACTCTGAGCCTGTATTTTATTGCACATAATGAGATAATATCCAGTGACTCAATGAAAACTGTTTCCTAAGACACTGTAGCCTCCCGGGATCTGCAACGTCAAGCACTTTTTTAAAATTAGACACTGTAATACAATTCTTTTTTTCCCAAGGAAATTGTGTGGCCATTAAACTAGCTGTCAACTCAACTTGGGGTAAGGCAACTTGGTAAAAACACACCTTGGTCTTTAAACACACAGTGGGGAAGCAGAGGAGATCCTTGGGGTGCCAAGGACCCTTAAAACCTGGTTAGTTTACTTTTAAGTCAGACTGACTCTAGGTTACTAAGCTAATAATATAATAATAAATCTAGGTTACTAATTTGAATAAATATACAAACAGAAATCAATAGAACTATATCAAAAGAGAGTAAGGCTAAAAAGAACAGTAATGTGTTCCATGAATAAATGAATTCATTACAATCAGCATTTTCCTTTTTTCCCCCTGATTTGTGAAACTGCAGCCACCCTTGACCCCTTAGGCCTTGTTCCTGATCTTTACCAGATCCTATTTGAATTACCTCAGGGCCAGCGGCTCAAGTCCAGCTTGATCTTTCTCACTTTTATGATCCTCTGCAAACCAAATTCAGAAAGAAACAGTAAGAAATTAAACAGGTCTCACTTCACACATTATAAATGCAGGAGCCCATTTGGGTGCAAAACAGTGACTACTCTGTGTGTCCAGGATATGTGGGAGAATTGCTCTGGGAGATCTCAGATTGTATCTTTAGAGAACAGACATGCAGGTTCTCCTGAGCTCACCAGGCAGACCTTCCCTGACCTGGTAATCACCATCATGACTTCCTCTGCCCTAAATCAACACAAAAAAAGTTTAAAAGGCACTTGGCTAGCTTCCCTCTGGAAAATTCCAGCCTCCAAGCCTGCCACAGACTGACTTCCATACGGACCAGCTCTGTGACCCATCACAGCTTTCATGTAGAACCTACTCTTGCTTTGAGGAGATGACAAACAGCCCTGTCCCACCTCTGCACCTGCCACTAGGATGTGGGATGGTTGGCCCCCAAGATTGATCCTGCTGTTCTCCCTCGGGTGCTCTCAGGAAATTCTAAGTCAAGGGTTTCAATAATTACCAATATTCCTAGCCCTTGTACTATGACATTCAGTGCCCAAACCATGTTCAAAAGGGCACAGTGCTTCATCTGCATTTGAATTACATTCATGTGCGATACCAGGCAATAGATGAAGAAACAGAGATACCAAAAGGTTAAGTCATTTGCCCAAAGAAACTTAATGGCAGCATCCAGGCTAGAGCTTGCATATTGAAAGTCTAGGTTCAGGGCTTCTTTAACTACAGTGAAGTCCTCTGATCTCTTCTCCCTTTCTCCCTCTTAGCACTAGATGGACTCAGCCTCCTTCCCTAAAGGTCACATTCCATAAATGATGCTGTAATCATGGCCTCTCTGACCCTGTGGTTCCTCCTCGGTGCTTCCCACGGGCCAATCCTGATTCTGTAATGACCCCTGGGAAATGAAGTGGAAGCAGAACCTGGGTTAAAAGGCTGTGGTGGAGGTGTGGCGGTCACCTGGGGCTGGGCTCTGGGAGGAACTGAGAGTGTTCAAAAGCCCTGTGGCCAACTTACTGGTGCTGAGTTTGCTGGTGAGCCTCTCTGTCAGCTGGCTTCCCTGAGCGAGTTGTTCCCGGAAGCTCTGCCCCAAGTAGTAGTCAATGTCATTGCTCCTTAGGAGGTTCTCGAAAGACTTTACTGTATCTTTTGCATGCTGGGTGAGAAGATAACAGATACCTCTCCCTTCTCGTATTTTCTGGCGTAGGTAGGATAGTTCTCGGGCCTGGTCCTGAATCAGGGAATCATATTTCCTAATGTAGGAAAGAAGAGGAAAGGGTAAGAATAGAAAAGGGTGAAGTTATGGGGTCTTCTGTAGTCATTTCTGTGAGAACATCTCTAAGAGTTCCTCAGTTTGAGCTGAATTCTGGCACAAAAATCAAAGAATGTATTTAAGAGTAAATTCTGTTCTGACAAACTTGCATCAAACAACATGGTATGCCACCATTCTTCCACTGTTTTATGTGTTAGTCATGTGTCCAAAAATGAAAAATAAGTTCTGTGGGGGTAAATACAGTGCCATATTTTACATTCCTTACAGCACCAATATAGTGTAGACTCACAGTTGATACTCAATAAATACTAAATATAGTTATTGGGTAGATGATGCTCAATAAATACTAAAAATCCAAATAGGTCCTTTCATGTCTTCTACTTCAAAGACCATCTATATTATGGCAGACTGTACTTTGCAAAGATGGCCATTACTCAAGCTCCCATTCCATGTGCTCCTCTATAATGTGGCTGTGCCCCTCTTTCATCATTGGGCAGAAGTTATTCTCCACCTCCTTAAATCTGGGTGGGTTCTGTGACCACCATGACCAAGGTAACATAGTGGAGGTAACACTGCACCAAGTCCAGGAGTCGCTCTTAACTGGCCTGGCAACTTCCAATTGGAAGCCAGCTGCCATGCTGAAGTGAAACTACCCTGAGTCCACTGTACTATGAGAGGCCCAGGCCAGGAGGAGAGGTCCCGGAAGACAAGGAGCCACATGGAGAAAGAGAGAAGCCAAGGAGCACCACATCACCAGACACATGAATGAAGAAGCCGTGTCCAGCCAGACATTTCAGTGACTCCAGCCCCAACCTCCATCTGATGGCAGCCGCATGAGAGACCCCAAGTGAGAGCTACACTTCTAAGCCCAGCCAATCCACATAAATTATTGTTTCAATCCCCTAAGCTTTGGGGTGGTTTGTTACTCAGCATAGATAACCCAGATACTGAGAGGGATATCTACCCTGGTGTTTTTCCACCACAAAGTATCAAAAACAATAATAATTATGGCAAATAGTGTTGAGAGTTTTAATATATGCTAGGCATTATTATAAGCACTTGTATTAATTCATTTAAACCTAATAACCACCCTTTGAGATAGGTTTTCTTATTATCCTCATTTAATAGGTAAAGAAATAGGCTCAGAAAGACTGAGTAGGTTGCATAACCTGTAAGTCCCAGAGCTAGGATTCGAACACAGGAAGTCTGACTCCAGTCTTACTACTTATATCATATATCCTGTCACTTTAAGAATACATTCCTAAGAGGAAATCCCAGGGATCTGGTATCTCCCAGCAGGGGTCACGTGTCCTTTCTTCAGACCTAGGGCTACCATTTAAATAGGTGCTCCTCTGATTGCCCTGATGGATTCTCTCTTCTACCTGTCCGGGCTACCCTCCTTCAAACATAAACTTAGACATCATCAATCAAGTAATGGTCCAAAGAGTACCCTCCTTACCCAGGCCACGAGGCTGATCTCAGCTCCTCGGCCAGCTTCCCTTCTGTTCCAGTTTTCGGGAGCTGGGCTTCCAGCTGGGACACCCTCTGGATCAGACTCTCCAGATCCTTTTTAGCCTGAAGCCCTGGGGGGTAGAAAGCCCCAGTGCCATCAGACAGCCACCCCTCGTCCTCATCAGTGACACTATGAGGTGAAGATCCCTCGAGGGTACCAACAGCCTTCAGCTTTCGGGGTCTCTCCAGACTAGATGAATAATCGCTTGTAACTGAGAGGGACCGGACCCGGCTCTTGAGGTTTTGAATGACCTTGTTGGCGTTCTGCAGCTGGGCCTTCAGATCTTTGATGTCCTTACATAGGACAGAGATGTCTTCTGACTTTCCATATGCCTGGAACTCCTCCTGCTTCCCTAGCTGGCTCTCCAAGGGCTTCTTTCCAGGGGGGCTGACCAGTGTGGAGCCCAGGTGTCCCTCCTCAGAGCACAGCCCCTCCATTAGGACAGTTTCCCTGAGGCTGTCATGCTCCTCACACTCTGAGAAAAGACAAAGACATCTTCCTGATTAAAGCTGGGTGTGCTGCTGAGGCTACTCCCTTCAAGGTCTTGAGGACAATAATTACTAGAGCAAAAGTTGAAGCAGTACTTTATTCAGTGCTGGCACTGTACTAACATTCAAATGCAGTATTTCTTACCCTCCCAAGAGCCCTGCAAGTCAGGTGTGGTCACCTTCTATTTTACTCAAGTGTTTTTCTCCTTGATTTCAATTTGATGGATGTCCCTATAGTCACAGTACTTTTATAATAGAAGAATATTTTTTTAAAACTTATGGTTTGCCTATTCCCCCAAAGCTCATCTGGTCTTCTCATTAATAAATAGACCTTAGTATTTTTTCTATAATAAACAGTTGGATAGAACATTTTTTTAATTAATGCTGAAAACTAATTGTAGAAATTCAAACTCACGCTCAGCCTCATTCTGGGCAAGAGTTCTCCTCCAAACTTCCTGTCCCTCTCTGGTCTTGTGTCCTCTTCAGTCTACCATACCCCCTCATCCCTACTCCTCGTTGCATGTGGGACTCGCCAACAGCACCCAAAGGTGAAGGCTGCCTCTAGGGAGGGAAGGTGAACCCCATACTTGTGCTCTTACCGGGACTGGTGCTCTCCTCCCGTTCAGCCTCATTCTCGCTTCGGCCACAAGTCTCATAGCCCAGGTCCTGGAGGTCCACCTGCACCTGCTTGCTGTCCTGCTTCACCAAGGATTCACCTGCTTAGGAAGAGACAGGGGGTGTTACAGAGTACCTGAATTTCCCACATACACCCTCACCCTCCGTGGCACATACCCTGGCCCTTAGGGTGCAGGGAGGTTAGATCCACAGTGGGATAGATGCTTCTTTGGACTTAGGTGGGAGAAGAGACCACCTGCTCCAGACAGCAGGACTTCCCTCCGCCACGATGAGCCTGTTTGCCATTGATGATCCCATCTACAGATAACGGGGCTTCGCTGGGACCAGACATCTTTAAGTCATCTCTAGAAGCCCCAGGGAAACTAGTAAATGCTTTGTTCTCAGGGGCTCAGTAAATGTTTGAATGGAGCTGAACTAATTCAGAGTTTCAAAGACATCTAGATCTGTACTGTTCCGTAAGGTAGCTACTAGCCACATGTGACTATTTTATGTTAAACTGATTAAAATTAAGCTTAAAATTCCCAAGTTGAATTAGCTACATTTCATGTTCTCCATAACCACATATGACGTAGGTATAGAACATTTCTGTCACCACAGAAGTAGTTCTATTAGAAAGCGCTGATCCTAGACCAACAATGATGGTATATTTTTAAGAATCTGATGTGGTGCAAAGAGGAGCAGAAGAGAAGCAATTAGCATACATTGAGAGAGGTAAGGCAGTTTGTTGACTGTACCAGAAATCAGCAAATCTAGGTGTTAGTCCATTTCCTCCCTATACTGTCACTGCAAACTTGATTTATTCATTTACTCTTCTCTGCCATCTGCAAATTGAAGTTAAGTATCCACTTCCACAATCCTAGGGTCGTGGTCAGGATTAAATTTGTTATGAGGTTGGGAAAGAAAAGTGAAGTCTGCAAAGCATGTAGCTTCTCAGGGAGAAGACAGACTCTTTGGTGAAGTGAACTTAAGACTTACTAAACATGACTCTGTATTTCTCCAGCTGGTTGGCCTGGGCAAAGACAGTGGCTTCTGATATCAGCAGCTTCTCCTGGAGATCTTGATAGCGTTGTCTGCACTGTGCCAACTGGGAGTGCAGCTGCTTGGTGGATCCTGGGAGGCTAAATTCTGACTGAGGTCCAGAGATACGGGCCTGGGGCTGGTTGACCAGCTGTGAAAAGAGCCAACACAGGGTCAGGGCAGTCTGAGCTCATCCCCCAGGCAGTGATGGCTGCTACCCCTTGCGAACCCTGTGGACTTTATTCATGTGTCTGTCACAGCACTCCTCATCCCATTTGGCAGTTACTTGCTTTCTGGAATGAGCTCCTGGAGAGCTGGGGTAATGTTTTATTCATCTCTGTATCCGCAACACATAGCATGGTGCCAATTGAATCTACAAGGAGGAGCTCTCAGTAAATGTTCAATGATTGAAGAGAGAAGGGGTGGAAACCTCCACTCATCCCTCCCTGCATTCCTGCCCAGTTGTCCTCTCAGAATCCTCTGCAGAAAGTAGAACACTCCCTAACACCATACACAAAAATAAACTCAGAATGGATTAAAGACCTAAATGTAAGACCAGACACTATGAAACTCTTAGAGGAAAACATAGGAAGAACACTCTTTGACATACATCACAGCAATATCTTTTTTGACCCACCTCCTAGTGTAATGGAAATTAAAAAAAATAAACAAATGGGACCTAATGAAACCTAAAAGCTTTTGCACAGCAAAGGAAACCATAAACAAGACGAAAAGACAACCCTCTGAATGGGAGAAAATATTTGCAAACGAATCAGTGGACAAAGGATTAATCTCCAAATATATACACAGCTCATGCAGCTCAATATCAAAAAACTAACAACCCAATCCAAAAATGGGCAGAAGACCTAAATAGACATTTCTTCAAAGAAGACATACAGATGGCCAAGAGGCCCATGAAAAGATGCTCAACATCACTAATTATTAGAGAAATGCAAATCAAAAGTACAATGAGGTATCACCTCATACCCGTTAGAATGGGCATCATCAGAAAATCTACAAACAATAAATGCTGGAGAGGGTGTGGAGAAAAGGGAACTCTCTTGCACTGCTGGTGGGAATGTAAATTGATACAGCCACTATGGAGGTTCCTTAAAAAACTAAAAATAGAACTACCATATGACTCGGCAATCCCACTACAGGGCGTATACCCAGAGAAAACCATAATTCAAAAAGAGTCATGTACCCCAATGTTCATTGCAGCTCTATTTATAATAGCCAGGACATGGAAGCAACCTAAGTGTCCATCAACAGATGAATGGATAAAGAAGATGTGGCACATATATACAATGGAATATTACTCAGCCATAAAAAGGAATGAAATTGGGTCATTTGTAGAGATGTGGATGGACCTAGAGACTGTCATACAGAATGAAGTAAGTCAGAAAAATAAATATCATATATTAACACATATATGTGGAATCTAGAAAAATGGTACAGATGAACTGGTCTGCAAGGCAGAAATAGAGACAGATGTAGGGAACAAACATATGGACACCAATGGGGGAAAGGGGGAGGGCGGTGGGATGAACTGGGAGACTGGGATTGACATATATACACTAATATGTATAAAATAGATAGCTAATGAGAACCTGCTGTATAGCACAGGGAACTCTACTTCATTTTGCTGTACAGTAGAAACTAACACAACATTGTAAAACAACTATACCCCAATTAAAAAAAAAAAAGAATCCTCTGTAGTCTCCATTTTACTTAATCCTCAGCTCAGCTGCCTCCCCTTAGAGGATCCTGATAACTCCTTCTGAGGCTCAGGGACAGACACCTGTGATGAGCTGTGACGAAAATGGCAGTGATAAGGAAGAGATGTCATTACACACCACTTGTCTGGCTGCCTTAAAACCCCGTGTATCCCTATATTGCATCCTATTGAAATGATCTGGTTTTGTGCCATCTTTTCCCACCATACTGAATATCTGAAGGACAGAGACAAAGCCTTATTGCCTGCTTCCAATGTCTAGTCTCTTATCTGGAAAATTAGGCACTCAAATATTTATGGAAAATTAATTATTCATGTAATATTTATAAGATAATGTTGTAAAAACCCTTTCTAAAGGTTGATGTGTGAGGAATATTATCACCACTACTTGTGGTGCAAAGGTGCCCTTCCCTTGGTACCTCCTGACCCACAGGGCAGAACTGTTTAAGGTAGAAACTGACATTTCCAACCCTTCTCCAAGGGTCTTTCATTCCATCTAATCCCACACTTACTTGGTGGGTATCCGTTGTGAAGGCAGTCCCAAGGTCAAGGCTCTGGGGTCTGGGGCAAGGCCTCACGGTCACACCCTCCTCCTCTTGGCATTGGTGCTTTCCAGAAGAGCAAACCAGCTCTGTGTTCATTCTGTCAATCTCCCTGGCCAGGTGCCCAAGGAGCTCAGGATTAAGTTTACTATTCCCTTCCCTGGTGCTCAGCACCAGCTGTTCTTTGAGGAGGTTGATGATATTGTGGGCATTCTTCAGTTTTCCCTGGAGCTTTCTGAATTCAGCCTGAAGGCTATTCTCATTCAGACCCCCTTTGGCAACCACAGTCTCCACCATCACCTCGCCCTTCTCCTTGTCTTCCTCAATCTCCCATCCATCAGACATTGCTTCTCCCATCTGCTCTTTCAGCTCTGCATTCTCAAGGCAAAGGCTCAGCATGGTGTTCCTACAGGAAACATACATAATCAGGGGCCAGGTCTGGTCTTGGCCTCAGTTCCTAATAGCCCCATTTACCCACACCTCAGGCCATCAGAGACTCAGAGACACCCCATAGCATGAAGTGACCTCAGAGACCTACAACAACTCCCTTATTTTATACACGAGGAAACCAAGACTCAGAAAGAGCAAGAGATTACCCGCACTCCCCTAGCTACTTGGTGGCATCATCATCACTAAAAATCTAGGACTCAAGACACCCAGTCTAATTGTGCTTACTCATGCTTGCAGCCTCATGTTCTAATTTTCAGTGGCCTCCAGAAAAAACAAGGGTAACTACACTGTTAAGAAAAAAATAAAAAGGACATTGGGACAAATTTATTATTATGGATTCTACAGTTCTATTAATTATCATCAGTCACTTTTCAACTACTGGATGAGAAATTTGGACCTAAGAACACAGAAGAAATAAACAACACTAATCACAACTATAATCAAATGTACTTATGTTAATTATTTGCTTTACGTCTGGCTCCTGTGATAGGAGATCATCTTCATGAACACAGGGATTCTGCGTGTCCTGTTCACCCTGTATCTCCAGAACCTCCACAGTGCCAGCTGCGCATAAAATATTCATATTTGTTGAGGAAATAAAATGGACTAAATAACTAATTTTCACCAAGACATTCTAGACGCAGCCTTTCCTCCCACCAAACATTTCACTAGGACTGGGTGGAAGCAATAAAAAATACGGCTTTAAAAAGGCAATTTACTTAAAAAGGCAGTTCACTTAACCTCTAACACTGACCTAGTGGAGTTATTGGATGCTTACATGAAATTACATAAGTGGCATGGCTGGCTCGGTGTCTGCAACAGAGAAGTCATTTAATCCTGCTCATACTAGCTGCAGATCTGAGGAATACTAACAGCAGAATCCTAGGAGGTGCTTGTCTAAAAATCTTTAGAGCTAAGGCCTACAAATCGACATTTTACTTAAGTTCCACAGGTGATTCTTAAGCACGTTAAATTGAGAACTGCTGACCAGAAGAGGCAAAGGAAGTAATAATTCATAGCCTGAAGGACCAGCAGTTGGCTATGCCTCTAGACTGGGTTTCTCAGATCCTGAAGTTTTGGAATAGAGCAGAGCTTGTCTAGCATGAATCAAGGATGAAAATGCTTTAGGACACAGGAGTCAGAGAGATCGTCTATGAGAGTTTCAATGGAGAAAAGTGGGACAGGTATTTTACCAAAACTGATGTGTAAAAGGGAAAGAAAGGGGCACATGTGTGGTATAAAGAAGAATATTTAATATTTAATATTATGTCATAACTTTATATTTGCTGTGTTCACAATACAAACTAACAACAGCAATGTTCAACAAAATCTCACAAGAGGGACTACGAATTACATAGATTCTATCTTCTACAGTATCAGTGGTTCTTCAGGTTGGATGAAGAGTTCAATCAGTTTTAGGTTAGTAACTCTGAGGAAAAAGGAAAATAATTCATGAAGGTACTACATTTGGTTGGACTGTATATTCAACTGTAGGATCAAAAGAGATGCATTGTTCTCACAATGATAGCACAACAAAGTTTACATATAACAAAGTTTAAGTCAAACTTAAGCTTTAACTTAAGTAGAATTGAAGAAAAGAAATATCATGATAATTCAGAGTAAAAGAACCAACATTAAGAATGATCACAAGAGTATTTCAAAAATTGTTTGACAAAGTATACAGTATAGAAGAAAAGGTTTATAATTTAATAATTGGGAGCCAGGGGTCTAGCCAGGGATTATTATGCAACCTTGAGCAAGTTACCAGAACTTTTTAGGCCAGAGTTTCCTCAACTATGAAATAAGACATTATGCTGGATGCCAAGGTCCTCTTCTGTACTAATATTATTCTATGATTCAGGGACATTTAAGTGGCACATAATAGGCAGGGAAACAATAGGGCATGAATTAGAAGTTGTACATCTGCACAGCTGTGTTCTAAACAGCAGGCCATATGATTATGACCCTCAGGGATGAATGAATAAATGGATTAGCCCTATGTTCCCCAAGCATCTTTTGAAAAAAAGCCATTAAAGACAGAGTGGTCAATCTAGCCAGTGAATAAGCTCCTTACCACTTTTGCAAATAAATAAAACAGCAGAGATTATTAAAATTGCTATTCTGTGATTTAAGGATTTGTGCTGCTGAGAGAGAGCTGAGTGGAGGTGGAAGGGCCTCTGTATAAATCCTCCTCCTCGTGGACTATTCTGGTTCTGCATATAGCAGTGAAGCATCTTGGGTAGCAGAAGATTCCTTACATGTCACAGTCAATTCAAAAGAGCAATGTGAGTCATACAACTAGATTTCCACTCATGGCAGTCATATATGTATAGCTAATAATGGACATTATTATACTGAATTAAGACCAGATTTATTTGAATAGTTTGAATGGTAATTATTGATAATCCCCATTATCCAATATTATTAACTTTTCTAAGAATTTATAGAACAATTAATGCACGGAGCATGGGATGTGGATCAAGAAGCCCCATGGCAGCACAAATGCCTTGGCAGCAGCAAGGTGAGTCCCTTGGCTATGGTAGCCTCTCCATCAGCAGGCTCCCCTTCTCTGGTGCACATCCTACCTGATGTGGGCCACAGAGGAGAATCCTGCTTCCTCAATTTGAGCCTTTAGCTCCTTCAGTTCCCCCTCAGCTTTCCTCTTCTCCTCTAAGAGCTGGTGAGTCTCAGCCCTCAGGTGGAGCATTTCCTCCTGAAGACCCCTGTTACTGTCCCCTTCTGTTGTGGACGGAGGGGCAAGAGATACGTTCTGGGTCTCCACAGCTGCCAGGCTTTTCTCCAAAGCTACCTTGATGAGCTGAAAGAAAATCATGGTTTAAAGAAGTTAGTGCATTGAAGAGGATCTACAAGGAACATCAGATCACAAAGGCAGCCTTCTAGGGGACCAAAACAGGCAGACCTAAAAGGAACTCCCCCTCTAGGACTCCTCAGCCATAAGGGCCCTGGAGACTGGTTTGGGTGAGAGGATATACCACACAAGCAGGGAGAATTGTTGCCACGGGCAGAGGTGGGTGAGGAAAAAAACACAAGCACACAACAAATTTAAAACAAAAGCAAACAAATGAGGTTTAAACAGGACTGGAGAGTGTGGATGCTGTGATTCTTCTCTTTCTAAGGGGACAGAGTTCTCCTGGAGTCTTCTCACAGTCAGCAAGCTTCATCAGCTCAACACTTGAGTCCTTGACTGCAAAGATCATGGCTAAGATACCAAAGCTCAAAGCCTGAGGCTGTAACTCAGACTCCAAAAAGGATGATTATGAGGAAGGATCTGGGCACTCAGGAATCAGGAGTCATAGTCAGAGAATTAGGGTATAGGCGGAGCTACAGTTAAGACAAAGCAACCTTAATTTCATTGGCAACAGGCGAATCACATTCTACAATTGCTGAGAAGTTAAAGTGAGGCCACCTGCCTAGCAACCAATTTCCCTTGTTGGTTATCACCCTATGCTGATGTTGCCAGCCAAACTCTCTCTACAAATCTAAGCACGTGAGAAGAAAACAAGCAGAAGCAATTTCCCATCACCTTTGTTTTTTGAGGATACTCTTGAAGTTACTCCTTAATGTTCAACTAAAGCAGATTGTATAGTTTTTCCTCAGATAATATTTTAGGGCGTCCTTGGTGGCACAGTGGTTAAGAATCTGCCTGCCAATGCAGGGGACACGGGTTCAAGCCCTGGTTTGGGAATATCCCACATGCCACGGATCAACTAAGCCCGTGTGCCACAACTACAGAGCCTGCGCTCTAGAGCCTGTGAGCCACAACTACTGAGCCCGTGTGCCACAATTACTGAAGCCCGCACACCTAGAGCCCACACTCTGCAACAAGAGAAGCCACCGCAATGAGAAACCCACGCACAGCAGCGAAGACCCAATGCAGCCAAAAATAAACAAAATAAAAATAAATAAATAATTTTTAAAAATTACTTTTTTAACTTTTAAACTTTTTTATTGTTCGTCTTGGGCTCCTCTCCAGCTTTTCCCATGCTTTTAAAAGTTTAGAAACCAAAACATGAGTATGATAATCTACTTAGTGTATGACTAATCATTTTAGTATGTGAATTTCTTGCCTGTCTGTCGAATATTAATCTTATGTCCCAATGTCATATTGGCTTATTTTTCCTTTCAGTGGCAGCATTTTTGGGTTTTACTTAACTTCAGGTCAATTTTGACCTCCCAATTTTTCAACTCTCCCCACAGCTATTTCTGGGTCATATTGTTTTCTTTTATCTCTATAATGACTTGTACCTGTCACAAATTCATTCCCGCTATACAGAATCATTTCACAATCATCAAAGTCATCAAAATATTTATGTGCATCTCCATAAATCATGTTGTGGCCACTTGATTAGGGATGATTTGTAGAATTAATTATGTGATTTATTGCTTCATTTAGGTCAGAAATATTGATATATTGGACAGAACAGGGCTCAGAGGAGCTTAAATGGATCAGTGATTAACAGCTGCTTGGCTTGGCACAAAGCCATTGACTGTTGCTTTGGACCTCATAACAGCATGATAAAATCTAGGTTTCAGGTATGTTGCGGGGTTGATTCATATGGCACGTATGTGTAAAAGCATTTAGTAGCATAGCAGTTGAGGTTGTAGGGATGTGCGAGATACGCACCCACGTCAAAGAAGAAAGAGATGCCTCACACAGGTGCTCATTTCCTAGGCATCCAATCCCACCTGGGGTTGTAAGCCTGAGATTTGAGAGGCTCCTGGGAATGTGTTTCTATGGTTCTACTGCCAGGCTTAGTTGGACTGGTGGCCATCCCCACATGTGCCACGAAGCACTTGGGTCAAAATAAAGGAAGGGGGACTGGATAAAACCACTTTTGAAAGTTTATGACCTCACCCTTCGTTTAAATTGACATTACCTTTCTAAATAAACTCTTTGCAACTAACTAAACAATGTCATCAGCTTTGAATGTGGACACACTTATTCTTTTCTAAACCTTAAGGGTTCCTTCTGCTTAAAAATGTCTAACTTTAATGATACCATCTATTTTTAAAGTGCCTTCTAGATGTATGTTATCATCTATTGATTTAAATATACCTACTTTCTTTAAAAAGAAAAAATAAGACCCATGGAATGTTAATACCAGAAGGGACCTTAAGGTTCATCTGGTCCGATTTCTTACTTTTAAATGAGAAAACAGAGGTCTGATTTGTTCCCAGGCTAATTTGCCTTTTCATATTTCCATGTCCAAGGGAGTTTACTTTAGCTGCCTTGTCTGTAAAATTTAAATGTAAATGCATGAAAAGTGACTCAGGATCTAACCTTTTTATTTTTTTTTCTTTAACATCTACGGAAAGCTAGTATTTCTATTGTTTTTCCTGAAGTAAAACCCCAGGGCTTCCAGTGTATGTGGTGGTAGTATGAATCCTTTAGTTCTATTGTTAATTACATCTCTTATAGGTAGTTGTTGCTGTGGTTGTTTTTCACATCTCCTAATTCATCTATTCTTTTGCTTCCATGGTATAATTCAACTTTTTTTGTGTGCTGGTTTTTCATTTGCCCCATGGAGATCAATGTGCAGATCTGGTCTCTTATTTGAATAGAGTGGTTTTGTTTTAGGCCTACTCCTTCATACCTCCCACAGTGTAGTTCATTTCTCAGACAGCATTAGGGTATTAAAAATTATCTTTTTTCAAGTTCATCACTGACTCTCCTTTGCAATTTTGATTGTTGATTAACTTTTCTCCATTGCAAAAATTCGAACGAAGAAAGGCAATGATTGATTACTCTAGTTTCTTTCACAGGAACTTCCTAGGTATTTGTTACAGATCTTACATTTGATTGGGAATGGAATTGTGTGAGAGGTATCTGAGGACAAGTACCATCATGGCCAGCCAGGCCTGGCACTTCCTGAGGAGGGTGAGTCCAAAAATAAAGATGAACCAATCTGCTTTGGCCAAAAGGTGGTTCTTGCCTTAAAAGGCACACAAAGTTGGATGTGTTTGTTAGGAGAAGTGTGCCTATGCTTGAGGTGGGAAGGGAGCTTGGTGTTGAGAATAAGGTCTACCTCCCAAGGACACAAATAGGAGAAGCTCAGAGCTCAATCTTAAGGGACCAGTTCCCGGGAAACAAGCAAACACATTTTTGAGAATCTGGACACAAAACAGTTATGACAAAAAAAGCTTTATTTAATTGGTAGCAGGAGAGTCACACCAACAAACTTCAGAAAAGTTGAAGTAAGTTTACAATGATTTCACACACCTCTTTCCCCAAAACTGAAGATTGATTTTCAAGGAAAGGGGATACAGAGAAAAACAGTGCTTACCCAAGATATTTTTCATCCAACAGGTAAATACTTGTCTAACTTATTAAGTATCTCCTATGCCAGGTGATAGGGAAGACATTGCAAGGGAAGTACAAATGCCCCAATGTAAAGGTTTATTCCAGGCTTGGACTGACCTCAAAATGTTGTCTGATCATTTTCTCCACGCTCAGCTATAGAAAAGAAGGTTGAGGAAGAAGTGACTTTACAAACCAGTTTGCCTATAACTGAGAAGCAGAGTGAAGAACTCGTGCTATCAGGGATAGTTTGGACCACATCAGTCAGAATCTGGTTCTCTCCATATCTGTGTCTCCTGTTCACTTATTCTGAAGTTAACCCTGACCCAGAGTAGCAATAACCATCAGTGATCTGCTGACATCCCAATCTAGCTTTGTGTTAGAGTGGATATTTTCTCATCCTGCATATCCCTCTCTCTCACCCAAGATCCTCAGTGAAATCAGGGAGTGAGAGGTAAGGGATCTGTCCAGAGGGGCAGTGGCGTACATAATTAAAGTTACAAGTACCGCTTAGCAGGACTCAGAAGAAGCTGTCCAAGCAAAAAGAGAAGTGGAGTTCATGCAGGAACTCAAGGGAGAAGTTAGGGTCAGGTGTGTCTAGAGCAGCAAAAAGGGAATCTTGGTAGAAGGTAAAGAAACTGTGCTGAGGATGTGAGGTATTCCAGACAACTGCTTGTGTCCTTAAGAGTCAAAGACTGTGCCAAATCCTGTGAGATCTGGGGACTGCTCACTTGGGTCTTTCTGTTGGTTTATTAGATGTCTCCTCTTTTTCTTATGCAGGAGATGAAGAGGCAGACCCAGAAAGCCTCATGTCCCCTATAGTTTCCCTAATAGCTCCAAGGAGACTATCACTGGAAAAGCCCAGCTGCTTCTGCAGAAGGACAGATACCAATGATCCAATTTCCCCTTAAAAACTCAGAGAGTCGCAGGCCTGGTCCATCCAGGACATGTGATTGCTAAATGTCACTGGGCAAGGTGAAGACACATAGGAGTTCCAGTGGGTGCTATGGGATCACTGTTGGTGACTTAATCTCTGAGGTCTAGGACATTCTGCTCTTGAGCTTGAGAAAATGCTGATTACACCTTCACTGATGGTTGGTGGGAACAATGTTTTAGCCTTGGGTACCAAGTTCTGAGGTTTGACAGGGGCTTGCTCTTGAAGTGTCATCTGCTGGTCATTGACGTGTCACAACCTGGGTAGATTGTCAGGTTGTCCAACAAGGTTCTCTTTTATATAGTGAGACTTCACTGAGAATGATCCCTGCTTTGGAAGTATTCCGATCCTCTTGGAGTTCCTCAGAAAACACTCTCCTGAAGCAGGTCCTAGGCCTGCCACCTCCCCAAGTAGCCCTTCGATGACTCCCTGTCTTCTGTGATGTGTTTCAGTTACAAAAGCCCAAGAGTGTAAGTGTTCAGGTCTTGTTGTAAGTAAAAATTCTTCTGAAGCTATAGCTATAGACGGTACATAGGAGCAAAGGAGGGTAGGAGGGGGCAGGGAGCAGGAACACAAGATACAAGGAGTAAAATGGGTGGATTGGAAAGAAAAATGGAGTGAGGATAGGAGTTGGCAAGGTGGCTGGGAGGGCAGGAAGAAGACTGGGAAGTGGTTTATCTAAAAAGAAAGCTTCTCACTCCAGGCCCACAAGGGCTGCAGGAGACCACCAGTCCCCAAAGGGCTATGAGCTCTGCACCCTGGGGCCCCAGCACCTGACTTGGACTTACTTGCTGGTGGCTATTGTGTGCAGCCTCCTCCTCAATACTGTCGGTGAACTCTGTGCTCGCATCCTCTGTGTCGTCCCCTGCAGCTGCACCTAGAAGTAGGTCCAGAAGACAAAGGTGACTCTCTTCACACGTGCTTTCCAGACAGCAGCTAAAATTACACTCTTTTTGCCATCTGCCTCTGATTTCTTCCCTTCCCCACGTGGATGGCCCCCTAGCCAGCAGGGAAAGCAGCACTAAGGTACCAACTCTGTAGAAAAGCTTTTTCACCATATCACTGATACTTTCTTGCTAACACTCAAGCTTAAACCTCAAAACATAAGCTGGCTTGACTGCACAGACCTGTACCTAAGAAGCAGACTGTTAGATAGAGTGGTTACCCCCCTCACTCATTTCCAGAAAGACAGAATTATTCCCCTCCAGCCACTGACTGTCTATGTAATAACTTTCCCTATTGTGACACGGGCCCAACGTGACAACTTTTTCCCACCATTGAGTGCTGAGAGGGTCCCTGATTTCCTTGGGATTAGGGCAACCAGGCTCCTCTCACACTTTTCCATTGCTGGGATCAGTCATGAGTGGGGTGATAATCTTGCTGAGGAACCCTCCTCTAAGTGTCCTGTGTCCTACAGAAGCTCAGGTCTAGTCCAGCCCTGTGGCAGAGAACAAACAGTTCAGCTGTTTCCTAACCCCTTCCTCTAACCTCCCCTCCTCCCACCTCCCTCAAACTCTTGTCCAATGCCAACATCCTGTGCCTGAAGGGTTTCCTGCACTGCTTTGTCCAAATGGAATTTAATCCATTCTTCCATTCCCCAAAGATGAACACAGTCACCCTGGGGTGCAAACATCTATGCCCTGCACTAAGGGACAAGTAGTTGCAGTTCATGGTCCAGGTAAAGGTCTAGGGCAGTGCTGACCAATAGAAGTTTCTGTGATTTTATGTCTCTGCTGTTGAATTCAGTAGGCACTAGTCACATGTGGCTACTGAGCACTTGAAATGTGGCTAGCATGATTGAGGAACTGATTTTTTAATTTAAATTAATTTAAATTTAATTCAAATAGCCACACATGGCTGGTGGCTACCATATCAGACAGCACAAATCTAGGGCATTTCTTCTTCTCCACATATGTTAAAATAAGACCATTCATCAAATTTTAGATTGAGACCAGTGGCCCACATTACTGATTTCTTCTGAAAGTGTAGGAATTTATAGTGGTTAATTCATTTGGAAACCAAAGAAAATCTACCGTGACACTCCCCGGGTCTTACAGAACCTGCCCAAGTTAGAGAACTTTGAGATCTAGTTTTGACCCTGGCCTCAGCAACCAACCTGTTAAAACTCCTCTTATGACTGCCGGGAAACCTGGGCCTCAAAGAGATTAGGTGGCTTGACCTAGGTTACGTAGCTAGTTCTAGGTAAGAGCTGTGCCAAAGATGGCAAGTCTCTGGGCTTTCAGGCAGAGGCAACTCACTGTTCCCTCTGGTGACAAATCAGATCTTTGTCTCTTCCTCCAAGAGTAAAGAACCTGCTCCTGAGCTCAGACATCTGTGAATGAAAGGCTCTGCATGAATAATGAGCATTCACTACCCTCAACAGGTAAGGTGAACAGGGCCAGTTCACACTTATGTTCCATCTCTTGGCATCTGCAAGTTTATACCAGGGATTCACAATGGCCCAGGCCAATCTCATTAAGCTCCTAACAGCTTAATCTTTTGACTTATTCCCTGGTCTTTACTGTGAATGTTGTGTTAACTTTGGACTAAGGCAGTACTCTATTCAATAAAGCCCTACTCACAAGGAGGCACCTTTACCATTCAGCATCTTTAGAGATCCTTGGCAGGCTGTGTACAGTAGGGATTTCCAATACTTACTTTTTCAAACCAGCCCTAGAACCATCTTATTCAGAACACTGGTTGTGTAGAGGTGAATGAACACAATTCCTAAGCTGTGGCTGCTTTGGAAACTCACTGAACCCAGGATGCTAATTCACTTGAGGACATCCCTATCATATTATGCTCATTTTGGAAAATCTTTCCCTGTACAGCAATAGAGATCAGAATGTTTTTCTTTCCCCGCAAAGAAAATGAATTGTCCCACTCAGTGATAGATTAAGAAAACACACTTTTCACACTGTTCCCCTTCTGAGTGTTGGACTAGAGAATGATCCTGTGGTTGAAGAAGGTTCAGCTCTATGAGGTCAGGATCCTCACCCCCATACCACTCTGGGCCCACATCCCATGATGATTCCTGTACTAGGTTCCAGAAGTAAGGTAAGTGGGGATTAGAAAGAGTGATTGTCACTGGCCTTGAAGGCTTTTGTCTAACCCTTTCTGCCCTCCACTTACCTTTGTCAACCTTTCTGATGCCACATCTCCATTTCTACATAATGTTCCCTCTTTAATTCACTCTGGGGCAGGATACCATGATTTTGACTTCATCAGGAGTTAAGTGGAGACAAAGCAAAAATGCCCGTTTCATCCTGACATTCTACTACTAGGGGTTTTGTTTTCCTCATTCATTTTTTCATCTAGCTTAGTCTGCCATACTTCCTTCAGGGCAGCTTTAAGAGTTGCTCAGCCCTTTACCAATTTGAAGTAGAATGCTAAAGCCTTTTTTGTGTGTGCTTGTTTGAGGGGTAAAGTTAAAAAAAAAGTTTATAGAAAACATTGGAATAAGTTATCCCACACAAGGTCCTATCTATAAGTTTATATTAGCCATTCCTCTTTCTGTTTCTACCATTTCTGGTTTTTTTAAAATGACAATAAAGGACTTCTCTTTTGTGGAGGATACGCTTTTCTGTGCTTTCACAAAGCAACAAAACACTGTCTTCAGAACTAAGTTGGAATAGTACTTTAAATTTCTAATTTAAAGGTACTATATATTGATGAAGTGAGTGCTTATGTTTGATAAATAAATAAAATGGTCTGCCGCCTTTAGAATTTCTGAAAGCTAAGAATCTGTTCATTCAAATTTAACTTGCTTCTCCAGGTTTTATCTCCAGGATTAAGTTTTACATGTTAGACTGGAAATTTTATTAAAACCTTTTATTTGAGGCTTCGATGGTAGTTTCTCAAGTTGTGGTTCTTCCAAGTTTCTAGGTTCTGAACCACACATAATGGAGGTGGTACCAAAACTTCTGTTTCTTAGATTTAGAAAATTATTTTCTACCAACTACCTGACTCTATAAAATGTATAGAAATAAACTTCTATAATACTATAAAATCCTTGGGCAAAAATTTAAGTGGTATGCAAGAATAAGGTCTTTTGTTTCATCAAGGCAAAAATTCATACTTCTGTGCTTTCTAAATTGAGGATGGCATAATTATTGAGAACATGGACTCTGGAGCCAGATTGTCTAGGTTAGATTTTTGCTCCCATCATTAGATACGTGACTTTAGACAAATCACCACCTTTCTGTAACTCAGTTCCATCACTTATTAATTAGGATTAATAGTAATATCCACTCCATACACCTGTCAACTTTCAAGGGTTTGGTGCTTTTGAAGGGCTTAGAATAGTGGTTGGCATATACTGTGTACTCAGTATATTGCATTATTATTATTGTTTTAAATTATTGTTGGTAAACTGGTCTATGGGCTGAAAAGTTGAGGGTAGAAAAAGACCGTAGAACCTAAAAGTACTCAGCAGAAGAAAATTCTATACCTAATGTTTTTACTGGATGATCTTAATCGAGTCTATCTGTATTTTTTCACTGCTGAATATGTTTCCCCAACAGGAGGTTTGAAGTAACACTCTTATGTTCTCCCTACTTTGCAGGACAGTTGAAAAAACACAGATCTATCAGTAGATTAAGATGAACTCTTTTGAATAGGTTTTACAAATAGGATTCATCATCATTAAATAATAACTGCCTTAAAACTCCATCATGCACAAATAAGCCTTGAGGGAAAGTCATGAAGTGTTATTTTAATTCTTCAGTAATGAGTCCCAACTGGGCTGCAACAAGACCATATTCTCCAAATTCTACTCTACCATCATTATTGTTTCCTTTTTAAGCCATTTATACGCAACCAACAGAAAAGGAGTAATATTTTCCCATAAAGTTACTCAGAACATAGGAGTCCTATTTGACTATTTTGAAAGGGGATTCAAAGAGCTAAACTTTACAGCACGAACAAGTTTGCAGTGACAAGTGCCCGGCTGTTTTTCCCTCAGTGCCAGGCTCTTATGTCCTCTGGGCTCACCTCACTTTCACTCCTAGGCACTCTGCCATGTGCTCATTACAAGAACTCTCACCTGTTCACGTCATGAACCAACTATTGATGACTTAAATATTATGATGCTACATGAGAGGATCAAAGAAAAAAAGGTCTCCTATCAAACTGCAGTATTACCTGCATCCATTCCCTTCTGGACCATAAGAAAATGTTAAGATTTCATATAATCTTCCATAAGCTTCTGCCAAGAAATAAAATTCTTTAACTAGACAGATTTTGATATTGGAACTGAAGTAGCTAGAAATCTGTTGTCTGCAGTCAAGCCCCTTCATGGTATATCTTTGTCTTTAAATTGCAACATCTCTTAGGTACCCTTCCAGCTTACAAGCTTACAATTCAGAAGGCAACTGTTTTCAGTGACTTAAAAGTCTGTAATGTCAAGGAATTCTTCCTGCTTATGATCTCTTTTTTCCTCAAAGAACACAAGAAACAGGCCTTTCCAGGAATATACACAGGGACAGCACCACCCACCAAAACAATGGACTCCTCGAATTTTCATCCCACTTTCTACTACTTTGCTTCAGCAAGGAGAGCAAGAAATGTTTTTTTAAGGTAAAGTAGTCCATTTCACATTTCTGGGGGAAGTATAATGCTGTTTCTTTAGTCTCACTTCCTTGAGAGTAGAAAAATTCAGGTTTCTTCCTCATCCTTTCTTTAGTTAAATTTCTTGAGCCTTATTTGACTTGGAATTTTATTACAATAATCAATAGACTGATTCTCCTATAAGGGAAAGAAAAAGATATGAGCTTTCTCTACTTTCCTCATAAATCTTTTAAGAATGAAACCAAATAGTTACTGTTTGGCCTTTGATAATTTTATTGGATCAGTGACAATTTTCTGTGTCTCAACTAAAGTAGCTGAAATTCTAACACTTATATATAAAAAAGTACACGCTCCATTTCAGCACAAATGTTAACACAATTTAACACAACACAGTGCCATGAAGAAATGAAAATTTACAGCTTGTTTTGGTGGGGAAATAGTCCTAGAAATAATCTAGCACCACGTTACTGGATTATTTAACATGTCACTTTCCTTCTTCATTTAAATTGTTATGAATCACTCTAATTTTTCTCAACAGCCCTAAGACCAAAACTTTAAGTGGTAAAAGTAAACCTGCTTTTATTATGAAACTGATAGTACTTCATGGAAACAAGACAGAAATTCATGGTTTATAAAACATATTTGTATATACACATGGCTCTAAAGTTCACAGATTGAGAGACAGGTTGGTATTTCAGAGCAGTGATTTTGATAATTGCAAAAGGAAGCACTGTATACTCATGTAATATACCAAAAACAAACCTATATGCATTTCCTAGACAATCATGAGTTCTCAAAGGGAACAAGGAAGTCCATTTGGTTCATGTACTTAATTAACAACCCTACTCTTCATATTACTTTAGATCAAACATTTTCTGATGTTGATGAACTTTCTATTTTATCCTTCCAGCTTTAGCAAGAAGAAAACAGTATGATAAAGATTTTTATTTCTGGAATTTGACTTTAAACAACAAAAAGGGAAAGTAATGCAAAAAGAATTAGTATGTCACTTTATAAGTTTAATTATTCTTATTTGAAATCTGATAAAATTAGTATTGTCAATAGCAATACTAATAGCATTAGTATTGCTCTACAGTTTTATGTGTCCCTTCCACTTCTCATCCTTTGTTGGAAGCAAATTATAAATTTGCTTTATTTGGGAAATTTCTTTGGGAAATTCATCCTGGCTCAGTGATTACATAGAAAGAAGTTGAGAACTTACCTTCGTCAATACTCAAACTACTTAAAAGCAACATGGTAGTCTTTCAACCATAATAAAAAAGGCATAAAAAAGTTATTGCTCCAAAAGTCTAGTGGGAGAGTGGCTTAAATCCATAGTCCAAAAAGCATTAAGATGCAGAAACTATTACCCCACAGAAATCACTCTGATGTACTATCCCACTGACTCATTCCTTCTGTTTTTTAATTGGGTTGGCTTATATGCGGCTCCGTATTCCCAGCTATTCTTTCTACAGTACAAATGGTTCTATACTACCAAAGGGAGGAAAAAAGCCCTCTGAGCTCTACCCCAAAGAGAAATGAGAAAATACTCTATATGATTCTATCTCAGAGGATGTTAGTATCTGAAAAAGAAAGCTAACTTCATTTATCCCACCTCTAGTGCCATTTCTATGAGGCAGGATGGAAAATGGACTTTAAAAGTATGTGGGTCACTGTATTCCTTCCCGACTCCCTAGGAAGTTTGTCATATATCCCTGCACACTGCCTGCAGGCCTCTAGAATTACTACTGAGACCCTAGTTGAAGAGGCAACTTGAGTTTTTCAGGGACATGAAGAGTCTGTGACGTTTTCAAATAAAAAGACCAAGAAACCAGAAATCAGTAACTTTATCCTAACAACAGGAACTAGAGTTTTCCAATACTAGCTCAAGGAAAGCAAAGGTATTAAATTATAGTTTCCTCTAGGGCTTACAGTCCAAAGGGAAGTGACTTCAGGAAGGTCAGTCAACCTTTATTCCTCAATGAAAGGAGCAATTTTGGGTGTAATCTGATCTATTCCTTCTTTCCCTAATCAGAAGACTCTAGATCCAACTAGAAGACTGAAGCAGAGAGAACTGAAATCAATTTTCTTGAACTGTTTTGAAGCTATGAACCAAACCTCTCAACCAGATACTGAATTAGAAGCATAAGTAAGCACAAAAGTGATAGGTCTTTTATATATATCTGCCATTTATGTATAAACTGTGCAAGTAGAATAAACAAAAGAACCTCCTAAGGAAACTCGTGGCTTGGATCTAATATCCTATCCAGGTCAAGATTTCCTTGATCTTTAACAGATCTCTCACTATACATAATGACAAAGACAAATCTTTTAAAAACATGAAGGAGGAAGTGGAGGAACCAAAAATATTGCTACCATCCACAACTGAATGAAGAGAGGTGGCTGTGGGAGAGGGTTGGGTCAGGGGGGATAAGGATAGAAGTACACCCCATCAAAGTAAAAGGTTGACAATGTTAAAATAGTCCCATCAGGCCTTTTCAGAAAAAGTTATAACTTGGCTAAATAGCTAAAAAGAGAACACCAGAAAAATGTCGATTTATACTAGGCACTAGCAATCACCAGACTTCAATGATATAGTTTAAACCTGTAATACAAAAGAGTTTAGGGGGAAATATCTGTCAAAAGGACTCCATTTCACTCATTAAATAAATCTTCTTGGAGGTCCTTTTCAACTCTCTAGCTCTAAAAACTATAGACTTCAACTACCCTGACCTCTTACAACCATTACAACCAAAAAGGAAATGTGAGAAAGACCAAATCCATCAATATGCGTTTTTCTCAATTTAAGTTCTATGCTTGCAATTAAGCATAGCCTGAGTGAGAATTTCATTTCATTTTCTTTCACGCTTTTTATTCAAGCACAAGGTTCTATAAGCACACAATGCTTTATCTAAAATTATTGTAAGGTTGAAAAATTCCTGGCAAAAGCAGAATAATTCAGTAAGAGAAAATGTCTGTGCCCCTGAAGAGAGAATGGAATCATATTAGAGCATGGTAAATATGATTATATGAATAATGTGGCCAAAGCATCATCTATCTGTGGAATACAGAACAAAATTCATTAGAATCATGTTCTCTAATAAGATGCCGAATTACCACACAAAATTGTTAGACCAGCAAGCTCTCTCCAGTTAGCACTGTTTGCAAGCCTCATTCCAGCTATACAGACCAGAAAGTCAGTACCAGATTTTAGTCACATCTACTTTATCAAGACCAAACTTTTAATTTCTCTTGTGCCACTAAATCACCTAATTTTCTAAAATGTTTCCCAAGGACCAATATCAAAGGTAAGTAGCTATAGCACAAGTTACTCTATCTTTTCAAGATCCAAATCAGGACTAGAATTCACTTACTTTCTCCCCCAATCTACGTATTTTGTCCACTATTCAGTAGGAAGTTGAGTTTCTCATTATTCACCCCACTACCTTAATATTTCTAACACTTAGCAACTGTTCAAGATAACAAGGGAAATTCCTATTCTCGTTGGAGAATGACAGAAACAGAAGTAGTAGTTTACATAAATTACTGTAATCACTATGAGCCATTAGAACCCAAATATCACCCATGGTTGAATCTTAATAGGAAACTTAGAAAGTGTCATTGGTCTATTAGTAAAAATAAGGAAAGGCATTTCTTAAATGCCTTGTAATCATATGACAGGCTAGTCTTTGGTGGGGTGATATTTCTGCAGCTCGATTACCCTCCTCTTTACTTCTACAATGTTACAGAGCTGGAAAGGGTCACTAAACATTGGAAGACTAAGAAAAAATGGATGATTCTGCTTATACTTCCAATCTTCTTTCTTAAATGACCCCTGAACCACCCAAAGCCTATTAAACTGGAAAGCTCTCCATTAAGAGGAAAGCTTACGGCTACCAATCTTTTACAAACTATCAATACTTAATCAGAGAATTCCATGGTGTTTCTCCAGTAGAATATTTTCTTCCCTGTCCATTTTAGAGTGACAGATGCTCTATCTGTTACAGGAGTGGCTAAGGTTACAGAAACTTGGACAGAATTTATAAGGTAAGCAAGCCATGTCAACACATGAATGTGAAAGAAATAAAAGTGTCATGTGAAAAATGGAGGGAAAAAAGAAAAACCATTGTGCTCCACCCTCGTTTAGAAAGGGTACTCAGTCACATTTATGGGGCTAAGGAGCCTCAATCCATATTCACCAAATTCCATGTTTAAAAACTGAAACCTCAGCTTCTAATCTAGGAAATTAATTCCAGCAGAAATAACAAACCTCATGGGTTAGCAAGGCTACAAAGTAACCTTGGTTACTTTTTATACTCTTGACATTTAAGATACCAGAAGTATAATCTCAAGGTCCCCTTTCCTTACATGTCATGTTGAAATAAGAAAGCATTGAGACAATGACCAAAACCTAGAAAGATCTGCAACATTTCTTTCTAAACTATTAAAACACATCAAAGCCAGAAGCCTATTACTTATTGTAATATGGAGAAATGCAAGAGCACTAAAATGTAAAAAATACAGGACTCCATCTAGTGCCATTACCAAATGAAAAAAATACAAGAAATATTTTCTTCTAGTCATAATGAGTTATTTGGTGAAATACTGAATTTAAAGGGGGACATTACGTTTGAAATTATCTTTTTATATAGAGAATTCTGACTCTGGAAGACCTGGGAGCTTTCTTAAAGTTGTGTTCTGACTAAATACTACACCCTTAAAGAAAAAAATTTTAATGGAATCTAATCTGCACCTAATCTAATTTCGCTGTCATTCAATAATCAACTCTGAAACAATATTAGAGGTAAAGGTTTACTATAAACACTTTAACAGTCTTTGCCTCTGCTCTTTAACTTGGCCTTCCAAATACTTTCAGTCTACTATTGCAAGACTTGGCTTTGGTTACCTTCTGATAAGGATTATACCACTTTTGCAAAGTCATTCTTATAGACTCTCAATCTCTTATCTCTCTCTTATCTTGAAACTTTTGATTAAAAAATTGCTCTCACTCAAAGAGCAGGAGTTGACTGAATGGCAAAAATAATACACACGCATGCATTTATGACATGATATGGAACATATGAAATGGATTGTGAAAGTGGGGGAGGAATAAACTTTATTGGCCTGTAGAAGGGATGAGGGCAAAGAAGGAAGGGCTGGGGAAAAGAATGAAAGCAGGTGGGAAAACTAAAATGGAATGATTTATAGTGTGCAAATATACTTTGTAACCTCCACGATTCAACTTATAGACAGCTATGTACAGTGAAATACAGGTAGACTAAAGTGAGTTTCACTTTGTAGTTGATGCTACTTGTACCAGTTCTATCATTAGTAAGTCACTGTTTAATTCTGCCAAAGTCAGACAAGGCTCTCTGGTTAGTGCAAACAAGGGTCTCCATCCCGGGCTGCAGTCTGACCCGCCAGTGCTCAGAAGGCATGCTCGTGACGAACTCGCACACTTTCCAGTTCCCCACCTCCAATGGCGGCCAGGGTCTCCAGCCTGCTTAAGCGCTCCAGGCTTCTTCCAAGAACTTCTTCTAGCCGACTCCGTATCACCTGGGCCCCTTCTAGTTCCACCTGCAGAGTTCGGTCTCTCTCAGAGCTGATTAAACATGCCACACATGGAAGGAAAATGGATTAGCCATCAATGTAATGAGTCCATAGATGTTTCCAAAGAGCCATCAGTGCCACTCTGAGCCATGAGACTTTTGGAGTAATTGTTCTCTAGGACACAGTAAATGAATGTGTTCTTTGTTGTGGCCCTTGTGTTCAATGCTGATAGATTAGCAAGGCCTGCTTTCTGTAAAGTTTGTCCCTTTATCCTAGATTCTGGGCCAATTTGACATAAAATTACAGTTCCTAATATTTATCTCACACCCTTATAGCCCACTAAGAGAAATTTCATTTTTTAACTAAAAGCGTTTGTTTCTGAAAAGCCAAAACCCAGGAAAAACTAAATGCAAACTGAATCGATATTGAGCCAAGTAGGGTTGCTACTGAAGATATTTGTTTTCTCATTTGTTACCAAAAATTGATAGCGCTCTGAAAAGGAATCCAGTTCACAAAGATGCAGAGATTCTTTATAAAGTTCCACACGTGGTCCTATTTTACCTTTCCTCTGCCTTCATTTTCTTGAAGGAGAAAGAAAAAAAAAATTTTTAACTCAAAAATAAATTAGAAAAAACTGAATAGTAAAAGAATAAAAATTAGGAAAGAGAGAAAGGGGCTAGGAGGGAAGGCAAAATAAGAAAAAAAATTAAGGGAATATAAAATGAACCAGAAGGATATAATATACATGACCAAAAATCAAGAGGTACAGGAAAATAGATTCATCATCATGGCTATGAGTAATCCTGGGGTAATATTAGCCATAACAACAATTATATCTTCTTCAGTTATATTCAATGAGTATCAGTGCCCTTTATAGTCTTATAACGAAGCAGCCTTTAATAGGACATGGATTAGAGAGAGGAAAGAAACATACAATGAGTGCTTACAATATGCAAGCATTATTTTAGACACCTGACATGTCTCCTCATTTGATCTTTGCAATAGCTACATGAAATGGATGCTACTCCTGACTTTAGATTTAGACACTGAGGCTCAGAGCAATCCCTACAACTAGTGACAAGTCGGGTAGTCCCAGTTATGCTTTTCTTTATCTCCCTCCTTATATACTGTAAGCATCTGTAAGCATCTGCACTTAATGAGGAATAAAAGGAAAAACAGTGCAGTCACTCTCTTACCTCTCTGGATGGGCATGGAACTTCACCAGACTGCTATAGAGCTGTCTCTCTGCTTGTAAGGCCTCATTGAGCCGACTCCGTTCATCTACCAGTCCTTCTAGCATCAGCAGCAACTGAGGGAAAAAGAATAGAAGCAACATGCAAATAGAGACAGGAAGCCATAGTTAATCCTGAGAAAGAGACCAAAAGAATGTATTAGCATGAACTATGACTCAAAAAGCTCACTATCTCATTACTGACTTAACTTTTCTATATATAGTATGTTACAGTTTTCAAGTCAATGCCATATTATCTTTTTTTATCTTTAAAACTCTATCGGGGGCTTCCCTGGTGGGTGCAGTGGTTAAGAATCTGCCTGCCAATGGAGGGGACACGGGTTCAAGCCCTGGTCCAGGAAGATCCCACATGCCGCGGAGCAACTAAGTCCATGTGCCACAACTACTGAGCCTGCGCTCTAGAACCCGCAGGCCACAACTACTGAGCCCATGCACCACAACTACTGAAGCCTGTGCACCTAGAGTCCGTGCTCCGCAACAAGAGAAACCACCACAATGAGAAGCCTGCACACCACAACAAAGAGTAGCCCTCGCTCGCCACAACTAGGGAAAGCCCGCGTGCAGCAACGAAGACCCAATGCAGCCAAAAATAAATAAAATAAAATAAATTAATTAAAAAAAAAACCCTATCAGGCAGAATTCAAATATGGGAGCAAGAAGAAGAAAGAGGAGAGTGAAGCCAGAAGGACAGGAAAGAGGCCAAGAAGGAGTGGGAGAGAAAGCAAGGAAGGGCAAGAGGGAAACATACAATAGGACTTACTAGTACTCTTCATTCATTCAGTAAACATTTATTGGGCACCTTCTGTGTACCAGACTCTGTTCTAAGGATAAGCTTACTATATAGTGGGGGGAAAAGACATTCATGAGTCACAGACACATGTCATTGTGAGCTACATAAGTGCTATAAAGAAGATGAGCTACGATAGTGCATAACCACAGAGATCTATTTAAGTGAACTGGTAGAGTTAAAAGCTAGCTTGGAATGAGATGAGTAGTTAGTGAGAGAGATGATAGTGGAGACAGGGAGGAGTACAGGCAAACAGGTCATTTTAAGAAGCTTGGCATTAAAGAGAGGTCACATATGGGGCAGCAGTTACAAAGGAACTACACGTGTGAGAAGAGAGCATCTGTGGCTGCTACGACCAAGGCAGGGAACTTTAGAGCACAGATTTTCTATGAAATTCCATCGACAGACACCTTCATAAGTAATTGAGATTGACGGCTTGTTCACTGTTTATCTCACAGTAAAAAATAAGGTTTGTAATTCAATAACTTACTTGTTGTCTTCGGTTTCCAGAAGTTTCCTGACCCTGTGATTCTACTGAAGCAACTTTTTCCCGAAGAAGTAAGACTTCTTGGGTCAGGCGTTCCATAGCTGGTACGTCTTCAGGATCAACCAGCTGCATTTGCAGGTCCTAAAAGTCAAAAACAGGTATAGTAATAAAAATATTGGGTTGACCAAAAAGTTTGGGTTTTTCCATAAGATCCTATGGAAAAACCCAGATGAACTTTTTGGCCAACCCAATAAGTAATAAAAACACTATTCAGCACAGGAACAAAGCAACAAATCTCTTGAAATAGTCTGCTATACTTTAAGTGGGATATTAATAAGCCGTATGACGGTAACAATAGCTTCTTTATGAAATCTTAGCAACTCTGACATCAACCAGAGAGAATATGGCAATATCAAGAGGCTCAAACTAACAGTGCATAAGAAGACTCAATGTATCCAAGTGTTGTCTGAAGATGCCCTACAGGTATTCTGGGCTGTAATAATTTCCAATAGTCTTTAAAAAGCTTTGAAAGACCTTTATGAGGTCTTCTTTAATCTGTATTGTCCTGGTCAGGGACTCCATATCAGCAGCCTGCACCTGCAGCTCTTCCTCTTGCACAGCCATCATGGACTGGAGGGCGGAGAGTTCCATCTGTGGAGAAAGAAATCCTGAAGTCAGTGGGTAGAGGAAACAATATGTGTCACAATTACATTTTAACACTGAAGCAAATGCACTTCCATATCTTATCACTATCAGCCAGTAGTGCAAATAGAAACGAGAACATGAATAGTGCGCTACTGGATCAGATCAATAAACTGCACTGTGCAGTACTAAAGGGTGTTTCATGGGAAGTTGTAATGTGGTTTTAATGATATCCTCCATCTCTGTTAGCACTACAAAACATACCAAATTTGTTTAATTAATGAGCTTATTATACTACTTTAGAAAATGGGTTACCATTAGCAGATGCAAGAATAGATGTTTTTCTTCACATAAGTATTTCAGCTAAAAGATTTAAAAAAGACAGAATATCTCCATTTTTGTAAGCCTTAATGAATTAATAGAGGCATCGATCATCAATATCACAAGAGATCACCAAACATTACACACCTCCTGATGGAAGAACACACCACCACCTATGAAGAAGTCCTTCAAAAGTTAACACTGTAGGCCCTAAACGTTCAATATTGTATCTTTCATCTCTCCTCACCAGAAAATGACAGCCAAATATTCGATTATGACAAATTTCACTAAAAATCATGATAATTTCCACAGCTGCTAACATTTACTAGGTGCTTATTACTGTGTTCCAGGCCTTATATAAAAATACTTTGTATATAGTTAATCCTTTTAACAAACCTAATGACTTGGCTTCTGCCTACTTTTTCAACCTCAGTATGAACCATTTTCTACCTCATTCATGATTTTCTAGGCACAGTGGACTTTTTCTGTTCTAGGAATACCAGACTTTCTCTTGACTCAGAGCCTTTGCACCCACTGTTCCCTCTGCTTGAAATATCTTCCTGAGTTGCCTCCTTCTCATCCTCGAGTCCCAGCTTACACGGCATCTGCTCAGAGCATTCTCTAGCCATTCTATCTCAAATGGTCCCATACATGTTACTTTCTATTATTTCCCTCATATGGCTTATGACAATCTGTAATTGTATTATTTGTTGTCTGAATCTCCCCAGTAGGAATTAATTACATAGGGTCAGAGACTCTGTTGATTTTGTTCCCCATTCATCCCCACCACTTGCCCTGGCTTAGAGAAGGTACCCATATAGCTGATGAATGAAAGAATGAGTGAATCCCCCCAACAACCCTACAGGATAACTACTCTTCTACTCCTCAATTTACAGATGAGGTGACTGAGGCTGAGAGAAATTAAGGAACTTGTTCAAAATCACAGCCAGTAAGTGGTAGATCCAGAATGTAAACTCAAGGAAGTAGACTCAAAGCCACCAGACTATGTCTTATATGCTTCATGGTAATGGCAAGTTATTTGTAAGTAAACATTTTAAGGAAATATTTTGAGATAATTTTTTAAAAGTAGTTGTGATAAGTGAAGATGGATGACACACAGCTAGTTTAAGGTGTAATCAAGCTTCCTAAAGGAAGCAGCACCTTTTTCCTTAAGTAATATAAAACGTAAGTTATAAGCAATAAAAATTTTACTTGTGTATCTTTTTTTTTTCTTTAATAAATTTACTTATTTATTTTTGGCTGCGTTGGGTCTTTATTGCTGCGCACGCACTTTCTCTAGTTGTGGTGAGCGGGGGCTACTCTTCGCTGAGGTGTGCAGGCTTCTCATTGTGGTGGCTTCTCATGTTGCAGAGCATGGGCTCTAGGTGTGCGGGCTTCAGTAGTTGTGGCATGAGGGCTCAGTAGTTAGGCTCACACACTCTAGAGAGCAGGCTCAGTAGTTGTGGCACATGGGCTTAGTTGCTCCGTGGCATGTGGGATCTTCCTGGACCAGGGCTCAAACCTGTGTCCCCTGCATTGGCAGATGGATTCTTAACCACTGCACCACCAGGGAAGTCCTACTTGTGTATCTTCTAACTCCATCAATGCTTATAGAATCACTGTGTGGGCTTATGATGGTTTATAACTATACAAAGGTATTTGATGATTCTGGGCTACTGCAGCAGATTAAGAGGAAATGCTTCTCCTCATATTTCCTTACTTGTTGAAGGAGCTCAGTTACTGTAACTCCTGACCTCTCTCCACCCCTTTACTCACTCAACCCTGGGCAGGCAAAGGGATTTAACAGTAGACTGGGGAAGAATAAACCAAGCAAGCTTGACTTAGTTCCACCTTTCCTCTTCTTGGGAGACAGCTGCCTGTAGGAAGCCACTGCTTCTCCAAAGGCAAGCTCTTCCCCACCATGCAGAATGGTCTGCTGAGGCCCAGCGTTGCCTGTCTGGGCAGATAAGTCTACCTAATTCTGGGGATTGGCCAGCAGGCCCACTTGGTTCTTGCATTAAATTCTCTATGTAAGCCTTTATCAGTAATACAGTTGATAAAGTACCAAACTATCTGCCACTATTT
Organism: Mesoplodon mirus; assembly: GCF_964341445.2. Lineage (NCBI taxonomy): Eukaryota > Metazoa > Chordata > Mammalia > Artiodactyla > Ziphiidae > Mesoplodon > Mesoplodon mirus. The sequence continues at coordinate 112,944,023 of NC_138978.1, read as the reverse complement.
TGTTTCATTTCTCATTTTGTTCAGATCTTGGGTATGGAAAAAGGGGTGCTCTTTATTAGGCTCTCTTCAGAGACCTCTGCCATTTTATATTGAGGTAGTTGCACCATTGAAGAAACATGAAAACATAAAGAAAAAACATTATTGCAGCATGCTAAAGGTCTGCAGTCAGATAGACATGGGTCTTAAATCTTGGCATAATCTCCTGAACAAGGAATTTAAACTGAGCTTCAGATTCTTCAATTGTAAAATCGGAATAATATCTACTTTTCAGGGTTATGTGAGAATAGAGAAAATGTATTAAAGTGCATGGCATATAGCAGGCAATCAGTGAATGATAACTATTATCATAACTATTATCATAACCACTACTATTATCTCAAGGGAGTAGGGGGAATGTTGAAAAAACTGGGAAAATCTATATGGCTTTGGTAAATACCTAATATTAGAGGAAATGTGATAATGAAAATACATAGCATTGAATTGAGAAGTTGTAGTTGATTAAGAACATACAGACGTTAGCAATAGAGCTAAATATAACTCACTCAAAATACCCATTTTTTTCTTTTAAATATTTTTCTTCAAAATATTCATTTATAGTCATTATAATTTTATGATCCTGAAAACAGGACAAAACCAAAAGTAACATTATCCTTAATTGAGTATATGTGAGATAAACAGGAACAGCATGTGGAAACTAAATTATCTGATATGATAATGGCTAGGCCAGAACCAAGAAAAAGGAGGGGAACTAGGGGATTTTTTAAACTGGTATTTTTTAAATGCCACACAATTTCATATCCTCAAAACTTGATTCATATAACTCTGTAAGGAGAAATATGGTAATGAAAAGAGAAATTAGAGGTACAATAAGATAATTTCATCACAAATATGAATGCAGGTTTTATATTATAGATGTAACTATGACAAAGAGGTAGAACAAAACTAAGGAGCTATACAGACTAGCCAGCTAAACTTAATTTAGGAACCCATGACACTGACTGATCTTCTAAAATAGAGGCCATAGTAACATTAAAGGCTTTCAGTTTTAGTCTATAACTCTATACTGTGGACCTAATGCTTCTTCTACATCATAGTACAAACAACTAGCTGTATAGGGAAGAAGAAGTGGAAGGGATTCTGTAAGGCCGAGAGGCCTCTTCTAAGACAATTGATGAAACCTCTATTGCTAGAAATAGGGCATATGAATGGGAAAAATTATCTGCTCCAGGAAATGACTTCTTAGGAAGTGTTTTGAGTCACAAAAGACTTGAGTTTAAATCTTAGCTTTCGCATTTTATAGCCATATTACTCTTCACCACCTCCAGGTTTTAAAACAGTGTTTCAGCTTCTTCATCTATAAAATAGGGCCAATATGACTTACTTAGCAGAGCTGTAAGTATTAGTGCTAATTTAAGTATCCAGTACAGTGCACTGCATATAACAAGTACTCGATAAACGTGGGTCCTTCTCAAATTTCTCTTGTTCCATGTTTCTAAAACTAATTTCATGGATCTAATGTCATAATTCTAAGCAGCAATTATATAGCGCTTCATTTTTTCACAAATCCTTTGTAATTATTTTATTCCAGTTAGCAATGGGCCGAGAAAGCTGTGTTTTTTCAGCACTTAAAAAGTTTTAATGATCCCCAATATAAATAACAAGAGCATCTTGGTGAGAAATGTGTATATAAAGGGATTTCTATTTTTCTCCAGAAAGAAAAAAGGCTCAACTTGCATTTGGACCCAGATACTATACTTGGAGAATTTTACTCTTTTAGATATGAAGTATTTTGAAAAAAGCAGGAATTAAGAAATTAGGCTTAACAAGAAAACTCACCCGACTTTCTCTTTCTTTTTTAGCCATGAGCTCAAGTTCCTCTTTGGCATTACTCAGTTCTTTTTCCAGCCCTGCAACTGTATCCAAGTCTCCTAAAAATGCATACAAAATGCTAGTTACAATCAGTATCAACATAATGTGATCTTTGCTGCCTTGTTTCTAAGGAATTTAAGATACAACCCAACAACAACAAAACATATATGCACAGGTTGTTCTTTGCAGCATTATTTGTAATAGCAAAATACTACAATCAACCTACAAGCCTATAAAAGAATGAATAAAACATAGTATATCCACACAGTGAAATACTATATATAGCCATAAAAAAGAATGAGGAATATCTTTATGAACTGATATGGAGTGATATCCAAGATATTAAGTACAACAAGCTGGGCACAGAAGAATACATCTAGTGAAGTATGTTTTATATTAGGAAAAGGGGAAATAAGAACATACACATACACATCACATATACACATAGGACTAATCTGCTTATTTTTGCAAAAAGAAACACAGGAAGGACACTTCAGAAATGAAACTGGTTGTCTTCAGGGGATGAGTAAAAATAGGAGAGAAAGGACAGGGAAGTAGATGGGACTTCGGAGTACACTTTTCTATATTTTTGAGCTTTGAAGCACGTTAATGTTTTATTACTAACGTGTAAAGTTAGTTCCACAATGAGGAAGTAAAAGCCAAACACTGAATACTAACATAAATAAATGAAACAAAATAATAAATTGATAAGATAACCACCCAGAAGATAATAAAAAAAATTAATCCAAATAATTTTTGAACTCAGTATTCTAACTCTACACCCTTGGTGGGAAATATTCTAAGGATAAAAAGAATTTTTTTTTGTTTGTTTGTTTTGTTTTGTTTTTTTTGCTGTACGCGGGCCTCTCACTGCTGTGGCCTCTCCCGTTGCGGAGCACAGGCTCCGGACACACAGGCTCTGCGGCCATGGCTCGCGGGCCCAGCCGCTCCGCGGCATGTGGGATCTTCCGGGATCGGGGCACGAACCCGTGTCCCCTGCATCGGCAGGCGGACTCTCAACCACTGCGCCACCAGGGAAGCCCGATAAAAAGAATTATAAAGAAATTTTAAACATTATTTAATAGATTTAGTGTTGATAGTGGTATTCATGTAGCTATTCTGAAACTATTTTTGTGTACTGTGCAAATGTATAAATATAGTGATGTTACAGGTAACCAGGTTTCTCAATGTTGGGAGAAGGCAGATACAAATACGAAATAACAGAAAGAAAGAACTTGTATTGTTTAACTGGAATTAGAGGAATCAGTATCAAATGGAGATATGTGTGTGTGTGTGTGTGTGTGTGTGTGTGTGTATACACATATATATATATATATGTGTATATATATACATATATATGTGTATATACACACACACACACACACACTCTCTCTCACACATATACATATAAATATCCTTAGCTCTGTTCACTTAAAAGATCCTAGAAGCAAATGACATACCTGTAGCTATGAACCTATCTTATGTCCAGATATTAGTATATAAATGTCATTACCCACTAAAAGGAACCAGAGAGCTCCTTGAAGTAATGGATAATTTCAGGGCGGAGGTAGGCAAAGTAAAAGAAAATCACAGAACATCTTATTGTGCCAGAAAGTATGGAAGTGCTCAAAAACAGATGGGGAAATACTGAAAGGACAGAGGAACAGCTTGAAGGGGCTCCAACTGGCCAAATCTGGGATAATTTGGTTATCAAATGGAATAATGACAGAAATGGATAAAAAAATGATTTTTTTAAAAAAAAGAACCCATTACTCCATACTGATATAAACAAATGGAGTAGGAAGAACAGGGAAAGGGCGTCTCTTCTTTATAAGAGAATACACACTACTAAACAAAGAAGGAATTTTAGGAATAGAAAATCTCTTTTTTAAACTACCAAATAGTGAGTTCAAACAAGCTCAAAGGATGCTAAAACCACTGGGTGAATGACTGTGGGAAAGCAGAACTATCAACATCTCAAGGCATATGCTGGCAGATCACTTATTAATTACAAAGGGGAAAATGAGCCTTTAGAGTGGAGACATCTGGCAGATACAACCTTAACCAAACAACTAAACTTAATATCACCGAGCATAACACAAACTGATACCACGTGCTCCTGATGTGATGCACTGAGAAAGACATCATCTATGTAGTATTCTTGCCAAAGATGTTTAACTTGAATCTAACCATGAGGAAACAATCAGAGCCAAATTGAGGGCCATTAGCTGGCCCAGAGTTTTAAAAAATGCCAATGTCAGAGAACAGACTTGCGGTTGTGTGGCGGGGGGAGGGTTGGATTGGGAGGCTGGGGTTAGCAGATGCAAACTATTATATACAGAAGGGATAAACAACAAGGTCGCACTGTACAGCATAGGGAACTATATTCAATATCCTGTAATAATCCATAATGTAAAAGAATATGGTAAAGAATATATATATATAAAAAACTGAATCAATTTGCTGTACATCAGAAATTAACACAACATTGTGAATCAACTATACTTCAATTGAAAAAAAAAGCCAATGTCAAAAAAGACAAAAAAGGCTAGAAAACTGTTCTAGATTAAAAGAGACAAAAGAACCACGACAAGTAGGTGCAATGCATGACCCCTGAGGGAAGAGAACAACCAGATATCAAGAATATTATTGGGACAATGGGAACTCTGAATATAGACTGTACATTAGATACTAGGACTATATTAAAGCTAAATTTCCTGAGCGTGATAATTATATTGTAGCTATGGAAGAGAATGCCCTTGTTCTTAGGAAGTACATAATGAAGTATTTAGGGATAAAGTGTCAATGATGTCTGTGAGTAATTTTTAAATGGTTCAGAAAAAAACATTATATCTGTGTGTGGGTGCATGCAAGAAATAATGCAAAAGTAGCAAAATGTTAACAATTGGTGAATCTTAATAAAACTGTGTATGGGTATTCATTGTACTATTTTTGCCACTTTTCTATAGGCTTGAAATTTGCAAAATAAAAAATTGGGGAAAGATGCTTTTAAAAAAAGGTAAATATGGGGTAAATTAAACAAATCCAGCATCCTTTAACTAGCATAAAGTTTCCCACTAAAAAATGACTATTTGCACAACTTATCTATGAATTCCATAATACCCTACACTATAACATAAAGTTTATACATTCTTAAAATCATTTAAAAAAATCGTAAGTCCAAGTCCACAACATTTCTTATCATAGCACTATAAGCCCCTATTTTTGGAACTCACTGGATAATAGTTTCTTTGATGCTTTCCTAGATCCCAACCTTTTGGTCTGTGAAAGTCAGAGACTCTAAGGCACCCATTTGAGCTTTGCTCAGTTGTTTTTAGGGAGTTCAAGGTCTATAACCATCCCTTGGATGGAGGGGAGCTTGGCACTGCCTACCCCTCCCAACACTGTAATGTGGGTTATGTCAATTTACAGTGAGCAGCCTCAGCCTGCTTAAGGTACCCAGGAGACAGCGTCAGCCCCGTGGTCCTGCTGTGCAGGTTTGGAAACACTGCCTCCCGCATTCTTGAATCCCTGCAAAGCTAACTGAAAAAGAGAATTAGGATGCAGTTTCTCTGAGCCAAATAGTGTAGCCAGAGCAATACTTTTAATTCAAAATAAGGCAAGGGCAGTTCTCCCTAGAAGACACATGTCTTCAGCCTTTCGGTGGAATCCAAACTTATTTTTTCCATTATGGTAGGAAGAGAAAGAGAGTCTTGGCCAAACCTATTAACAGAGAGTTACAGGAAGGAAAGACAGAGGTTCCTGAATGAAATGAAATTTGATACTTACCTAACGCAGACCTGGGTATGCTAGTATCCCCTTTGTCAGTCAATGAAGAGCTATCATCTCTGGAGGGTATAGGCACTGAACCCTAAAAATTAGAAGAGTCAGGGGATTTAGGAAGATACAGGAACCATGATCACAATGACAAGGACTTGGAACATTCTCGCACAACTTGATATTAAAATTATCATACTTATGCCTCAGATATAAAAAGAAAATGCAGTTGGCATAAACATCTATACAAGTCTATGGTTCTTACTTGATCAGTCTGCTCTCCAAGATGGGGACTGACGGAGGTAACTTCAGCTGGTTGGTTAGAGATGAGTGCCTGGGACATCGTGAAATCTTTCCCTCCTAAATACTGGCGCAGTGCCTGTAATTCTGAATTTCTTTCCATTAGGGCCTGTACCATCTTTTCTGCAGCAGCCTAGTAAGGAAATTACACATAACATTAGAGAGATATTCTAATAAAAAAAAAATTTGTGTTCTGATGTCATTGTTAAAAGCCAACCATTTAAGAAAAGCCAGTGGGGCCCTAAGAAATAGTTTCCTTGCTTTTATTTTATAGGAAAAACCATAGTCAATGAGTGGAAAGAAAGTCTCTCATAGGCATAATACTGGAAAAATGGAATATAACACATCTGTTACAGATAAAATAATCTAAACTTGTTCTGCTAGAACTATCAGGCTAAGGTATTAAGATTCTGGTTTGAATTGGGTAACATATGTCTTTCTTTACTCATGTGCCTTTGGCCTGAATGGTCTTTGCCCAAACATTTGTTTGGTACACTTCCTTAAGGTCTTTGCCAAATGTCAACTTTATCAGATTGGCCTAGTCTGCATTTCGTATCTAAAACAGCAATCTCATCTCTACTCCTAATTCCCCGGTCATGCTAATTTTTTTTTACAATGCACTTACCAGTAATCAATATATCTATTTATTGTCTCTCTCTCTCTCCCCAGCCCCCCGCCCTGCCCCAACTGGATGTAAGTTTTCTAAGGGCAAGTACTATGTTTTGTTCAGTGCTGAATCCCAAGCACACAGAACAATGTCTGGCACATAGCAGGCACTCAATTCATAGGTACTTGAGACCTATTTATTGAATGAATCAATTACACAGAAACATTTTTATCAGACCACATGATCAGGAGAATCTGAACCTCAAAATCACCAAACCCAGTTTATTTCATTTCAAATCCCACAGTTTTCTAAGACATATGATGGTACAATAAGGAAAAAATTTAGAACATTCTTTTATGACCATTATCACATAGAAAGTCTGCATTTAATCAGAAAATCTAGAAATAATAAACTAAGACTAAAAGAAGGTATAAGATGATGAATATATTAGCTATATTATAGCATCGACTGTCTCTGGGAGAATTACTACTATTTTAAATAAGAAGCTGAGCTCTTGTCATAACTTCAAAGGGAAATAAAAGAATAACCTTCCAGTTTTAGTATGTAAAATTCAGACTCTTTAGGGATTTGGACATAACCATCTTAGAAGTAACAGTACATTATTAATTTGCCTTAATACAAATCTCTGTGAAATTATGAGAAGAAACAGAGTGAATAATACACAAGATATCTTGTGCCACATACATGATCTATCTGGCTTGGTACTCTTTTTCTAACAGTGCTGTTTTTAGCACTGCTCCTCCAAGTGTGGCTCGTGGACCAGCAGCATCACCATCACCTGGAAGCTTGTAAGAAATGCAAATTCTTGAGGCTATGTTTTTAAAAAGCTATTCAAGGGATTTTTCTGCATATAAAATTCGAGAAGCAGATCTAGAAGAATACAATCATTACACTTTTTCTTGAGTTGAAAATCTTTTGTAATTTCAGGCATCTCCTAGATTCCATTATTTTACTACCAGCGGTATATTAAGTGTTATAAGGCTAATTCTTTCAAATTACAAAGGGGTGAAAAAGAAAACTCAAAGACTTGTTAGCCTCTTGCCAAAGACTTAAATAATTCACAATGATTTTGTTAGGTCTATTCTAGAAGCAATTTCTGCAGCACATGGCAGCATGTATCTAACAAAATGTGTATTTACTTCAGTGGGCCTAAGAATTGGATGAGTGGAATATAACCATCCCATAATATAAGGAAGCATTAGAGAATATTATTGTCAAATAACATAGGCAAGTGATAAGAATCTAGTTCCCTCTGAGAACTGACTAGGGAGAATTCTGAGTGACTGGTCCCTGAAATGCAGCACAAGTCAACTATACTAGACTTTCTCTAGCCTTTAGGAGAAAGATACGTGAAAAGGAGGGTAAGTTAAGAATTTACTTTTGAAATATTTGTGTACCATTATTTTGAAATTACTATATGCCATATTACTATGAGATTGTTTATTCTCATCATGGCCTTTGAAAAAACACAAACTTTTTTTCTCTCTCTTAAAATAACTCAGATTTTACATGAATTAAGAGAAAATATGTAAAGTATAAGTTTTCCCATACCCTGGCTAGAAACAAAATATCACTCAAGTCTTGATAATTTAGAATCAAAATCAAAACACTCCAGAATCCTATATTCCTTTCTGTCAAAATTATCAGAACATTAAGGAAAAGAAAATGTACATAATGAATTTAATGAGTGGGGACATGTATTATTTAGGCACCCTCCGAATGCAAAGTGTTCTAGAAATATTTCATACTCTGATGACTGATGTAAAACTGTAGTCTAGTTAATAGGCTGAAGGAAAAGAACTAACAGGATGGACTGAAAAATGACATAAATTTTACACGTTATAAAGTTCTAATGCTTCCTGTAGTGTGAACTATAAACGCACAAAGTGGTACTCTTCTGGACTGGGCATTAGTCCTTACTTGGCTCTCCTGCTCCCTGCTGCTCATGGACTGAAGCAGGCCCTGAATCTCCATTTCATATTCCACCGCTTGTTTGTTCCGATCACTTAGAAGGTCCTGCAGCATCCTTTCCTTTCGCTGTAGACGCTGGCACAGCTCCTCAGCTATCTCACTCTGTCCTGGTCCAAGTTTGCAGAGCAATGTTGCACTAAGATCCTAATACAGGAGAGACAGTGTAAGTTTTGGAGGAAAGAATTCCATCTACTGTATATCAAAGGGCTTAAAAGAATCTATCATAGAAGAGAGAGCAAGTATGATGTTTTATTCATTTTTGTTCCCGCAGATCCAGCATAGGCCTGGCACATAAAAGACTGTCAATACATGCTCAGTGAATGAACACTAACAATACAGAAAAAAATACTTAGAATGGCAACTTACATATTGTTTTCTAAAATAAGTCCTTGCCCTATAATGCTCAGGGCACATAATAATGTTAGGTGTGGATAAAGGGGCACTCGGTTCATTTATCTCATTTATCTACTCCTGTTTGACTTTATAGGGGGAACACGAAATGATCAGCTGAAAAAAATAACAAGCACTGTATTTATTAGCATGGTGACACAGCTGCTAGCTCTACACTGGAGGTAATACATGGGGGTTAAAACTGTGGAGCCAGATTGCCTGGGGTGCACACGGGCTCTGCCACTTATTAGCTATGTCACTTTGGACAAGTTGCTTCACTTCAGAAGTCTGTTTCCTTGTCTGTAAAAGAGGAATAATAGTATGTACCTCATAGATTTGTGAGGATTCAATGAATTGACATCCATTAAGCTCTTAAAAAACTGCCTGACGCAGCATGAGCACCATAACAAAGGTTAGCTATTGTATTGTAGGTACATTCTTTAGATCTCATTAATTCTCACATAACTTCTTTGAGAAAGATAATTGTCCCCTTGAGTTTATAGGTATAGGATAAAAAAGTCCCAGTGAAAGCCAGTGACCTGCCCAGAGACAGGATGGGATTAAAGACTTGGGTCACCGGCCTCTCGGACCTCAAGAGTCCTAATGCAAGACTGAGATTATGTCAACACTAAACCAACTGCCCTTAAGTTAACTAAATTCTTGCCTCCACTTCTTTGTTCCTGTCATGCAGAGATGTCTGTAGCTGCTGAATGATACTTTCTTGCTCCTTCTGCCAATGGCTAAATTTCGTTTCCATTTCTTCTTTCAGCCATTGGAGGTTTTGACAGCTGGCAGACAACTGTTCCATTTCCAGGCCTTTGGCCCTCAGGAGACTCTCCATACACTACAGTCACAAAGAAAGCAGCCAGTTAAGTCAAAGGGCCACCCCACACTCCTCAGCATAAACAGGAAACCTGATCCACCTTTACATTATCTCCTAAGTTATCTATCAATTTCTTTTGCAAAAGGAAAAAACGTAGTATCTAATCTAACAATGCCATACTAGTCTATTTGTTGTTTTTAGAAACTCTCATCTAGTTTGTAGAGAGATAAGTGTAATGTATGTGTTAAATGAAGTAGTTTGGAGGAAGTGAAGAACTTCAAGAAGTGTCAGATGGTTAGATATTTAAACTCTAAAATAAATATACAAAAATAGCCCAGAGTAAATATTAATAAGAGAAACAAGTGTTCTGATTGTGGCTGTACACAGACATGTACATAATATTAATGAGAAAAATACAATATAATAGCTGCATCTGAGCAACGTTTATATAGAAGTATATAAATATTAGCAAGGATTAGAAATAAATTAGAACTATGTATAAAAATCCATATTCACTGCCCCCTCCCACAAAGTTCACAGTAGAAGTGCTAAAACTTCTCACTCCCTTATGTATAATGACAGAACTAATGACTGCTATTTTTGTTTGCTTTTGTATTTTTTTTTAATAAAGCAAATATCCTGGTTTTCAGAAAATGATGGAAGGGGAGATGTTTCAGGTTTAGAATCCAAGTGAGAGAGGGATACCAAGTCATGACAGATTTTGCTCTTACCTGCATGGTAGCTTCATTGGAGGAGAGGATACCACGCAATCTCTCTAAGTCATGATCTCGCTCTCTCATGGCAAGACAAAGTTGACGCAGTTCTTTTTCTTTTTCTTCTAGACTGGAGAACTTTTCGTCTATAGCCCGCTGCAAGCAAAGTCAGCATCCCAAAGCTCCACAAGAGTCACTATTCTGATCACTCTTATTCAATAAGATTCCAAATATAAAGGAATGGAAAACCAACTCCCAAAAGCAGCAAATTAAGTAAATACATTTCTAAAGTCCCCCTGTGGATGAAATAATCCACAGCATCATGAGCAAAATTATGGTACATACCTCTAGAGCAACATCTCTATCTTGTATTCTTTGCCGAAGTTTCTCAAGCAACATTTCATTTGCTTCAAGGGTTTTGTCCGAGTTATTTCGATACTGCAGGAGTTCCCGAAATTCCTAATGAGACCAAAAAATATTTTCCTTTATTCATTTATTCAGTATTAACTGAATTTCCACTTTGTCAAGGAATTTGTTAGTGATTCAGGATAAAAAGCAAAATGTGATCACTCTCAAGGGGAACACAGTTTAGCAGAGATGACAGACATACAGAATGTCAACTATTCTGCATCACATATACACAGGTGTGTACATATACGCATGTAGCAAGCTACTAGGGGAACAGGGGCTGCATTGCCTAACTCTGCCTGAAGGTGTCACTAAAGTTCTCACAAAAGAGGTTACATTTGCTCTGAGTCTTAAAGGACTAGGAGTTTCCCAAGAGGCTGTGGGGTATCTCTATCAGAGAAAAAAACTGGCACAACATATGTATACCATGAAAAAGTCATATGCTCAGCGAAATATAAGGGATCCAGTGTGACTAAAGCTTAGAGTAGGTGGTAGAACTGATCAGTCTCTTCTTAAGCGCTCCATTTTTTCCTATAACTTTCATTTTAATCATCTACATAACTCTGGAAATTTCTACACAGAGGTCTTCAGTGGGAGCAGTGGACATATCTTCTCTTCATTTTCCTCATACCTAGCCTAGTATCTAACTCAGAGGTGCTTAATAACTATTTGCTGAATATTTATTGCTTAAGTGTTTCAGGTCTATATTTCTTGTTTCCTACACTTGCTGGTTAGCATCTTGGTTGATGGATTGTACTTTCTATTTCTTCTGAATCCTCCAGATTCCCACCTCTTAATGTTCTACATGTAGCAGGTACTCAACACAGGTGGACTAATGTTTTGAGATGATATGAACATAAATTCCCGAGCTCTAGGAACCCAGTTTTACTTGAAATCATTCTGTGGACTCACCTGAAGCAGCTGCTCTTTGTGACTCAGACTGTGGTTGAGGTGCTGAATGTGTTGCTCTTGGATGCGAATCTCATTGTATTTTTCAGCCTCCAGGGTATGAAGCTGTTGGCCCTTACTCTGCAATTCTCCTTGTAGCTGCTGCAAGGCTTTTCGCAATTCCTGAATTAAATAGATTCCCTTTTCAAACAATCTAAAAATTTCACATGGTCATTAGATATGGAGGCCTTAAAACTTTCAAAGCACAGAGAACAAAAGATAAAGTAGCAAAAAGTGCCATTCTTAAAATTACTATAGAGATACTACTACACCTGAGTCAAATATGATGTGGGAAATCATGGGAACCGCGGATGGGGGTAGGATGTAAATTTGATATTATAGTTCAATACTTATTTTTGGCTTAAAAATGATACACCTATATAAGTACTAAGTGGGACTCTGTTCTACCATAAACCTGGATCCTTTAGTTTACAGTAAGCTCAAGGATACAACATTCCTACCTATCCTTTTATATCTTAAAAAAAAAAAAAAAGATGGCATTTGCTCTAAGCTAACAAGAAACCATTTAAGAATTATGTGTTTTATTTAAAAAAACATACATGACTAATTGTATACGCCATTCCTCTGACTTGGTTGTTCTTCCCACTTTTCTGTCTCACTGACTCTTACCCACCCTTCAAGAATAATCTCAGATATCTCCTCCTCTGTGAAGCTTTCCCTGATTCCCTTCCCCGGCCCCTTGTATATATTCCTACAGGACCCCTATATGCCTCTTCTACAGTATTTACCACATTGAAATACTGTTTATGTGACTGTCTTTCATACTATATTACAAATAACTTAAGAGGAAAGAGCCTGTGATATTCACCCTTGTATTTCCAGAACACAGCCCAATACCTGGCACACGGTATAAGGGCAACAAATGTTGAGCTGAAATACTTAGATTAAGTAAGTGACTCAAGGGTTCAACACAAGCTATTCTTATAAAAAGTTATTATCAGGGCAAAGTCTGCATTTACACAGTGCCACAAAATGATTAATGATTTACTTGGTTATGTTTCCAAGAAGCTTCTTTCTGCTGTTCTCTCTCCTGTGCTGCAGCCTCTACAAATTGCACACATCGTCTGGCATCAGCCAGCTGCCGTTCTTTTTGTCGTACCACCCTCTGGAGCTTCTGTATTTCAAGCTGGCTGCAGAATAAAGCGCTCTGAAGATCAAGCAGAGCCACCTGTTGCTGAGCTGGGGAAGTACCCTCTGAGTTCTGAAAAGAGAGTGAAAATCATCATCACAAGGAGGGCAAGCACAGAGCAGCTGAGAAGAACAACAAGATCAAAACTGTGGCTGAGAGTGGCACATCCTCAAGTGATGCCTGTCCCAGGTGACCCTCACGTACATGAAGTTGTCCAAGCTGACTTTGGTGCAGCATTTCTCGAAGCTTTACCATTGTGTCATTTTGACCTTCGATCACCTGGTACAACTCCTCGGTCTGAAAACAAAGACAGGGAGTACCAAAAATGTTAGCAAGCTAAATATAAATTCTGTTATCTCGCCTGTACTGTACAGATTTTAGTAGCAGGACTATTCCAAAATTCCAAAATTCCAATTTAGAAGACACTACAGTTTCTCTAGGCTAAGATCTGTTAGTCTGACAATATCCAATTCAACAAATTATAGAATACTTGTCTACTTTGATGGGAAAAATTGTTTCCTCATGGGTCCTTGACTGCCAAACATTTTACCTCATTTTCCCTGCTTTTCAGAGTTTCCTTGAGGTTTTGAATTGTACCATCTTGCTTCTGAGACAACTCCTGAGCGGACTTTAGTTCACAGCTCATTTCATTCAGTTTTTCTTGAAGAACCTGAATTCAGCAAAGAAAAAAAGTTTGGCAGGTCAATGATTTCTTTTAACCTCAAATGCAACCATGAAGTCCTTCCTCAAATCTAGGTTTAAAGGATTTCTTAGGGAATATTACCTTATTAATTTTTCCCCACATAGCATAACCATTAAAGTCCTAAGTCAATCAGCAAGAGAAAAGTAGCAGGAAATGTGAAATGCTTCTTTTAATACTCAATTGCTTCAGTTCTCATGCACTGTGCTTTCTCTATGACGGCAGCCATACTGGGGGTACTTGTCCACATGAGTCACTGTGGATCTTTTACACAAAGACCAAGGAGGTTCTGCTATCTACTACAGGACAGGACACAAAAAGGGTACACAAAGCCAGGAGCACAGCGTCCCAAATTGTGGGAATTTTCTTCTAAGCAGATGTTAAAACCCAAGGGCTATAAAGGGGTAAGAAGTTAAACCAAAATCAAAAGCATGAACCTCTTGTCTCAGTGCCTTATACAGTTGAAAATTGCACTCAAGTTTTAATTTCAGGCCTAAAAGGCACCAGAAATTCTGATCTGTGCAGAACAGGCTAAAATCTTGATGAGAGATACAGGAAAGAACTACACTTTTAAGAATATATTCCACAGAGCACCAGGCATACACAATACCCATCTCCCAGGTCCTACTCAGAGAGGTTAACACAGACCCAGCTAGAGCCAGTCGCATTCTCAAGAAACCCTGTGATCTCCAATACCTTGTTGGTGGCCTCTGTTTGCTGGATTTTTTCCTGGAGTTCTGTCAAATGGGAATCAGATACAGCCTGCTGAGTTGTACTGGTCTCACCTGAATTCAGCTTTGGTTGTCTGAGTAACTCTTCGGTCGTGGGCTAGGAAGAAGCAGCGAGACGATTGAGTTAAGCGTAGCCAACAATAAAGTTTAATTTTATCTTCAAATGTCTTTGGCATCTTTTGCCAGAGACTTAGAAAACCAGCGTTGCTGAATGGCTTATCAGTAATTCCTGAAGCCAGTCCTGTTCCGTATTCTGAGCACCGATTCACTTCCTCTCTAGCTCCCCTCCCCACCTTTCTCTATGAACCTACACAAACACTATGCAGTTAAAGCAAGTAATTCAGAGATTTAAAAGAAGAGAGGATTTTTTTAAATGCTTATGATGACCAAATATTTGCTTTATCCTATTTTCAATCAGGGAATTCAAAAGGTCAAACTCACACCATCCCTAAGGGAGAAAAAGTTATAGTTCAACAATCTTTCTTACAACATGCCTATTCACATTATTGGAAAAATGGGTAGATTTCAAATATGGACCATACGTTAGATAATAGTATTTAATCAATACTAAATTTCCTAACTTTGGTAATTGTACTGTAGTTATGTAAGAGATGTCCTTGTCTTTAGGAAATATATGCTTATTGAACGTAAAGATGTATAATATCTGCAATTAATTCTCAAATAATTCAGGAATAAAAAAATGTGTCTATAAACAGTGAGAGTGATAAAGCAAATGTAGCAACATATAGCAACTGGTGAGACTGTGAGTTCTTTGTACTTCTCTTATGACTTCTCTAACGCTGAAATTATTTCAAAATAAAAAGTAACAAAAATTAAGATAAAATTTAAAATCCATAGGGTCTGGGAAGGAGGTATGTTTTATAGGAATATCAATTCATCAAAAAGATTCAGGAGAAAAAAACATCTCTTTATATTTGGGATGATCAGACTAAGATAAACTTACTGAACTGTACCTAATATTCATTATGAGCTAAGATACAAAAATAAAACTTTAGCAATTCACTGTGGCATTAAATTCCATCTCTTTTCTCCCTGCCTATCCCCCCTCCCTTTCTCCTGCACTCCAATTAGGGAAAATACAAATCCATTAGAAAGAGAAAAAAGGCAGCTATTCATTTTTTCTTTACCTCACATGTTCAAACTCTGATTACCACCTTCTAGGCAGTGGGGTTTCAGCTTACCTTAAACCCCTTCCTGACAGCAACTGACTGGAAGTATAGAGATTTCAGAAGAAAAATCTTTTCTATTCTTCCAGGGCTGTTCATCATTTTTTAAAACATCTATGAAGTACCCCTAATATGCAAAGCACTGTGGGAGTTGGAGTGGGGAGCTAAATGATAAAAGAACAAGGAAATACACAAAATGTAAGCTAGTGACAAGTCCTATGCTATAAAATAGGAAAGCATGACAAAGTTGTTAAGTTACTTTAAAGTGGTTGATGAGGCAGCATTTAAATGAAGATCTACATGATAAGGAACCAGCTCTGCAAAATCAACAGAAGAATAATAATCCAGGCAGAGGATCAACTAATGGAAAAGACCTCAGGTAGATATGCCCCTGGGAAAGAGAAAAGCCTACGTGGTTCGAGGAGCACTTTCCAAGAGAAATATAATGAGCCACATATGTAATTTAAAATTTTCTAGTATCTTCATTGACTAAAGTAAAAATAAATAGGTAAACTTAATTTTAATAAAACATTTTATTTGACCCAATATATTATACCTAAAATATTATCATAAGCATGTATTCAATAGAAAAATTATCAAGATACTTTACATTCTTTCCATGATAAGTCTTTAAAATTAAGGTTATACTTCACACTCACCGCATATCTCATTTTGGACTAGCCAAATTTCAAGTGCTCAATAGCCACACAGGGCTAGTGGCTGCCTTTCTGGAAAGCACAGGGCTACAGCATACTGGGCAAAATGGATGGTAATACACGATGAGGTGGAAAGGCAAGGAGGGGCCAGATCTGGTGTAAAGAACCTACATCGGAGGTAATGAAGCTGGATTTCATTCTAATTGAAATGAGAATGGACTGCAGGGTTTTTAACGGAAAAGTAATCAATCATATTTAAATTTTAAATAGCTGCTCTGTGATGAATAGATTGTTGGGAGTACCAGTAGGAATGGGAAGACCAGCTAGGAGGCTGCTGCAGTACTGCAGGGGAAAGATAATAGTGGCTTGGATTATAGTGGTAGTAATGGAGGGAGAAAGAAATGGATAGATTTGGATATGTTCTGAAGGTAGAGTCAACAGGACTGGATGGTGAGACAGGGAGAAAGAGAAAAGTAGCAAGGATAATGACTCCTAGAAAAAACTGAGATATTTGTTGTTGTGGGTATAACAGGGAGCCTTGCCCTTGAAGTGATGTGAATTATGTCACACCATGGGAGAGGTAACTATTTTAATAGATATTTACAACAATTCTAACTGATAAATAATTTTATCATTTATTTAACGATAAAACATTCTCTACCAAACTTGCCTTCTTACTTCCTCGGTGTAAAACAAATTTCCAACAACATCTATTACAAGATATTTTTCAAATTTAAACTATAACAAGCAGAATTAAATAGCTTCAAGTTTTAAATGGTCCTATTTAATCACTGTACACCAAAGAATCTTAGAGCTGTGAAGGACACTTTATAAATTAGCCATCTGGTCCAATCCTATCTTACATTTGAGGAAATGGGAACTTAGACAGATAAGTAATTTGTCCAAAGTTAACTGGAAATCAGGAAAAGGATCCAATTAAACCAAATGCAATTAAGTTGGTAACTTCCTTTTCATCTTTATAAACCCATTGCCTACCATAATGCCTGGAATATTGTACGGACCAAAAGTTTTTGTTCAATAAAGTAAACAGAACAATAAAAACAAAAGCAAATTAACAAAAACAGGCCTGTCTCCTAATTCCCAGACCATTGCTCTAATCTCTCAGTGGCTCTCTTAGAAAAAGACCAGATAAATAGATTAAAAGGTAGGTGTTTAATTTAGGCATTTCAACATCAACTTTAAATCCAAAGGATGCCACAGAAAAGTACATAATGAGTCTGGATCTCATCTGAACCCATCTTGGCATGAATCATCACAGGAAACCCCTAATTTGGTAAATGTAATGTATTGACCTAAAGGCTAGAAGATGTTTGTTTCTTCTTTATTCATAATATTTTATTATTTTAAATCTCAGGAAAAAAATGTCCTTTCAGATAAGTCTGCCAAAAGAGTACCTAGCAAAGTCCCATTGAGTAAACAGCTCATAATGAATTCTTGTGAAATATCAAGTACATAAACCAACCACTCCTATGAAGATTTTGTAGAGCCTGAAATAAGTAATACTTGATTTGGTTGAATCCGTGTTAATCTCCATGCTATCAGTTACTAAAATCATGTTGTAATCATAATATAATTTTAAATTCAGTTGCTTTTGACTCAGGACAAATGCTTTTCAGCATCAGAAAAGAGAATTGCTTCCAGGCCTAAGGTTGCATAAAATAAGACCTTTAGGCTACAAGGCAGTTATTTAGATCTTCTGGATTAACAGCAGTTTTCTTGACACTTTCATAGTCACAATAGAAAGTCACAGGGCTCAAACTACTATAATTTTCTATCCTATTGTTAGCAATAGGGGATACACAAGAACTATCAACTAGCATAAAATTAAAGGCCTAATCTTTGACCAGCATCTAATGCTTACCCCTGCCAAAGGGCCTGATCTGGGTTACATAGCTAAGCTATAGAAAGGGATAAATTTATCATAGTCATACAAGAGCCAACTCTGGCATTGCAAGGCTTGAAGCAAAGATCTCTTACTCTCTGAATTTAGATAGAAAAGAAAACTGCACGTGAACCAGAGCTGAATTAATGTTTACCAAGGGACCACACCCCTTCTATGACAGCTTTTCTATTGTAGTTCAGGGCCAGACAATAAAGAAGGAAATTATCACCTAGAATAAGGCTTCAAACCTTTCTTTGGCTATTTGACAACACTGGGTCTTCAGACATAAATTCTGTAGAAGGCAAATCAATCAGTTTGCATAATGTCAGAAAATTAGTAAGCAGGAGAACTACGCTGTTGCAGTTTTTCTTTAATATAAGAAAGAAAGAAGGAAAGAGAGAAAGAAAAAGAAGAAAAGCAACCAGGAGGCATTCTGATGGTGATATTTAACAGTAACCAGATTAAACAAAGGAATCAAAATGACCTTACAGAACAATCTTGCTCTTAGGATAAGAGCTTTTCTTCATATTTGTAGCAGAATTTAGCTAAAGGAAATTTTTTTTTCTTTCAAGTTTTTTCTTTCTACAAACTAAAAAGAGAACTACCAAAAATAATTTACACTTATTTCTATTCTATCCACATTTGTTCAGAAACAGACAAAAATCAGTCTGCCTTTGTCCCACTTAGATCTGCTTTTGCCATAAAGCACAACAGGCCTTAGGGAGCTTAAAAGTCAAGACTTAAACAGTAGATCCAGAATCCAAAACATACATTTTATCTACAAACACTTTGAGCCTAATTAATCTATTTCCTTCCACTTCTTAATTATTGGAGAAAACAGCACAACAATCAAGTGCCATGATTCTTCAAGCTGAATGTTTTCTTCCTCCTCTCAATGTTTTATTATTCTACAAACAGTAAAGACGGTAAGCCAGGTTACAGCAGAAAGGTCAAACCCTGCTGTGTTAAAGGTCTATTTTTTTTTGATGTCTAAATTTAGTGAAGAAAAGGGGCTTGACCTAAAGGTACAGTTACCATATTTTAAATATGCTCATTAGGATGCCAGATTTCTTCACAGAATTCCTAAAGAATCCTCCAGCAATCCTTAGGGTATAGAAAGAAGGTCCTGAATTTAAAACAAGTATTTATTTAATTCAAGGTACATCAGACAATGTGGTTTAATATATAGAATAAAAAGGTCTTGGCTGAGAATGGTTAGGAATCTTTGGCTCTGCCTGGGCTAAGTTATTTAAACCATGAGCTTTCCATATCTCTAAATTGAGAGACTGCATGAGATGATCTTTAAGCTCCTTCCCAGCTCCAAAATTTGTTGAGCCCAGGCACCAAAAGAGTATTTTTAATTTAATATGGAGAAAAAATTCCTCTTGTTTTACCTGTAATTTTCTAAGTCTTCACTTTTCTACAATATTGGCCATATTTGAAAGGGGGAAAAAAAGCTTATTTCCCATCCAGCCTGTCCAAACTATTTTTAGATCCTAATATGAAAACACTATGCTTAATTTGTGACATCTATGTCTGCTCACAGAAATACTGTATTGTAAAGCCCAAATTTAGCTGCAAAGCTCAATGAAAGAAAAGGAAGCAAAAGAAAAGTACACAAGCGTTAGGCATACTAAACATTTTATACAAATAAAAACACGTTTTAAACTTTTGGATAGTCATACTTTTATGTAACACTTTAATATATGCTACTTCTGACAATTTTGTGCAAATTCAAAAATATTTCTCCCATTTCCTCTTTCTTATTGACATGCAAATATTATACATAATAGAACTATTTTTTTTTAATTTCAAGTGACAATCAACAATTTCATTTAGAAGCTCTAAGTTTCTGGGATGATGTTGACTGGTAGCAAGCTTTCCAAAAATGCCTTCTAGATTGTCCATCTTTGTAATGGTATCACTAGAGAATCTGTATCAAGTAGAACATGCCAGATGTTTCACAAAATTAACTGAACCTAGCATTTACTGTTGCTGTAGAAACAAAATAGCATCTGTCAGGTCCCTGTACTAGTAGCTGAATTTAAAAGGTTGGTATGAAATCAACTGGGCAGACATGAACAGCTCAGATTAAGATCAACTGTCATCTTCCAGTCATTAAGAAATTCATGAGTACAACGGAAAAAACTCTCCTATCATCTGATAATGGATGAATCCCTACTTAATATCAAACTTCTTCAAACAGAGCTCAGTATACAAACTGGCTGTAATGAGTTTTTGCCTTAACATTTTAAATGACGATACTTGACTTCCCAAGTCTGTTTTATGAACAAGTCATCGTTAGTCCTCAAATGACCTCTTAATTTATTTTAAATATTGCCCTGATGTTACAATACTTTGGTGGATTAATAGGTTTTTCCCCAAACCTTTGCCCTAAGCTCTAATCAGTTTGAGGCACAGGTGCGGTGAAAGGCTTAATGCTCTAGGGAAGGCTAAATAGCAGAACTAACTCCCTTACAGAATAGGAGAAACATTCATAAATCTAAAAATGAAAACAAGAAAAGAAGGGGGTAGGGGATAGAAAAAGGAAGTAAGAGGAAAGAGTTCTAGTGCCAGAAATAAGATTAAATGTTTTTTATAGGGTAAAGGTGATTAGAAATCTTTCTCTTTTTGTCTTTAAAGGTGTGCAATTTTGATAATTAATGGGAAAGCCAATAGATAATCTTATAAAGAGGATTGTGAAAAACAAATTATTTGAATGAATCACATTTACTAAAGGGGACACAAATGGGCTCAATGATTAATTTTCTCAAGTCTAGAATATTATTAACCTTCACCTAGACAGAAATCATGTGAAGCCTGAGCCTAGCTAACTTCAATCAGTAAGGCACTATGCAGCCATTTTGTATACCTGGACCCGAAGTGGCAAATAATCTTCACAGAGATCATCCCACAGCTCCTGGAGGTCTGAAATCTCCAAGGGATAACTCACAGATGTCTTGTAAAGGGGTTTCAAAGACCTGTTAAGGAAACCAGAACTAACTCCATCAGTCATGATATGGCCAGGCCTGGTTCCAGGTGGGCTGGATTTCACTGGAATAGGAAGCTTGCTCCCTCGGGGGCTCTGGATGGGCTTATAATCAAGACCTTTAATCATGCTAAGAGCTAGCTCCAGCTTGTGGTTACACATATGCTGTAGGGCCTGTTCATCTGAACAACAGTCACATTTTACAAGTTCCTTTGCACTTCTCTCAGGTTCCTCTTCCTTTTGCTGTGGAGGACTAGCCTGGACACTTGCATCCAAAGATTCCACAGAGGATCCCGGTGTCCCTTCTTCCATGCTTTCTCCATCTGGGGGTACCTTCACACTTGGTAAATCCGGTGGCCCAACCTCAGACAATGCTGGTTCTTCAGTGCAAATGCTGGTGGACCACCTGGTAGAAGGGCCGCACGAGATACTTTTTGCCACTTTTCGAGGCACCTTACAAATGGCTTCATAGTCAGAATCAGCAACCCGCAAAGCTGCACAACCACGGCATCTCCTGGGTCGGTTTCCGGGGCCTTCCGAAGCATGACAGCTGTGTAGCTCCTGAGTCTGATCCTCATTTTCTACCCAGCATTCAAACCCTGAATAGGCAAAGTCCTCCTGGAGCAGTGCAGAGTATCTTACATCGGGTAAGCCGGAAATGTCAACCGTTCCATTCCCCGCCTTGGTCTCCGCGCCAGTGTCATCGTTATTCTTCCGATACATGCTAGCAATGCAGAACTTGAGGCGGTCCTTCTCCAGCAGCAGCTTCTGCAAGCGCTCGATAGAAAGGGCTTCGATCCGGGCAATGACGGTGTCGAATCTATAGATCCGATCAAGCATGAAAGCACACTTGCTGCAAGCAAACTCAGCTTTGCCATCCCGGGAGACATCCTTGCCCAGGACGTGCGACAGCAGAACCTGGAGGTTGAGCTT
Organism: Mesoplodon mirus; assembly: GCF_964341445.2. Lineage (NCBI taxonomy): Eukaryota > Metazoa > Chordata > Mammalia > Artiodactyla > Ziphiidae > Mesoplodon > Mesoplodon mirus. The sequence goes on along the minus strand of NC_138978.1, from coordinate 112,921,947 downwards.
GGATGCCGTGTGGAAGATCCAGCGCCGCTGGTTTCCGCACAGCTCCCGGGCACAGATCCTGCAAATCTCCTTCATCTTCCCTCCTGCGGTTGCCGAGCTTCCCTGATGCGGCTGCTGCTCGGTGATCACTCACTGGCGCTTGGTTGCATTCCGTCTCCCGCCCCGGTGGCCTCCGGCCGGCATGGAACAGCCCGATGGGGTCCCCACTCTGCAGAGGCGCTTCGCTGCCACCCGCGCGCGAGCTCTGGGTACCAGAGTGGTCAGCCCCGCCCCTCGGGGAGGGGGCGGGCGAGGAAACACTTCAGGCGGATGCTGAGTGACAGCAGCGCAGGCCGCGCTCAGAACCTGCCATGTCTCCTCCAGCTGTCTCTCCCACCAGCCGCGGTGTCGTCCTCAATGTCCTCCCTTTCAGCTGGCTGGGTTCGCGGTCCACAAGCGGCCGCCCGCGGCTGACGCAAAAACTCAGAGATTGAGGATCAGATTTCAAGATGGCGCCAGAGGCTCGGCGCCTGCGGCCACCGGCAAACTCCTCTGGGAGCTGTAGTCCCGGAGGCCGGCTCCTCGCTCTGCGCATGCGGGGTGGCGAGCGCGTCCCCTCGCCCCCAAACGACTTAGTGCTCCTCGCGGTAGAGCACAGACCTGGCTAGCAGTGGGTACCGAAGTGGAGAGCAGGATGGATGCTGACCTCTTTTAGGCCACTTTTATCTGCTAAAATTTCACCCCCAAAGCGCACCAGTTCCCTCACGGATCCTCCCTTCCGCCCTTGCGGCATGTCCCAAGGCTCTGCTTGGGGAGGAGAAAGCCGAATCCCCTCCCCCTCTCTCCACGGGTAATGCCACGTACTCTGGATGGAGCAGCCTGGCAGCGCCACTAGGTACCTCTGCGCGCCGCCTCCCTCCCGCCTGCAGCTCCCCGCCTCCTCTCCCTACCCAGTCCAGTGCCTGGATTAAAAGGCCCCAGGTCTTCACAAGCGGCCAGGGAGAATGGGTTGATAAACCGGAGGTGGCAAGTAGGGCGGATTTTAGGAGGCTCAGTTCAACCTCCCCCTCGACTGTTGGGAGCACCTAGAAAAGAGGACAAGTGTTTCTCCCCTCGTGATATTGCGGTTGAGTTTAGCAGTCCTGGATGATTTGCCCTTTTTTAGAAAAGAAATCAAGAGAGGGCACAAAGCAGTCAGTCACCTGAGAAGGAGTCCAACAAAAGCCACATGAATGCAGCTGGTTAACCAAGATTTTGATGATAACAGAGAAAATGAGCTTTTTCAAGAATGTAGACACCTGAGAGTAGATTGTCATCACTGAATCCTCTTTCAGGTTCAGGTAGACTGTAGGCCTTATTTTAGGGGTGGGGAGGGGAGACAAACACTGTAACAAAAGGCCTTATTTATTTGAGCAAGAGTCCAGAGTATCAGAGAGTGTTGCTGTCTGCAGAAGTGGGGCTGGGAATTTCACTGACTTCAGTTAGTATCTTGTCTTATTCAGCATCATCTAGTAGTAAGTCACCCAGCCTTGGGTACAGAACTTAGATTGCACACAAAGAGTGGAGGGAAGCTGGAGCTCTCTAGGTGGAATCGAGGTGTCAACGTCCGTTTATAATAAACAATTCTCTCCCTGGCTTGAGAGGTATGCAAACTCCAGATGGGAGGAAAAACAGTCCCACACGATCATCTGGAGTTTTCCCAGAGCAGGACGTTTTCCAATTAAAATAATGCTAGATTTCACTAACTTGGCTTTGTGAGATAATAAGGCCAGCAACAGTCAAAGTATTTCTGAACCTCATCTCCAGGGCACAGCCCATACTCCTAAACCTGGAGACATTCAGAGGCCTTCGATGAAAGCCCATAATAAACCCCCAACTTCTTACTGAGCATTAAATGAGATGATTTGGGGGAAGTGCTTTAACAGATTTTGGCTCATATCATGTCAATAATAATAGCTAATATTATTATTTTGATATAATGCAATATTTTAATTTTAAAGCTTTACGGGGCTCTGCACACATAAAATTGTATCACTCTCTTATTTAATCATCAAAACAAAATCTTAGTAGCTCCATCGTGAGAGATTAGAACAGCTCTTAGAGGTTTGGCTTTAGTAGGCTACAGAACTTTGCATCTGTGATTTCACCTAAAGAGGCATGTTCTGGTCCCAAAACCAAGAATGTAAAATAGAGTTCCAAGTAAAACTCACTACAGGTGCATTTTTGCCTACCTCTAGGGATATGAGCTTCAGAGTCAGAAGAAATTAAGTAACAATCGTAACAATCTTTGGAATCCATAGTGATCTATAGAGAGGCAAGGAGTTTCTGGCCTGCCAGGACACCACCCTGCCATACCCTGTCTTAAGTATTATCCTAAAGAACAGCAAGGAATCAAAAGTGCAAAAAGTGCAAATTAAGACATTAATCAAGGCCTCATCTTTGAATGTGGATGCCAGCCACTTTTTCCTATTGGGGAAAATGCTAATGAAACAAAGTAATTAATGAAACAAAGTGCTCCTGGGGAGCAAACTCTAAATAATACTTTGTATTCACCTGACCTGTAGTCTCTAAACTTTAATGACAACATACGGGTAGTTGGTATAGAAGAGCAAATCAGTACAAATGGAGAAAAGGCAACTTACTATTGAAGAATATGTTTGTAAAGAATATGTAAGTAAAGATCAACATACTGAAAGAGCTATACATACATATCTAGGCTTCCAACAGATAGAAATAAATCACTCAACAATCAAAGAAAATTTGAAGACAGCACTCTTCACTCCCAGAGAACATATTTAAAGACCATATCTCAAAACAGATAGTAAACTAGAGTACTAGAACCACTCCTAAACATGATCATTTGGTATTATAAAACTAAAAGATCACTTTTGTACAGATCAATTGAAAATAAAAATTAAAAAATGAAACAAGGAAAATTATGTGATAATAAATTCAGCACTTCATGGTTTATCAATATTATCTTGGTCAAGATTTTGTATTTAGTCAACACTGGCTATCTATGGGGAGGCAAGAAAATGGGGAGCTGAACAGCAACATTTACTTTTATTCTATATACCATGTATCATTTGAATTTGGGGCAATGAATGTATATTCATATATTATTTTTTAAATGTTTTAAAATTAGGAAATATTCTATAGTTAAAACTAAGAATTGTGCCAATTTAAGGCACTTATATCAGAGTCTGAGTGGTAAAACTTGAAAGTAGAACTTCAAAGAAAGTAGAACTTTCTTCTTTCCTCATTTGTATTCTAAAATTTTCTATAAGCATGTATTGATTTTGTGATAAGAAAAAAAGTGCTACTAAGAAGAAGATAGGATAAACACATTTTGATATGTTTATATAATGTATTATTAACCATCAATAAAAAAGAATGGGGGGCTTCCCTGGTGGCGCAGTGGTTGAGAGTCCGCCTGCTGATGCAGGGGACACGGGTTCGTGCCCCGGTCCGGGAAGATCCCACATGCCACGGAGTGGCTGGGCCCGTGAGCCATGGCCGCTGAGCCTGCGCGTCCGGAGCCTGTGCTCCGCAATGGGAGAGGCCACAACAGTGAGAGGCCCGCGTACCGCAAAAAAAAAAAAAAAAAAAGATAAGGAGTAAATTATTATGAAAATATGCATTACCCATAAATTTTTAATCTGAGGGATTTCTTTCATGGAAAGTAACCCCTATAACTTTATCATAAGAACAGCTTTGAAAATTGGGAAAATATAGCCCAGAAGAAATTCTATAAAAGGCCCAACTGCGACTTCAAAACATCATAGTTCCTATCCATATGAGTGTTGGAAAATATTGTTTTATATACATTTACACACCATACATTTACGATGGAAGCAAAGCATGTTGTTAAGGTGGGACCTAGGGCTTTTGTGATGATTTAGAATAGGATGATTACTTCTAAAACTTATCAAAAGTTACATAATAAAGGAAAATCTTACTGAGAACAGGTTTCATATTATGATAAGCAATAATAAGTTAAACAAATGATTAATTTTATATATCAGCAGTTTGCCCTCAAAATGGATTGATAAATGCATTCACAAGCACATATTTGCTGTCTATCCTAAGTCAAATCACTTATATCTGGCCCTTAATTTCCTAAGCTACAAAATAAACATATTGAATTTAAACAGTGGTTTTCAGCCTTTGGCATGCATCAGAATCACCTGGAGGGCTTGTTAAATGGTAGATTTAACAAGATTCTAATTCAGTTGGTCTGAGAAGGGGCCCAAGAATTTGAATTCCTAAGAAATTCCCAGAGCAGGCAGATGCTGCTGAGAACCACACTGAAAACTACTGAATTAGAACTCTCTTAAAGTGTATTCAGACAAATGTCAGCCAAAGGATCAGAAGTTCTGCAGATAAATGGAAAAACCCATTAATGAAGAACTACATACAAAACTGTTGAATTTAGAGAACTATATGCCCATTTGGAACAAGATTCCTAAGTATTATTATGGTAGGGATCTTTTGCACTATCTCTATTTTGATCTCTAGATTTGAGGGCCCAGGAAGATTCTGTTCGAACCGTAGCTACTTTTGTACTCCCTGTGTTGTAGTGTTTCTAAGACCTAATTCTGGGCTGGGAGGGAGTTTCCAAGAGGTGAAAAATCCCCATGTCCCAAACCAGTTGTATTAGCTTTCATTATCCTAGTTATGATGTTGGAAATAGCTGTTCTAATTACTAAAAACTATGCCACAGTGGGTGGGGGGAGTGATTCTGGCAGAGAAGCAAAAGCAGATGAGGAAATGCAAGAATATCAAAGTAAAGCCAGTTAGGCTTTATGGTAACACCACAAGCATGTTCATGATTTCCCTCTGTTGGTTGGAAATCTTTAAGAATCCAGAAACAATCATGCTTTGCATTCATTAATAGCACAGCATTTCAAAACACTTGTTTTAAAACTGGGAGATTTCAAGTTCAACTACAGATTGCTATAATATGGTTATCAGCAGAATTGATTTTAAAATAGTAAACACTGCAGTCTTTCAAGTTATTAAATATCCACAGCTGTTTAAGTGAATTTCAAAATATTTGTTAATCAACTGATGAGCAAAAAATTATGCAAACTCAGTTCTTGTTTTGTTTTTTTTCTCTGTCTTCAGAGAACTTTCAGTTTAGTTGAAGGGGAGAGAATGTGCATGCTACAATCAGAATAACTGATTGGTAAACTAAATGGTACCGACAACTTCAATGAAAGTGCAGAAGAAGTTAAGTAGGAGCTGGTACAGGTGAAGGGGGCAAGAGTGGGACTTGAGATGGATCTTAGAATGGAGGAAACCAAGGAAAGGACTCCAGAAAAAGAAAACAGCATCATCAAAAGTCTTGGAAGTTGGGTTAAATATGATGCTAGCCTGTCAGTAAAGGGAAAGATTTTGTGGGATATCTGAGTGGCCAGGTTCATCCTACTCTATACATCTATACATACACTCTGTACATCTCAATAATTACTCATTAAAAGAACATATATAAAGGGCGAACTGAAAGCCAGACACTATGCTATGGAGGGAATTGGCAACTAGAATTTGGTTAATGTTTGAGAAAGGCAAAAGAATTTGGACTTTCTGTTATGAACTTAAGCTAAGAATGGCATGATGAAAAGTTTGTTTTAGGAAAATGAGTCAGACAACAGGATGGCTTGGAGTTTTAGGGAACAGGTTTGGGGATGGTTACAGGAAGACCTGTTAAAAATCCATTGCCTAGAGACCATGCTCCGCAACAAACCACCACAATGAGAAGCCTGCATACCTCAACGAAGAATAGCCCCTGCTCACTGCAACTAGAGAAAGCCCACATGCAACAACAAAGACCCATCACAGCCAAAAATAAATAAAGTTTAAAAAAAAATCCATTGCCATTATTCACACGTGAGATAAAAAAGGTCTGGTATAAAAATGGAAAGAAACTGGTAAGTATGAGAGTCATTTTGAAGGAATGAGCAGCAGGACTTGATGACATATATGCAGAGAGGATGAAGGAAAAAAAGGTTAAAAATAGAGATAAAGTTTTTGGCCTGGAAGACTGGTAGAAAAAAAAATGCCTAAACAAACAGAAATGTGGGAGTTGAGTCCATTTGCAAAAAGATAATACAAAATTTGACATGGGACATGCAGTATTTAGGGACTGAGGAAAAAAGTAAGTGAAAAACACTAAGTTGAGCTCTTCCACAATCAAAACACAGGTGAGAGGGGGACAGAGTTTCAAGAATGAGAGGGGTAGTTAACATTGTCAACATCTAGAGAAGGATCAGGAGAGATGAGGTCAGGCATACCATTTTCTACAATAGGGTAAACTTGTAAACTAAGGAGTTGTTACCTTTAACTCCTCAGAATCCTTCCCTATGAAGCCAAATGCTAAATTCTTTTTGACTCTATTTCTAAACATCTCTAGTGTGTTCAGAAATGTTGTTTTGCATTTTCCCTACATTGTCCTTTTCAGGTTCTTAAAACCTGAAACCTGAATCATGTCACATAGCTTTAGAAGCTTACCCCTCTAATCACCCTGCATATTATTTCTAGAACATTCATAGTAAAGATCCATAATTGTCCACTACCTATAGCACCAAGTCCAAAACTCTTAGCTTGGCATTTCAATATCTGTACAAAAAGATCCTAATCTACTTCTCTATCAGCTCATCTCACATTTCTTCTCTAACCAAATGGTGACAGGGTAAATTTTTGGATACAGATATGTTACTTGTATACCCCTACCTACCTCTTTCCTAGTCTGATGGTAAGGCCCTTAGCATTCCCTTGACATGGGATTTTTTGCAGAGCAAAGAGCAGAGATTGCCTGAAGTCAAATGAATTTCCTGACTTGGATAAAATTCTAAGCACACTGAGAAGATTAAGCCAGGTGTCCCAGTGGGGAAGAGAAGAGAGTAATGTCTTTGAGGTCAACAAAAGAGGAGAGGGTGAGATTTCACCCCAGTTGGGAAGAGACTGGGGAGGGGGTGAAAGAGTAACAAGGACCCACCTCCATTATCAGTGCCCTGCAGAAGAAGCAGGACCTGTGGGGGAGAAGGCACTGGGTGACTTAGAGAGGCTAGACTCTAGGTCAAGGGGCTCCATAAAGAGTCCAATGTAGCAAGCAGTTAGGATTAGTAGAACTGTATGTGCTGGGGCAGGGGTGCTTCAGTGGTGGACCAATGATCAGAGTTGTCTCCTTGATGCTTTGACACCTGATAAAGCCCAGGGACCTTCACCTTCACATAACTGAGAGAGTGGGGAGGAGGAAGAACCAAATGAATGGAATTTAATTTCCCACCAGCCTGATTAGGATAGGGACTCAGGGTAACATTAAATTGATTTAAAGAAAGTAAATGTGATATTTCCTAAAACTAAATTTGTGAATTCAGAGTAAGAGTCATACCCACTATGAACTTTTTGTAGGTGTTCAATGAGGGTCAGTCCTAGGCCTTTTTCACCTTTATTCTCTTTCAATATCAACTCATCCTCTTCTACCTTTATATGAGTATCTTCCAATATATTTGTAATATTGTGATTTATAATAATATATATTTGGTTTGTCCCCCTTTCTGGCATAGAATCCTAAAACCCTTGGAATTTCTTAAATGATGAAAGTGATAAAGGTCTTTTATTTTGTTAATAAGGTGAGTTTTGGAATGTCACTAGGACACTGGGGGTGGGGTGGGGTGGGTGGCGGCTTGGCAGTAGTGGCCAGAGGAACCAACCATGTGATTAGAGGGTTGGAACTTCCAGTCCCACACTCCAATCTCCAGGGAAGGGAAAGGGGCTGGAGGCTGAGTCAGTTGACAATGGCCAATGAGTTAATCATGCTTTTGTAATGAAGCCTCCATAAAATCCCAAGAGGACTGGGTTCAGAGAGCTTCTGGGTTGGTGAACATGTGGAAATTCAGGGAGGTGCCTGGTGAGGGCTTGGGAGCTCCACACTCCTTCTCATATACCTTGCCCTATGCATATCTCCCACCTCACTGTTCCTGGGTTATATCCTGATACAATAAACCAGGGATCCAGTAAGTAAAATGTTTCTTTTAGTTCTGTGACCTGCTCTAGCAAACTAATCTAACCTGAGGAAGGGGTCATGTGAACCTCTAAATTTAAAGACAGTCAGTAGTACATGTAACATCTGGACTTGTGACTGGTGAAGTCCAAGGAGGCGTTGTTGGAACCTCTAATCTATTGCTGGTCAGAAGCACAGGTGATAAACTGGGATTGCAACTGTTGTCTGAAGTCCAGGGGTGGGGAGGAGTGGGGAGGGAGGGAGCAGTGGGAGGGGTGTGGAGGCAGTCTTATAAGACTGAATCCTTAACCTGTGGCCTCTGATGCTATCTCCAGGTAGACAGTGTCAGAACTGAGTTGAATTCTTGGACACTCTGTGTCTAAGAATTGCTCGGTGCCGTGTGGGAAGTGTCCCTGCTCTCAATACACGTGTTGGAATTGGTGTTCAGAACCAGTAAAAGAATATCTTTATTCCAGAATTCTCCTCTGAGTTCAACTCTCAAATGGCCAACTACCTATTTGTATCTGCACCTGTATGTGTTAGAGACATCTCAAAATTACCCCAGGAAAGATTGATTGACGTCTTCCCCTTAAATATAGTGTCTCCCCCTCCTTCCTCCTAATTCTCTCTTAAGGATCAGGGAACTATGGATTGTGGGCTCAATCCGACCCCCATCTATTTTTGTAAATTAACTTTATTGGAACACAGCCATGCCAAGTCCTTCATGTATTGCATATGGCTGTTTTTGTGCTGCAACAGCAGAAATCTTATGGCCTGCAAAGTCTAAATTATTTACTCTCTGGCCTTTTATAGAAAAAGTTTTCTGATCCTTGCTCTTTTTTTTTTTCAATGTATTTATCACAGTTTGCAATTATTTGTTTGATTACATGGTTATTTAACTAGCTCCCTTATTAGAATGTAAGCTCCCTGAGGGGAAGGACTCTGCCATGCTTATTCTTACTGTTTCTCCAGCACTTAATTGCACCAGTGTCTGGCCATGGTAGGCACTCAATAAACAGTCATGGACTGGATTACATGAACGGATGAATGAATGAATGACTTATTATATCTTAAAATTTTATTTCGTTCTTTTGCCTTAGCACAAAACTTCCATTCTTGGTTACCGTCTAGTGACTTCATATCTTAATAGAGTTCCATAATAGTTAGTCCTCTCACCTTCTTTCTCCTCTACTCACTCCTCCTTCCAGACTAATCTTCCTAAAACAGATCTCAGATATATCACTTTCTGGCATAGTAACCTGGAGACCTAATGACTTACCCACAATCATAAACTTCTTGACCTGCCATCCAAGGCCCTCTGACTCTAGTATCACCCTATCTTTCTAGCCTAAACTCACTGTCCCCCTGAACACCCTCACTATTCCAACTACTGCTTCCTTACCTGGAACTTCCCTACCACTCTCTTATCTACTTGTAATGTTCTTTCCCATTACTACCATCTCCTCTTGTCAAAAGCCTAACCAACCTTCAAGTATTTTCTTTAAGCTGCCTTTCTTAATCCCCTCAAAAGACATCTTTCTCTTCCTTGACCTTCCAAAGCACTTTTTATTCCTATAGTAATATGTGTGTCATTTTTCCATATTGCCTTCTTCCCTTTAGCTGGTAAGCTCCTTAAGAAGAGGAACCACACTTTACTCATCGTGTTATCTTCTGAGGTACTTTTATCAGTATGTTCCCAGATCTAAGTAAATAATCATTGAATGAATAAATAAATTGATGCCTAATATTTTTATGTCTTATTAAAATCCTTCTCATTCCTTACAGACCAGAATCTTCACGGCCCACCCCAGCCCCTGATTTTTTCCTTTCTCTCCTGCCTTGTATTTTGTTTCCATCAGAGACTTTCTTACCTTCCAATTAGATTGTAATCCCTAGAAGTCAGAGACTAAACCTTATGTCTTTGTCTTCCTCTTCCTTCACCTTACAGTACCTGTGCAATTGTAAGTGCTCAATAAATAAAGCTATGAAGAAGCCCCTCTTTTTTCCATCTGATAAAGTCCGTTTCTGAGACATGTTACCAATGAAGGTTTGCCTGGGAGACAGTGACGTTGAATGAGGATTTGTAAATGAGTCTCCAGCTTCAATATTCATCAGCTTAAGAAAGGGATATTGAAAAGCTGCTCTAAAAAAAATTCTTCTTACATGAAGTTGGCTGAAGCTGCCTGAGCTGCTAATCCCCGCCAGGTTTTCAGTCTCTGCCTTGAGCATTTAGAGAGCATTCTTGCCTTAACCTCTACGTCAGATCTCTCCACGGTAACACTGGAATGTTTGCTATTTTAGGAAATCTGCCTCACTGCATGCAGTGCTATTTACATTAGGTTCCAGACAAGGCATAAATGCAATGGCTTGACTGTCTGCTGCTTTGTGTGAGTAGGAAGGTCCTGATGGCTTAATGGATGCCTCTCCCTAATTCTGTTGTCCTGTTTCATTTTTTAGGCCAACCACAGTGTAATTACACATTAATAAATAGTGCTTATATAATACTGGGGGGAAAGATGGAGAGAAAAAAGAGGAAACAAAACAAGGATTCCTCCAGACGTTTCCTTTGCAAGTACATTACCTCCGCACCACACCACCCCTCCCCACCCCCGCCGCCATTCCCCCACCCCCCCGACCCCCACCTTCCTACCCTCCAGGTCTGGTTTCATTTAAAATGTTCTTTGAGATAAAGCTTCCACCATTCTGTAGAAGGGATGGAATGATTGCCAGCTTTTCCCTGCAACTCTGTGGATACCTTCAGTAAGGAAGAGAAAAACGCTTTGTAAACTGCACTTTATTAGATTTTCTGACTCCCTAGTGAGAAAGAGGTAGACAAGTTGCCGCAGCATGACAGCGCCATCACAAAGCTCCTGAGCCCTCTGGTCACCACATGCTGTCGATCCGAATGGCCATGGAGGATTGAGAGCATACATGGAGTGTTGTCAATCCGTGGCATGTCAAGTTTGTGGCATTTTTGTTGTTCTATGAAGTTAATTATATAAAAGAAGTTCATAAATATTCTACAGGTACACTCCAGCTAAAATGGATGCTGAACAATGTTTTGGTAGAATGGAAAAGTCAAACAACTAGAGGGATAATAAAATCAATTAAACCAAATAATCTTTATCAAAACTGTCTCACTTATTTGAGGAAGAAAGGCTCTGAAGTAAAACTTCCTGTACTCAGAGACTATTTCCCAGTCCAGACTTTCATACTGGGATCACGTGAGAAGTATTTATCTCTGGGAGGTGGAGTAAGATGAGTGTTTTTCATCTGGACAACTCACACCTAGAAGCGTATGACTTGCGAGCTCTCTTTCTTCTAAAGCCCAACTGTGGTGTCCCCAGTTGTGAGGGGTTGGAGTTCAGGCCTCAGAACTCAAGCTTCTCTGTTCCCTAACATCTGTAAGGGGTTCAAGGGATGGCTTTGCTGGCGATGAGAGAATTCTTCAGCCTCTATGGAGCAGACCCAGGGCTTAGAAATTGAACCTGTGCCTTCTGCATTGTAGAGGTATGGTTCCTGTGGTGGAGTAATAGAAGTGGCATGGCAGACTCAGGTTTGAGTATAATACAGTAGAACTAAGATGCTGCTACTGTTAGCAACGATAACACCCCTAGCAAGGACTTCAGGTGTCACAAATAGTTGTCACACATCACTGTTTAGACAAAGTGCTTTATAATTGGTTTTACAATATTCTTTACCTTTATCTAATTCACAGAATGGGCTAGTTGAAGCAGTTACTAGCTGCATCAAACCATGATTTGCTATCTCAAAAGGTGACATCAGTTATCTGCTCAGTCTTCTGTCTAAACAACCACCAGGATTGCCTTTGTATAATGCAACTCATAAGCTTTTATTCCCTTTGCTTAATTTTTAAATTTTTAGTTCTTCATTGCCTACAACATGAAGTCCTTAGCTTGACATTTATGGGAATTTCCAGCTATATATTCCATCATTCTCCAACATTTATCATATATTTGAAAACACCAATTACTTCCTATTCCTTAGGTGTGTTCCACATCATTGTATATAATGTTCCCCTAACCTAGAATGCCCTTCTCCTACTTTCTGCCTGGTGTACTCAGCCTTTAAGGCCCCAGGTCAAGGCTGACTTCCAAGTGAGGCTTTCTCTGACTTCCAAAGATAGAGTTAATCCCTCTCAACTCTGGGTCCTCTTAGCACTATGAGTATACTGCTCTCTCTTCATTTATCACACTGCATTTTAGTTCTTTGTTTACATGCCAATCTCTTATTGGGCTTTAAACGCTTTGAAGGCCAGGACCCCCTAGACCAGTGGTTCTTATCGAGCAGCCATATCCTAGAGTGCATTTTGGAAGTTTGCGGGGGCATTTCTTGTTTCAATGATGAGTGGGGCTAGGGGGGCTACATAACTTTCAATGGGCAAGACAAAGCATTATTCCAAAATGTGAATGACTTTCAAATATTCCACTGGGCAGTGATGCAGGTAATCAAACTGTTTATATAATCATCTGGACCTAGGACTTAATTCTATTGTATATATGAACACAACGTTAATATACTCTGACTTTTCTATGAGTTAAACTGCTACATAAATTAAAGGAACATTATTTAATTTATTTGTTTATTTGGAAATTTACCAAGAGTTTTTCATTTTGGCACTGCCACTGGATCATAACTAACGGCACTGTCCCTTGCCAGTTTTGAATTGCCAATATAACATGCCTGCACCAGACTGCATTTGAAGCTGTGACTTCCCATACAAGCACCTGCCTATTTCTTTATATCCTTTAATATAGTTGTGCCCAAGAATTTACATATTAAAATAAACATTAGTTTATTATAAATTAATCTCTTTTTATGTTTCATGTAGTTCAGTATCTACTTCGCTGGATTGCTTTGAGGCTTAAACTAATTTGAGTTCATTATATAAGGTATTTAGAGCAGCACCTGGCACATAGAAAATGCTACCATATTGTGCTGATGTTATTACTACAGAAAAGTTGTTGAATATTCATTGATAAATATTTTAAATTATATTTGGAATGTATTTAAGAAATCCTGTGACTTTACTTCTAGGTTTTATATTATAATAATCTGAACCATTTGAGTGTGACTACATGATCCCAAGATGTTATAGAATGTGCTTCAACATTTCTTTTTGTCTAGGGGACAAAAGTGAGATATAATTCTCATTGTGATCAATTTGCCCTGAATGATTCACACTCTGTTGTGGTCCTCCTGGGGAGCAATAACACAAATAGACAACTTTGAGTTTGGTCTTTGCCTATAAAACAGTTTTTCTATGTGCAAGGCTAACAGGTCCAGAGGGAGAACTGTGACCATTAATCTCACTAATACTGCTATACTTAATAATTTTGTCATTGTCTTTTGTAAGACAAAGATAGTTACAATGTGAATGAAGTTTACAATATCTGACTCATTGACTATGTCTTTTTTAGCCACTACTCATTTTAAGAACAGCCTTACTCTCTTTCAGGTTGTTAGCAACAGTAGTTACTGTAGACAGCAGTAGTTATAAGGACAACAGTAGTTACCGCGTTTTGAGCACTGTGCTAGGCACTTCACATATACTATTTCTAACCCTTACAAATAGATGAACATTACAGAGGAGGAAATTGTACTTGGAAGGGTTATGTAACTTGTCCAAGGCCATACATATAAAAAGTGTTGATGCTGACTGAGATCAAATTCCAAAACCTGAGCTCATTCTTTCATACCACTCTGCTTCCCCAGATAAAATCCAGGAGACTTCATACTAGAATCCGTTATTGAAGGACCAAGATTCTTTCTCTAAACTGGGACTTGAATGTTTCCTTCCGTTAAGTCAATCTGAACCACTTGAGCATGGCTAAATATTCCCAAGGTATTACAGAAATCATTTCAATCTTTCTGTCTAGGCCATAGAATATAAGATAGAAGCACAGTGACCAAAACCATTTCCTTTCTTTTGGAGTCTGGACACACATTGAGAGAAGGAAGTTTTCAGAGGATTATCTGAACACTCACTAAAAGGCTGACTCTCTGGCCAGGCTTCTTTGGGCTGTTTTAGAAATGATAATATAAAATAATTCTATGTACAATGAGCAGTACTTGGTGCCTAGTTTTTTGTTTTTTTTCTTCATAAGGCACAGACCCAAAGGGAGAAACTAGAAAATGAGCTATGGGAGGCTTTCTGTCCTCCACATTTGAGAGGACCTACTGTCATAGACACATAATCAGCTTCTATGAAACTGAACTTTCTCTGAAAAATGTTGGGAAACACTGATTGACAGAATTCACAGCATGATGTAATCAGGTTTATAAATGTACAAAGAGTTGGGCAATAACAATAATAATAAATTTTTATAGGTACCAGCAACATTAAAGAAGCATATAAATTTAGCACAATTTATGTGACAATGTATTTCTTTCTTCTGCTCACCCAATGTAATTATCCTCTAGATGCTGTACTTAACCTTGTTCTAAGCATTCCTTTAGGATAGATTGTAAATAATTTAGTCTCTTTGAAATTATAATTTTTCTGTTCTTCAAGTCTGTTTTAAAAACTGATACCAACACACTTCCCCTTATTAGCATTGCAAATATTGAACTACATATACCCATTTCAGTGCTTACCAAAGATACTAATGAAAATAAGTATGTGTACCTAAATATATGTTTCTATATGTCTGTAACTATAAAACTAGAACAATGAGAGTGATTTTATTTCAGAATTTACGTATTTTTCTTTCGAAGTGCTTACCTTGGGGACTATGCACTTTCCCCAATGATGCTGGACTCATTAGAATAGAATGTCAAAATTGTAGGATACTTTGGAGATTGTTTGGGCTAATTTTCCCATTTTACACATATGGAGGCTGAGAGTGAGGTATCCATGGTCATACAGTTAATAAAGAAAGAATCAGGATAGAAACCTACTTCTCCTAATTCCCAGCCAAGTTATTCCTAATTAAAAAATGTTATGGGATCTTCCATACATTTCAATATGTATCTTGCAAAAAGCCTATAAACTTTAATTTTTACTCATATCTATCAAATTATATGCATACACATCATTTCCTGAGTTTGTTAACCAGAGCTTTCCAACCAAAATGGATCCAGAGTCCAAGGTGTTTACAGTGTAGCCAAGATAGTGATTTCTTCTGCCCTCGTTGTGGCCTAAGCACCCAGGATGGTCACTTTCAAGTGAGGAGCTCCATCCATTTACTGCTACACCTTATAAATATTATCATTCATTATTTTTTAAAATTATAATTAATAAGTGAATTTATTGCAGGGGCTCAATTTAAAAAATGTACCAAATCATTGCCTTTCTTCTATACTTATCATAGCTATTGAAAACTGTAATTCTTTCTTTTTTTTTTTTTTTTTTTTTGCTTATTTGGATTTGCAGACTTTTAGGTAATTGCTATTTATTACTTGAGTGATAAAAAAAGAGCAGTGGATAATGAGAAAAATGAGAAAAAGTCACTGGTTTTAAGCAATTTGATTATGTTGTAAATCATGCCTTTTTCTACATGTTTCTTATTATTATTTGCTATTTTTGTCATGACACAGGAAAGGTGAGGAAACACTGCTTTATACTAATTTTTAGCACTGCTCTTTTTATCCTGATTCCAACCTTTGTATATGTGACCAATAAATTAAACTGCACATATTTTGCTTTATCATTGATCTAAGATTTGTAAGAATACCTAGTAATTGTGTATGTTGCTTGGGCACAGATACATTCTAGGGTTCCTTCAGAAAGTATCTTTTTAGTAAATTAAAAGTTGAATGAAGGAGGGGAGTTCCCTCTGAGGTAACCTCCAAGAACAACAATACAGATTAATGCAATAATTTTCACAGCAGTGAGGGTTCTCTCTTCAATATTAAAACCACGCTATACATTCTCTATAGTTATACATCACTAGGGTGGCAGGCAGAATCCTAAGATGGCCCCTATGACCTCCACCTCCTGGTATCCACACCTTTGTACAATCTTTGAGTGTGAAGAAACCTGTAACTTGCTTCTAACCAATAGAATACAGCAAAGGTGAGGGATATTGCTACACAGTTATGCACTGCTATATGGCAAAAGTGAAGGGGTGTTGCTGCAGATGTAACTAAGGCCCCTACTCAGTTGACTTTAAGTTAACCAAAAGGGACAGTACACTGAGGGGCTTGACTTGATCAGATGAACCTCTTAAAAGAGTGTCTAGAAGGGAGAGAAGCAAGAGACTGTCTCTCTCCATGGTTGGCTGTGAAGAAGCAAGCTGCCATAACTTCTACAGTCACACAGAGATATTCTTCCAACAACCTCAGGGAGCTTAGAAGTGGAACCTTCCCTAAGTGAGTCTCTAGCTGAGAAAGGAGTCCAGCTGACAACTTGATTTCAGACTTGTGAGACCCTGAGCAGAAAACCCAACTAAACCATGCCTGGACTCTTGACCCACAAAAACTGGAATAATAAATACATGTTGTTTTGAACCACTGAATTTGTAGTAATTTCTTACACAGCAATAGAAAACGAATACATATAAATGTAAAATAGGGTTCCTGAAAGCTTGAAGCTTTGTGCCTCAGGAAGTACAGCCCAAACCTCACCTGCACTTCCATGTCAGCTGGCTCCTCCAACAGATGTAGCAGTTGTTGCTTCTCTTGAGATAGCTGTTCTGCAAGTTTCTCCTGTGCAGCCAGGCTCTGACTCAGTTCTTCAATTCTTCTGGAGCAAAGAAAAAGTAAGAACAATTATGGCCACGGTACAATTACTACTTTCATTTTTCAGCCCACTCCAAAGATAGCATGGTCCAGTACAGTAAGTTTTTACCTTACAAAGAGTCATTGAACTCTTTGAAACTTTTATTCAGTAAGCCATGTATTCTCTGCCCCAGTCCCCAAATATACACACAAACGATTTTTTGCTTACATTGTCACAGGTTCAGAGACCTCTTGAAGCTAGTCCATGGATCTACAGACCATAGATATAAAATTCTTGGAATAGGGGCCAGAAGTTGTAGAGTTTTTTAAATTGCTATTGTTCCATTCAAAAAACAATTATTAGGTAACCATTATGTATATAACTCAATGCACACTACCAAGTACTGGGAATATAAAGTTGGAAAACACACAATCTCTGCTCTATAGAAACTTAAGTTCTTTTCGTTTGTGTGCCAAGAGTTTGGGAAATGGGGAGGCACAGCTATATCAACAGCTATATATATTAGATAGAATATAATAAGTGCTACCACACCAGAGGTATATACCAAATAGTACACTGAGTGTTGCCATGGAGCTACAGGAGGAAAGATAAAGAAGCAATTCATTTGACTTGGAGGAGTCTGGGGGGAAGCTCAGGAGAAGAGATTGTGAAGACTGGGTTATTTTCCAGGCTCAGAGGGAGGAGTTTAAATGAAGGAATGAAGGCATGAAGATATGAGACATATGGGGAAGCATCACTGGAAGGGAAAAGGGGGAAAGGCTGGTGGGAAGAGACAATGGCTGGAGAAGAGGCTGGAAATTCAGACTAGAATTCAGTTGTCAAAGACTATGCATGCTGTGCTGCTGTATATAAACCACAGTTTCAACTCGACAGTTATTCATCACCTACTACGTGCAGGGCATATCTTGCTGTTTCTCTGTGTGTAAGTCTTTGAGTACTAGAGATACCTATCCTAGGAAATGTGCTGGTACTAGATGAAATGTTTCCAATTTTGCTTATTATTCCTGTGTATGTAAGATAGTGATAGCACCTTGGCAGGAAAATAGTTTGGCAGAAAGGTGAAGGGTATCAGAAAGTCAAGTAGGAATCTCTTAAATTAAGGTATGAGGATCAGCTAAGATTTGGGGATCAGAAAGAACTTTAAAAACTTTATACAAAGGCAAGCTATAATGATAATTATGATGATGAATGTGGACTCCGTATCAACTTCCCCGCGGTATCTGTGCTAGAATGTCTCTACTTTTCTCAAGCTCATACCTCATTCATCCCTTTGACCCTCAGTCTCTACAGATAATCTAGTCTCCTACTTTACAAAGCTATTCAAGGCCATCTGATATGAACTCCCTCAATTTACTTGTCAGGTATGCATTTGTTTCTTTTTTCTTTTTTTGGTTTGACAAGCATTTATTGGACTGAGACAGTCTCAGGGAACCTAGCAGGGAAGATCTGAAGAAAATACAACACCACACAGAGAACTGTACACTAATGGATGTGCATATAAAACAAAACAATAGGGCTTCCCTGGTGGCACAGTGGTTGAGAATCTGCCTGCCAATGCAGGGGACATGGGTTCAAGCCCTGGTCTGGGAAGATCCCACATGCCGTGGAGCAACTAGCCCCGTAAGCCACAATTACTGAGCCTGCGTGTCTGGAGCCTGTGCTCCGCAACAAGAGCGGCCACGATAGTGAGAGGCCCGCGCATCGCGATGAGGAGTAGCCCCCACTTGCCACAACTAGAGAAAGCCCTCGCACATGAACGAAGAGCCAACACAGCCATAAATAAATAAATATTTTTTAAAAGGCAAAATTCCTTAAAAACAAAACAATATAAAGACTTAATTCTGCTGTCACAAAAGCCTTCACAGAAGTAACCACTGATGCCTTAGTGAGTTCTGAAGAATGAATTAGGAGCTCACCAGGAAGGGAAAACACACATTTCCCACAGAAGGAAGAGCATGAGCAAAATTCTGGGGACCTGACATAGCACAGTATATGCTTCTGGAGGCGCTGTGCCTTTAGGGTTTTGATTCCAGCAATGCCTGAAGCCATGTTACATAACTCTCTAAATGCCAATTTCTTCATTTATAAAGTATAATAATCCCTATCTCATGGGATTGTTAACTTTATGAGAGAATTAAACTTTATGGGAGAATTAAACAAGAATGTAAAGTACTCAGCTCAGCTGTACAGCAAGAGCCCAACAAACCTTAGTCGTCATTATTATTCCTAGTCTGGCATCAGTGATATATGAAGGGGTCCTGGTAGGGGATGGGTCTGGGGGAAATCAGGGGTCAAATCATAACAGGCTTTGATGGCCACACTAAGAACAGATTTTATCTCCTAAAGATGTTGGAGAACTTTCTAAATTGCTCTGCAATAATATGATCAGATTTGTGTCTCAAAAAGATCACATTGGTCACTGTGCGTACCTTGTGTGTGTTTTCACCTATTCAGTTAAAAACCACTTAAGGCTTTTTATGCCACCATAGTATCATGCTTTGAAGAGGCTAAATCATTTGTCAATTTCATATTGTTGAACTTCCCACTTCAAAGCTGCTCTGAATTGTTAGATTGGGATGGAATGCAGAGGGTAGAACCAGAAGTACAGAGAACCGTTAGGAAGTTGCTGCAGTAACCAAGACACAGTGGTGGCCTCAACAAATGCCCACTTACTTTATGAGAAAACTCAAGTTCCTTACTATATACAAAGCCAGCACAATCAGACCCCCTATTCCCAATACAGCTTATCTCTCATTAGTCTTCCCCAGACCCTCTGCTCTGGTTACATAGCACTAATTACACGTCTTGAAATATGCCCTTCCCTGTATCTCCCCTCAATGGTGTCTCCTCCTGTACAGGACATTCCCCCTCCCCACTCACCTCCTACACTCTTTCTTATAACTCCTATTCACTCATCAAAACTCATCTCAGATTTCACCTCCTTCAGGACACTTTCAATGGCACCTTGCTCTTTTAGTCTGGAATAGATGACAATTCTATACACCCCAGAGCATCCCATGTTACTTCTATCAGAGAACTTATTAAAATTGTGTAACGTGTGTCTTGATGACAGGAAGTGGGTCTTTCATCTCTGTAACCTGAGTGCTTAGCCCAGTGTCTGGCATATAGCTGGTGCTCAGTAAATGTGAATAAGTGAATCCATGTCTCTTGTTTACTACCATTTGACCATTGTTCTACTTATACCTACTTAAGTCTCCTGATTGCCAGCTAGTCAGTTCTGTTAATGGATACCATTAAAGACGCACCCCTAAAAAGAGATTTCTTTACTTGTGGGAACCATAAAGTCTTGGTAATGGTGAAGGTCCACCGTAAGTCCTTCAAAGGGAACAGTGCAGCTGCTATATACTCACACAGGCTCGAGAACAGGCAAAAGACAAATGGCAAATAGAGCACCAAAAGCACCTACTTGTCCCTTTGGGCCAGGGCCTCAGTGTATTGGTTGGGCTTGACCCGGTTTCCTCGTATATCTTCCCTGTCCTTGGTGACTCCCTTCAGTTTCTCTG
The DNA here is from genome assembly GCF_964341445.2 of Mesoplodon mirus. Classification (NCBI taxonomy): domain Eukaryota; kingdom Metazoa; phylum Chordata; class Mammalia; order Artiodactyla; family Ziphiidae; genus Mesoplodon; species Mesoplodon mirus. The sequence goes on along the minus strand of NC_138978.1, from coordinate 112,901,735 downwards.
AGAGCTCCAGGTTACACTCTTTCTCTGCTTCCACCAGAGCCGCCATCCGTGCGGCTTCATTTTTTGCTAGCCTGGATTCCTGCAAAAAGGAACGAGAAAAGAACAAAACCTGAAAGGCTGCAAACATAGGTACTTTAGGGAGGGAAAAGGTGAATGCCAGGAGGCAGAGCAGTCGGAAAAGAGGTAAAAGGGGACCCCTAGCCGTGGATACTCACCTCCTGCAGAAGCTGGATCTTAGTCTCCAGGAGCTCGTAAACATGCTCCGTCTCCTGCTGTCTCTCCTCAAACTGGCGCCGGAGCTCAGCTTCATTATGGCTGTTGAGATTCTCCACATCAGTGCTAAAACCAGAGCATTGGCCAGTCAGAGCCAGTCACATAATTTAGCAAGTGGACCCATTAAGGCTGTTTCAGTAATTCAGAGTCCCATTGATGAGAATAGAAATGAAGTATTTTTTTCCTCTGCAATTATTTGTGCTTTCCAACTTTTCAGGTAATATTTTAGGAACTCTGATTTGTGTTGTTTGTCAATCAGAATATACCCGACTACCTAGAGGCTTCATTACTGCTATAGCTTCAAGAGAAGAATCTTGCATATGAAAGGCAGGTAGTCATCAAATGGTTTAGAACTCAGCATCCATGTTCACCATCATCTGTCCCTGGACTTTTCCATTAAGACTGCTCTACCAGAGTGCTTTGCTAGTTCCTTGCTTGTCTTGCTATTTGAATTTAGAGTGTTCCTTCCATTTAGGTTGCTGGAATAGAATATCCATTTGGACAGCCACAGAAATGCTTTTCTCCTTTACAGCCAGTAACCCATAGACTGTCCTGAATCTGGGCTACCTACCCAGAGTTCTATCCAGTTTTCCCACAGTCCCATGCAGAATGCAGACGTTTAATCTATGGAAGCTCAGGGTTCTGGCCCAGCTTTGCTTCTCTGATGTCCTTAGGAATGAATGCCCAGGCACTAGCATGAAGCGGGTAAGGTGTCACCAGCTTATTTATAGCTAACAACAGCTGCCTTTGGATGTCTGAGGATTAGAAATTTGGGGGCAGTATCAGGTGCTGAATGATCTTAATTCCGGTTTGGTTTTATTCTTGTTTTAAGCCATTTGTTGAGAACCATGGACAATCTTCTTGTTCTCAGGGCAGAGAATGATATTGAACCTTCATAGGCTCATGATAAATCAAAGTTGCTCTATCCAAGCCCAGTAGTATTTTAATATTTGCCCCAGAAGGCTGTGTCCATGGTGACCAAATGGAACTTCCCTAAAGATTATAGAATTCCTTGGTCGATAGTGGACACTACTCAGCACTGTCCCAGAGACTATATTTATCTTGAGTTCCCATGTCATTATGCAGCCTTTTGGTGGTAGAAGGGTCTTTGTTGTACAAGGGACACAAGTCAAGAGAATAACCTAAGACCCTTAAATAGACCTCAGGAATCATCAACTTTGACTCCATATTCCTTGATAAATGCAAGAGACAACAGCTAACTACAATGTCTTAAGATTGGAAGTTATACATTTTCTGAGTAAGTCAGCCAGGAATGCCTGATTTAATAGGCTACAGCTGTTGTGAAGTCCAAAGAGCCTTGGACTTGATGCCAGAAGATGTGGGCTCTGCCACTCATTTGAGAAGACTTTAACACTCTGTACCTTAGTTTTCTCATTGTTAAAAATAGGATACTGCCTCCTAATTAAAAGCTGAAATGATATATATTTTTTTAAAAAGCACTACACAAATCTCAAAACTTGTAACTCAATTGTTATTATAAGTCTTCCTAAAATCTATTAGTTCACTTAATGCCTTAGTAAGTATTGAGTAATTCCAGCATACTACGTATAGTTGAGTCTGGTTTAAGTATTCTGATATTTCTGGACTATCATCCTAAGCATCAAGAAATACTGTGGAGATAGAAGGAATGCCAGATCAGATTGAATGTATACTGATTCTAGGATATAATCTGAAAATTATTTTTAGTAACAATTTCAATAGTACTTGTCATTTAAAACTAAGGGTTTTTTATTTATAAAAACTGTAAATTATAAAAGTAACCATCTTAACAATACAGAAGGTATAGAAAGAAAAAAAATTGAAGTCTTCTCCCCATCACAAACTCTACTCTCACTCCCCTGATACAGGCAATGTTAAAGAGTTTGGTATGTAACCCTGCAGTTTTTTTCTATTCATATTCAAGCAAACACATGTACACATAGATTGTCTTTACCCAAAGGGGCTTATACTCTAAATATCACTCAGCACTTTTCCCCCTTACTTAGTCTATCAGGGACTTCCCATCAGGATAATAATATAGAGCTAACTCATTCCTTCTAATGACTACATAATATTCCACAGTATGTTTATATCAAAATGTTTTCAACCATTGCCCTATTGATGTATAGTTGTTCCTAGTTCTTTTTTTGCCATTACAAATAATGATGCAGTTAATATCCTTATACGTTTATCCTTTCATACTCTTGCTTTTATTTATAAGGAATAGATTCCTTTTAGGAATTATTTGACCAAGGGAAGTGCTAATTTTTTTATTTTGATAGGTAGTACCACATTCCAAAAATGTTATCACAATTCACACTCTCACCAGGCACTATATGAGAGTGCCCATTTCCGCCAAAGTCTATGTCAGCCCTGGATGTTATTAGTAGATTACTGACTGGGAAGTTTATAAGCTTAGGTCTGATGAATTTACCAATCTATGTCAACATCTCTCAGACTTATTGGAGCCCAAGGAAAGAAAAGCACATTGTTTCAGTTTCTTAACTGGATGCAGCATTCAAATGCCAGAGTTAAGGGTAAGGAATTTGGTTCCAAATCTATTGCTCTCAGTTAATGAGCCAGACTGGAAAGGACCAAGAGCTCAACTAGTTCAAACTGCAACTCACCATGTTTTATCCAGATGCTGTTTCTTGTCCTGGAGTTCTCGTTTCAGGCTCTCTACTTCAACCTTCAACTCGATGTTCTGAAAAGTACATTAGTACAGGCATTAATCGTCATTAACTGCCACAGACCCTCTATCAGACAGAGAAAGACAAATATTATATCACTTTTATGTAGACTCTAAAATATGATACAAATGAAATTATTTACAAAACAGAAACAGACTCACAGACGTAGAAAACTTACGGTTACCAAAGGGGAAAGGCGGGGTGGGGGTGGGGAGAGAAAAATTGAGTATGGGATTAACAAATACACACCACTGTATATAAAATAAACAATAAGGATTTATTGTATAGCACAGGGAACTATATTCAGTATCTTGTAATAATCTGTAATGGAAAAGAATCTGAAAAAGAATATATATATATACACACCTGAATCACTTTATACCTGAAACTTATGCAATATTGTAAATCAACTACAGTTCAATTTTTTTAAGTGTTCACTGTTATTACTTATAAAAACAACAGTTTTCCCTCCCTGACTAGGATAGCTGAAGTTCTCAGTCATAATCACATATTACATTAATCATATGTCATAGAAAGGAAAGAAAATTATTACACCAAAGGTCGGATATCCTAGGCAATCTGATCTGAACATTCTTCATGTTAGCTTTATTCTTCTACATAAGTAGAAAAGAGAAATGAAAAGGACGGAAAGAAAAAAAAAGAGAAAAGAAAAAATATAGTTACTTCTCTAGGCTTTAGCACTATGTCTATTCAAGCAAATAGACAATATAATAAAGTTTACAAGTCTCACAGAGAACTGCTAAAACAGTTTCATCCCACAAGGTTAGATCCTAAATCTTATGATCAATTATTCTGGTGGATCAAGGTAATTTCATGGGCTTTACAAAATCTACCACATGGAAATGCACATACATTCCAATTTACAGCATTAAATTCTAACCCTCTCTACCCTCTTTCTGCAGAAAAATCACCACATAGTTAATCACGTTTCTCCATTCTCCGTTAGTAAATATTTAAATTGTTAAATTCCAAGAATAGCTGAAGTGGATCCAAAATTAACTGCAGTTTCTTATCTTATCAGCTCTTTGTCAAGATATCCAAGGAAATGCATGTACTCAAGAGAGGGTGGCTGGCTGGGGGGAGAGCACCTTCCTCTCCTTCTACTCTCCAGAAGAATATCCACCCACCTAACCCAAGGAAAAGTTTCAATGATGAAGCTGAACTTAAATGATAAGCAATACAATAAACTTTCATTATGATATTAGTACCTAGAACTAGAGGACTGGGCTAACAATGAGTTTATAGATTAACTGTGTTTAATCAGATTTTCTCTGTGTTGGTAGCTTGTTTTGTTTCAGGACACATCACTTGAACAGAGTCTTAACGCCAATCCATGTTAAACACAGGATTCTCCTGAATTGATTTCCACCCTGGTGTGTACTGCAAAGTTCAATATAGAATTGGGTTAAAAGAAACCAGTAACCAATTACCTGATTCCTTTCCAAGGATTCTCTTTTTTTTTTTTTAAGACTCTATCCTTTTACTTAACATGCCATAAAATTTTCCACCCCTTCCAGTTTTATTGGGATATAACTGACATACAGCACTGTATAAGTTTAAAGTGTTCAGCATAACGATTTGACTTACGTACATCATGAAATGATTACCATAATAAGTTTAGTGAATATCCATCATCCCATATAAATACAACATGAAGGAAATAGAAAAAAAATTTTTTCCAAGGCTTCAATTTTAACTTTGTAAATTGATCTACTGCTCATATAATCCACAACGTGCCTAACCCTTTTAAAAATAGAGATTTTCAAAATGTTGCCCCAGCAGAAGCTGTGACACCAGGAACCATAAAAAAACGAAACAAAACAAAACTGCTTTTTAAAAAAATCAAAAGAGAAACGGTTTTGCCTGACCACCTTAGAAAAAAAAAAAGATCTTAATGCAAAATGTATCAGTCCTTTCATCATTAGATTAGAAGCATTATTACCCATTATATTAACTAGGTCGATAGTTTGCATACTGTGTCCCACCAGTATTCCGCAAGACACTTCTAGGAATGGGAGAGGGAGAAGTTTAAACTAAAGAAGTGTGGTCACAGCCAGGGAATGTTAAAGGGTCTGCTCTGACTCTTGCAGACCCCTCTCCTCCACTGCTAACAGCACTCTTAATGTGGAAAGGGACTTATCAGGTCTTGTGGGGAACAATGAAGAGGCCTGACACTTGTTTCTTATACTCAGTATGCCTGCAGTCCAGTTGAGAGGAGCAAAATTCTGAGGTATAGATTTAAAATGCTAAAGGTTATCACTGATGAGGAAGTTTAGGATATAGCCTAACCCAGGGAAGGTTTAATGTGTAAGATATACAAGGGTAGAGAAGGTCACTGTAGATAAGGAAATATGGTATTAAGCTAGAAACTTCTCTACAGTCCATTCAGTAGCTCACTTATTTCAAGCATAGATATCTCATACAGCAAAATTCTAGAATAATTTTTAAAATTTCATCCGTGGATTGATAAACAGATAAACAAAATGGAATGTTATTTGGCCATAAAAAGGAATGGTAGATGCTACAACATGGCTGAACCTTGAAAACATTATGATAAGTAAAAGAAGTCAGTCACAGAAACCACACATTGTTATGATTCCATTTATATGAAATGTCCAGAATAGGCAAATCTAGAGAAACAAAGTAGATAGGTGGTTGACTAGGGCTGGGGGGATAGGGGAATTGGGAAGTGATGGTTAATGGGTTGGGGGTTTCTTTGTGAAGTGATGAAAATGTTCTAAAACTGATTGCTATGATATGTGCACAACTCTGTGAATATTCTATAAACAGATGTGTACATTGTACACTTTAAATAAATGAGTTGTATTGGTATGTGAATTTTATTTCAATCAAATTATAAAAAATGTTTCAAAAAGCCCTAGGAAGGGGCTTCCCTGGTGGCGCAGTGGTTGAGAGTCCGCCTGCCAATGCAGGGGACACGGGTTCGTGCCCCGGTCCAGGAAGATCCCACATGCCATGGAGCAGCTAGGCCCGTGAGCCATGGCCGCTGAGCCTGTGCGTCCGGAGCCTGTGCTCCGCAACGGGAGAGGCCACAACAGTGAGAGGCCCGCGTACCGCAAAAAAAAAATAAAATAAAATAAGCCCTAGGAAGTTATAGTGGTTATAATTAAATGATAACGATGATTACATATTGCATATCACACAGGCAGTTAGAACAGTGTCCAGCACCCAGGGAACATCATTATTATATCTGAACTAAAGAGCAAAACTATACGTTGCCTTCAAGCATCTCTAACAGAAGTTAGCACTGGGTATTTCAAAATCTCTTTCCAATCTTGCCCCTCCTCTCCAGCACCCATGGTTACCACCCTATGAGGTACTCCTTCCTTACCACTGGGATCAGAGTGAATAGTCTCAAAACTGATCTCCCCAACCTCAGTCTCTCCACCATTTAAATTTTTCCTAAAGCATATTTCTGATTAGTTTACTCCCTTTACTCAGAAAGCTTTTCATGGTTTTTAATTGCACAGCAATTAAATTTTACACTACTCAGCTTTAAAATGGAGTCTACTCAAAATTTGACCTCAACTTACCTATCCGGCCTTATCTGCCATCACACTCCACCAATCTCCCCCACTAAAAGTCATTTCTTATGCCTCTGATTTTTCATAACTATCATTCTTTTTGTACTTCAATATTGACACACCAAATAATGCTATGTCTTTCTACCTGCCCTTTTACACTTTTGAATTACAGATTCCCTTGGGACAGAGAAAAATGACGGTGTGGTGGAACTAGCCAGGTGTGCTGGTTGTAAGCTTGTGCCTTTTGGCTTTGCGATGTTGGGACATGGGTTTCAGGACAGCAGACCTAGAAAGGCAGAAATCTGTCTCTGCCACTTACTAACTGGGTGATCTTTTTTGTGTAAGTTATTTAACCTCTTAGAACATAATTTCCTCATCAATAAAAAGGGGTTACAAAAATTACCTTGAGCGGTGTAGTGAGGGGTAAATGAAATAACCTAAGTACCCAGAATAATGCCTGACCCAAATATCTAGCAGCTGTGACTAACTTGAGGCCCTCAGTGTTTTTGCAACTTGGTGTTTAGTAAATGCACTGAATGAGTGAACCAACCAACTGACAGGAACAGATACACCTAGGCAGAAGTGGAATGACAATATGTTTGTTGAAGAAAAAAAGGATTGGCTAATGCTGTGTAATTATACAGGAAAACTTTTTATCTGAAGTCTTTAAAAGACCTTCTCTGTTTTAAATCATGAATATTCCCTAAGAGGTATATTATTAACTCATTGAAGATAAAAGGTAGCTAAATCTGAGGCAGGAAAAGGAAAAATAACTTGCTGCAGGGCAACTCAAGTCACTAGTAGAATTCCAAATACTGCTTAGAATTCCAGCCTCCTCTTCTACCTTTCATCCTCCCCCATAAAAGGGCCATTCGACTCTTGGGCCTAGTCTACTCTGAGACTCAGACTTACTAATTAAGATCTCCAGACCTTAAAATGGACATTTTAGAGAGAGGTGAGCACGGACCAAGCATTAGATGGTACCTTAAATTGGTACAGCCACTATGGAGAACAGTATGGAGGTTCCTTAAAAAACAAAAAACAGAGCTACCATACGACCCAGCAATCCCACTCCTGGGCACATATCTGGAGAAAACCAGGCTTCAAAAAGAAACATGCACCCCATTGTTCACAGCAGCACTATTTACAATAACCAAGACATGGAAGCAACCTAAATGTCCATCAACAGAGGACTGGATAAAGATGTGGTACATATATACAATGGAATATTATTTAGCCATTAAAAAGAAATAATGCCATTTGCAGCAACATGGATGGACCTAGAGATTATCATACTAAGTGAAGTAGTCAGATAAAGACAAATATCATATGATATCACTTATATGTGGAATCTAAAAAATGATAGAAATGGGATTAACATATACACACTACTATATATAAAATAATCAACAAGGACCTACTCTAAAGCACAGGAAACTCTATGCAATACTCTGTAATAACCTATATGGGAAAAGAATATGTATATGTATGACTAAATAACTTTGCTGTACACCTGAAACTAATACAACATTGTACATTAACTATACTCCAATATGAAATATAAATTTTTTAAAATAAAAAAAGACTATTATTACATTTTAAAAAAGAAATTATCTTTAAGTTTTTGGGTACAATAATGGTATTATGGTTATAGTTAAAAACAAAGATCTTATTGGTTAGAGGTGCGTTCTGATGTCTGTCCAGATGCAGTTCTGTGGTGTCTGAGAGTTGCTGTGAGGAGAAGGGAGGAGAGAGGCAGCAGAATGTTGGTAACTGTTGAAGCTGGGTGACAGGTACACAGGTCCCCAGTACTCGGGACAGGTACATGGGAGGCACTGTTCTCTTTATCTTTGTCTACTTTTGAAAAATTTCCTAATGAAAAGTTAGAAAGGGCATTTTCATCACAAAGAGGTAGATATCCACATTCTTCTTTAATGTTTTCCTTTTCACCTCTGGAATTCCCTAAACTATGGTCACAGATAGCAAAGAACGTTTGGCTCCCTACAGCAGCTCCTTTCAGCCACCAGACTTACATAAAACAGTGGTGCTGAGTCCATTTCCGAATACTGAGGGATAAAGAAAATAAACCTGCCTCTTAAACCTGGGGGACTCAGAATACAACTGAGTCATAGGGAGGAAGGAAGATCTGCAGAAATAAACTACAAACAAGATTCTTTTAGAGAGGAATCTGCAACTTCTTTAACTGGGCAGTCGGAGCTAATAAAATCACAATTCTCTCACTTCACCTCCAACCCTCTTCCAGTCTTCTTCAACTCTCACATTGCCTCACACTCCCTCTTCTTCTCCCTCCCCTCCCTGCTCACTTTACCCAGCTGGAACTGCACCCTTCTGGTCTGACACTGCACCGAGATAACATCAGTCATTATCCAATGGCTATCTTTTCTGAAAACCAGAGTTCTGAGTGATAGTAGTTTATGGCAAGATAGTTTCCAAGACACCGCTTGCCTTTGGTGGGGCCACCCTCTTCACCTCTAAACTAAGGGCTACTGCTGATTGAGAAATCAATCATGTAAGTACCCTTGGATGCCACCAAGGCTTTGCCTGAGTTGCTCTTAGCCTGTGATGCCTTCTCTCTTCTTTCTTTTTATTATTATTATCATTATTATTTTTTGGCTGCTTTGGGTCTTTGTTGCTGTGTGCAGGTTTTCTCTAGTTGGCTTCAGTAGTTGTGGCACGAGGGCTCAGTAGTTGTGGCTCATGGGCTCTAGAGCACAGGCTCAGTAGTTGTGGCACATGGGCTTAGTTGCTCTGCAGTATGTGGGATCCTCCCGGACGAGGGATCGAACCCGTGTCCCCTGCATTGGCAGGCAGATTCTTAACCACTACACTACCAGGGAAGTCCCTCTCTTCTTTCTAAAACTGTTCTTCATTAGGGTTCAGCTCAAGCACCCCCCACTCCCCCTTCCAGGAAACTTTCCCTAATCCCCTAGTCAGAACTTAATAATTCATTTCTCTTCACTTCCACTGTTTACAACTAAGATGACTATAACTTAGCATCCATACTGGGACTCTTCTGAAAGTGAAAAGAGGCACTATCACAATTATACCAGGACAACTGGCAAAATCAGGACTGTCCTGAGTAAACCGGGATTCGGTCATCTGACACCTATCTCTAGTATAGCACTCAATTCACTCTGCTTTGATTAGTTATTTAAAATGTCTGGCTTCCCTTCTAGGTTTTAATATCTGGAAAAGTACTTTGCCCTCATTAGCTTTCCATATATGTTTATGGAATAAACACTTTACCATTTGTCTTGAATTGCTAACTTACATTTTTGTTTTGGTATTTAACTTCGTGTGTGTGTGTGTGTGTGTGCGCGTGTGTGTGTGTGTGTGTTTCAACTGATCTTCAAGCTCTTTTGACGACGAGGATTATGTCTTACTTTATATCTCATAGTTTGTTGCTGGGGGAAGAGTACTCAAAAAAAAAAAAACCTTGACAGCATACCAGTATATATTCATTGATAACATCAGCAAGTAACTATGCACTGGAGATTAAAGATTGCCAGAACCAAAGTGCTTTTCAGTGTGATAAGATGTGAATTAGGGTCAGTGAGTGAAGGAAATGGGTACTGCACCTTTGTAAGACAGTACGAAACAAACCAGAGAAAAGCAGGCCTTCCATGGAAGAGTTTTTTTTTTTTAACTTTTCCTTTTATATTGGAGTATAGCTGATTAACAAGGTTGTAATAGTATCAGGTGCATATCAAAGAGACTCAGCCATACATATATATGTCTCCACTCTCCCCCAAACTCCCCTCCCATCCAGGCTGCCATATAACATTGAGCAGAGTTCTCTGTGCTATAGAGTAGGTCCTTGTTGGTTATCATGGAAGAGTTTTTACTTGGGACAAAAATAAGTATGGCCAGATCTTACTCTGAATCAGTTCTGTAGACTAAAGGAATTTGAAAAGAAATAGTTTAATAGGAGGAAGAGTCTCAAACTCTTGTGAGGAGATCCTCTTATAATTCCTGATTATTAACCCAAAGTGAAAAGTCACTCTAGTGGATGGGTTTTATTTTTAAATGTTTTCTTTTCTTTTTAGAACCATATCCTTTCTAGGAAAAGTGTAGCTCAGAAATATTTTTGTTCACAGTGAATTTCTTTTCCAGACTTCTCTGAAACCACTGGGGCAAAGCATTAGCTCTATAAAACAGGGTGAAGTACTGAATATATTCATAAGGGGTTCTTCTATCTGTCCTGAACAAGGGGCAAGGGTTTTGTCGCTATACAATCCCTGGAAACACATTTTAGTAGCTTCCAAGTGAGTTGTTTTGTAGATGAGATTTCCTTTCATTCACCTAGTTTTAAAGCAAAAATAAGACCCTAGAGGGTCTAACTATTTGGCTTTGTCATTAACTGTGTGACCTTAGACTAGTCACTCCCAGAGCTTTATGTTTTAATACAGTCAATTAATTTGAATCAGAGCCTCTCTCTCTTGCCCGTAAGAATTATAATACCACCTACATTGCTCATCTTCTCTGTTGATGTAAGACACCTAGCCAGAAGGTGTTCAAATGCAAATCATAAAAGTCCTCAGACCCTCAAGTGGAGGAAAGACCTTATTCAGAGGTGCAGATCCTGCCTTTCTACAGATTCCAGGTTCATTGTCATCCACTAATGCAATCAAGCCCCAAATTAGACACATAGGTTGCCCCAACATGTGACAAGAATAGTTCATTGCCAGGAAAAGGATAGCAGGGCAGTGTCCCCAGCCTCAGTAAGCAGAAGACTACAAGGCCAGGCACTTTCCTGCCAGAGATTGCTTTAGTGTCCAGTTCCCCAAAGAAATGGAAAAACACCAAGTGGAAAGTTTCAGTTTATACAATACAAAGTACAAGGATCTACATCCGGATGACTGAACTCCTCTGTTCAGGTCACTCTTTCAAGCCCAAACCATGTTAGTCCTTAGTAGAGGCCTGAAAACAATACCAATTCCTTCCCAGCTCAGTTTACCTTGATTAGACAAACACAGACACCCACCTCTGAGTAAGCACTGAGGCTGTGGATGAGTTCTAAGGTAGCCAGGTATTTGGACAGACACAACCAGGGCTCACATGTGTATGTGTGTGAGAGACAGAGACTGACAGAAAGGGTACTCACTGGGCAGAAGACAGGTAGCTAACTTGTGAGATGGCAGCATTTATTTATTCACTTTTTTTTAATCAAATGTTTATTGAGAATCTCCTTTGGATATGTAAGGCACTCTAATAAGTATTAAAAAGAGCAAGGCAGATACAATCACAGTCCTCAGGGAATTTACAGCCTATGGGGGCAATTAAACAGATAATTATAGTAGAATGTGATAAACAAAAGAGACCCAGAATCAAATAGCTGCATGGAAATACACACAGGTGGTAGATATAAATAGTAGCAGATACATAAATCAATGCAAGTCCATCCTGTAACTCCTGGCTTTAGCCTCCAAAGAAACATTCCTAGACCCAACTCAACATGTGTTATACCTTGGGTTGCCCTTCCTTTCAGCTCCCTGGTTCTAATCTTTTAAGGGAGGAGGAATATAAATCTCAAACTACAGAGCTGCCAAGGGAAAACAAAGAATCTTGTACTTAGGGCAGCAGTATGGTGAAGAGTATAGACTTTAGAACTAAACTGGCCTGGGTTCAAATACTTACTATCACATTCTGTTAGGCTGAATCATATGAAAGTGCAGATATTCAACCATTTTTCACAGTTCCACATAGTTCATCCCCTATATTCTAGAAATAAGTCACTTAACCTAAGTTGTAGTTCCTTCAGGTGCTTACAATCACTACCTTTCAAGGATACTGTGAAAATTAAATGAAAGGATGTAAATGAAAATACCTGACATATAGTAGGTGTTCAATAAACATTAGTTTCCCCAAAGGTAGTAAGATGTATGAATCACAAGCAGAGATCGGTACTTCTGGTCAACCTTGAGTTTAGGAACCCAAGAAAGATAGATTAAAATGAGGTTAAATGAGGGCTTCCCTGGTGGCGCAGTGGTTGGGAGTCCGCCTGCCAATGCAGGGGACACGGGTTTGTGCCCCGTTCCGGGAAGATCCCACATGCCATGGAGCGGCTGGGCCCGTGAGCCATGGCCGCTGAGCCTGTGCGTCCGGAGCCTGTGCTCTGCAGCGGGAGAGGCCACAGCAGTGAGAGGCCTGCGTACCGCAAAAAAACAAAACAAACAAACAAAATGAGGTTAAATGATAAAACGATTAACTAAAAGCTTTGGGTTTTGATGGTGGGGGAGGCTGTGATTTGGGAGGGGGGAAGGGGACATATGAGAATTTTCTGTACCTTCTGTTCAATTTTGCTGCAAACCTAAAACTGCCCTAAACAATAAAGTCCATTTAAAAACATGGGGAAAAATATGAGTTGTCTTGGGCATTTTTTATTTACACTCTGAGCTCAGAGGTCCCAGTATGCACACTGCCTTGGTGTTCACAATGATCAACTTAAACCCTTCTTAGTCACTCTGTTAAAATCTTGGTAGAGTCCCAAAAGCCTCTGTTGATCTGGCCAACTGAGCTGGCAAGTGAGAAAACATCCATATAAATACCAGTGATCTCAGTGATTCTCTCCCTGTCCCCAGCACATTCCTTAGCAGGACGAATCTCTCTCACTTGGCTGGAGCCTCTCTGTTCATAAATAGGACTGGCTGGGCTTAATTTAGAAAAGTGCAGGCCTCTTATGAAAGTCAGGGGTGAGGCTGGAGCCCCTACAATCCCAGGACACCTTGTGTGGAGACAGGAACCCGGCCCCACTGAAGGGGCTATAAAAGGGATGCTCAGAATGATTTGTTTCCCTCAGCTATTTAGAAACTGGAGTTCAGGGGAACCATCCTGTGCTTTCCTTAACTTCCCTTTGGGTAGCAGGTATAGAATTGGGAGTTATAAAGTATAAAATTTATATTAATTTTTCTACAGATAAATTGGTACATAGGAAACCTAAGGCCGTCTAAACATTTTTTTAAAGGATGTTTGCAGATGTAATTATTATTTTATTTATTTATTTTTGTTGTGTTGGGTCTTCGTTTCTGTGCGAGGGCTTTCTCTAGTTGTGGCAAGCTGGGGCCACTCTTCATCACGGTGCACGGGCCTCTCACTGTCGCGGCCTCTCTTGTTGTGGAGCACAGGCTCCAGATGCGCAGGCTCAGTAGTTGTGGCCCACGGGCCCAGTTGCTCCACGGCATGTGGGATCCTCCCAGACCAGGGCTCAAACCCGTGTCCCCTGCATTAGCAGGCAGATTCTCAACCACTGTGCCACCAGGGAAGCCCTAAACATTTTAAAATTATCTGTGTCATCTAACATGATCTGACATTTATCCCCAAATTCAGCTCTCCATTCTGGATCTACACTTCCTTTGATCTACTCTCCAAAAAGGATAAAGCCACTCACTGGTATTCTGCAAAGTCCAGGACAGTTTTTCTTGCATTGAAACTTGCACTACAAAATGGAATCTAAGTTCCAACACCTGGCAGTCACTCCTCCCTTGGAAGCCTATCTGTGTCCTGAAGTCAGGTCCTATGATCAGGCAACTCCTCTAAAATAATACCTGTGCTTGAGACCAGGGGCAGCACTTAGACTGTAGACTCTAAGTTGTGTCATTCAGGATGGCAGCCACGAGCCACATGAAGCTATTGAACCCTTAAGGTATGACTAGTCCAAAATGAGATGTGCTGTAAGGATTTCAAAGACTTAATACACACTGGATTGAAAAGACTAGCTACAACAAAAGAACATAAAATCCTAATGATTTTTTTAATTTCATGTTGAAATGATATTTTAAATATGTTATTAACATTAATTTACTTTTCTTTTAATGTGGCCACTAGAAAATTTTAAATTACATCTGTGGGGACTCCCCTGGTGGTCCAGCAATTAAGACTCCTTGCTCCAGGGAACCAGACCCTGTATGCCACAGCTAAGATCCCACGTGCCTCAACTAAGACCCGGTGTAGGTAAATAGATAGATAGATTACATCTGTGGCTTACATTAAATTTCTGCTGGACAGTGCTGTTCTACAAAATGTTAGAAAAAAGATGTATTAGTTTTAAGTACACTACATGAAGACATGTCCTGACCTGCATCACAATTAATCCCGTGGTCTAAGAGCACCTGTAAGAGTTTTATGGGGTTATGGTATTCATCAACCAACAAAAAACAGAAGTGACTCTAGCTAATTATAAGTGAAGCAAAATTATCTAGGGGGTGATAGGCACCACACTGAAGAAGTCAGGTCACAGTACTACTCAAACTATGTTCAGACACTAAACTGCAAGTGTCAGGATGGCAGGGACCCCCTCTATCTCCTTACCATTGCATCCCTATTGCTAGCACTGTGCCCAAACACAGAAGTGCCCACACATGGAAGATGATTATTTATCCAATGAATGGGTGTTGTTAAAAATAAAAACACAACCCTCTCTTAAACCATTCTCACTGTCAAGAATTTCCTCTTCCTATACTGTTTCTTTTCTCAAGTTGTTTGCTTCCTACTTCTGCTAACCCTTCTCTTGGAGAGACTTCTTAGTTCCAGGAAGAGTTGGAGGTTCACCTGGAGCGCTCCAAAGCCAGCTTGTGGGTTCTCAGGTGGAGGAGACATCAAAGGATGGAAAGGTGGCCTCCTTTTTCACAAGTACAGATGAGCCTCACCTGCAACTTCCAGGGTGTTTGCAATCAATCAACACCAACTTTCTGAGTTTCTATTATGGGCTCAACAATGTTGAAGAGAATGTTGAAGGCAATAGAGTAAGTTTGAGATCAATCCAACCCACAAAGTACTTATAATCTAGAAGAAGAAATAAGCAAGGTACACATTGGAAAGATAATTGCCAGCCAGGGATTAAACACGTGCCAAATAATATATCTGAACTATAACTGCTGGAAGAGCACAGAAAGTAAAAGATGGTTTTAGGGATTGATTATGATGAAAGGCCCACCTGAGCAGGTAGAATCTAAGTTGGACTTTGACACCTGAGTAGGGTTTGGAATAAGCAGAGAAAAAGGATACAGGTATTCCAGGCGTGAACAAGGATGTGTCAGCAGGAATTAGCACACATGAGGGAGACTGACTCACGCTAGGAATATATTTGAAAATACATAGTGAGAGAATAAAGCTTGCTTCCTACTTCATGGAGAATACTGAAGTAACTAGAAGAAAACCCCTATAGTCTCCTATCACCATATCTATCCATCATCTACTAGCATCTGTGCTCACAAACTGTCTTTCCGTGTGTGACCACAGATAACTATCCATGCTCCCATCTAAAGCCAAACCTCCCACTTAGGCATTAGGTCCCATTCTCTCTACTTCTCAAAAGTAGCATCCAGAAAGTCTCCTTAATCAATATTTCACTTTCTACTGGAAAATTCTACTGGTACACAAGCATACTATTATTCATCTATCTTTTAAAAAATCTTCTATGGACTCCTTACCTTTACCAGTTACTGTTCCATTTCTTTGCTCTCCTTTGCAACAAAACTCCTCAACGTAATCAGTCCAATTCCTCTCCCATTTTTTGTTAAACCTACTGCAATCAGACTTTTGCCTCTACCACTACCAAAACTACTCTAATCAAGATCACTAATGACATTCACGTTGTCAAATCCAAAGGTCAATTCTTAGTCATCATATACTTGAGCAATCAGCAGCATTTCAAAAGGTTGATCCCCCTCTCTTCCATTGTATGTTTTCTTTACTTGGCTTCCAGAATCCAGATTCTCTTGGTTTTCTTCCCACTTCACTGGTTACATTTTCTCCATCTCCTTTGCTGGTTCTTCCTCCTTTCCCCAAACTATTAATGTTAGAGTGACCCAGGGCTTAGTCTTTGGTCCTTTTATCTTCCACCTTGGTAGGACTAACTCCCTTGGCGATCTGTACAGTCTCATGGCTTTTTTTTTTTTTTTTTTTGGCTGCACTGGGTCTTCGTTGTTGTGCATAGGCTTTCTCTAGTTGCAGCGAGTGGAGACTACTCTTCATTGTGGTGCACGGGCTTCTCATTGTGGTGGCTTCTCTTGTAGCAGAGCATGGGCTCTACGTGCCTGGGCTTCAGTAGTTGTGGAGCACGGACTCAGTTGTGGCTTGCAGGCTCTAGAGCGTGGGCTCAGTAGTTGTGGTGAACGGGCTTAGTTGCTTCACAGCACATGGGATCTTCCCAGACCAGGGCTCGAACCCGTGTCCCCTGCATTGGCAGGCAGATTCTTTTTTTTTTTTTTTTTTTACTTTTTGAATTCTATTTTTTTATGCAGCAGGTTCTTATTAGTCATCCATTTTATACATATCAGTGTATACATGTCAATCCCAATCTCCCAATTCATCTCACTACCACCCCCCCCCGCCACTTCCCCCCTTGGTGTCCATACGTTTGTTCTCTACAACTGTGTCTCTATTTGGCAGGTGGATTCTTAACTACTGCGCCACCAGGGAAGTCCAGTCTCATGACTTTAAATACCTTCTATATGCTGATGACTCCCAAATTTATACCTCCAGCCCAACCCTTTCTCCAAAACTTCAGATTTATACACTCAACTACTTACATGATATTGCCACTGGAAATGTCCAACAAATATCTCAAACATAAAATGTCCATAACGGAACTCCTACTCTCTACCCTCAAACCTGCTCTATACATACCCTTCCCTATCTCAATTATGGCAACTCCATCCTTCCAGTTGTTTAGGCCAAAACCCCTGATGTTGTCATTGATTCCTTTCTTTCTCTCACATTCCATATCCAGTCCATCAGCAATCTTGTTGGTGTTACCTTCACCACTTCTCCCCACATTAACTGCTATTACCTTAGCCTGATCACCATCTCTTATGTGGACAACTGCAATGGCTTCCTAATAGCCCTTCTGGCTTCTACCCTTGCCTTTCTATGGGCTATTCTCAATACTGTAACTACAACGATCTTTCAAAAGTCAGATAGGACTATCGCTGGCAGAGTGTCATCTTGTCACTCAGAGTAAAAGCTGAAGTGTTTAAAATTATTTACTAGGGCCTATCTGATGTGCACAATCTCCATTACCTCTGGGACCTCATCTCCCAACATCCTCGCCCATTCTCATGCTGTTTCAGCCTCCATGGCTCTCCTGCTCTTTCTCTACCTGGAATGGTCTCCTCCCAGTTATCTGTTTGGCTAACTGCCTCATCTCCTTTAAGTCGTTGCTTAAAAACTATTTTCTATTGCATAGCCACTCTGGCAAACAGTTTGATAGTATCTTATAAATTGAAATACGTGATTATTATATGACCTAACAATTCTACTACTGGGTATTTATCCAAGAGAAATACAACAAAGACTTGTACATGAATACGCACAGCACCTTTAGTCATGATAGCCAATCACAGGACACAATCCATATGTTCATCAACAGGTGAATGGATAAACAAATTGCATTCATACAATGGAATACTACTCAGCAATAAAAAAGAATAAACTACTGATACAAACAACATAGGTGACCTCAAAATCATCGTGCTAAGTGAAAGAAGCCTAACACCAGAATCTATACTCCCTGACTCCATTTACAAGAAATTCTAGAATAGACAGAACTAAACTATAGACTGAAAGCAGATCAATGGTTTCCAGCAGTCAGAGATGTAAAAGGACTGGCACCAGTGGGACACACAGGAACTTTTCTGGGCGATGGAAGTGTTTTATATCTCAATTGTGGGGTGGCTATTGCATAGGTAGATATATATATATTTGTTAAAATTCATCAAACTGTACACTTAATACAGTTAATTTAAACAAAACAAAAAAAAAAGAGAGAGGAAAACAGAAACAGCAAAGGAAATGGCAACACAAACAGCCAAGTACAAAGGGTGAGTAAGGAGCTCAGCATAGAGACCACCAATCTGGGATGGCTTCATTGCCTCAGCTCAGCCTTACAGGCTATAAATGCTGTGATGGTAAACCCATGAATAAATCTTCCTCCATCCACTGGTCATTCTCATGTTTATTGACTTCCCTTCCCATCTCATATCTGTATAATAAAGTTACAAAAAGATACAGGAAAATCATGTGGTGGACAGTCTCTAACAGGGCTCCCCATGATCCCTGCCTTCCAGTGCTCATGTCTTTGTGTAATCCCCACCTTGAGTACAGCTGGATGTGTAACTTGCTTCCAACCAATAGTATATGGCAAAGGCAACGTACTGTCACTCCTGTGACTATGTTAAGTATTAAGAATATCTTAGTAGCTGACTTGCTCTAGAGCTTCTCCTTGCTGCCTTGATGATATGAATGTGTGGGGAAAGTCCACATGGCAAGGAACAGTAGGTGGCTTCAAAGAACTATGGGCAGTCTCTAGCCAACATTCAGCAAGAAGTTTGGGCCCTGAGTCCTACAAGGAAATAAATTCTGCCAACAACTCAAGTGAGCTCAGAAGTAGATTCATCCCCAGTCAAGCCTCCAGATAAGAATTCAGCCTGGCCATTATTTTGGTTGTAGCCTAGTGAGATAATGTGTTTTAAAAACCACTTTCTAAATGTAGCCTCCCCTGACCACTCTTGAATGCTGCAACCTCCCCTCCATTCTTATACTTTTTGACCCCCTTACCCTACTCTACTATTTTTTCCCCATTAGGACTTACCACTTGCCAACATTCTACATATGTTATTTAATATTTATTTATTGTCTTCCCCCTCATAATAGAATATAAATTTCATGAGGGTAGGAATGCTCATCTGTTTTGCTCATTTATATTATTATTATAACCACCTCCAATAGCACCTGGAACATAATAGGTGCTATCAATATAGGTGAATGAATATAGTAGGTACTACGAATATAACATAGTAGGTGTTATTGAATATTCAATAAATATTTTTAAATGAACGAGGCCTAATGCTTAGATTTCAACTAGGATCAACCTATTTTTATTCTTGCAGAGACAGAACATAGCTAATCACTGTCTGTCACATACTGAGACTTCTAAAATTTTCTATTAGGTCACCTCTGAGTTTGTTCTTCCCCAAATTAAAAATCCCAATTCCATTGCCCTTTTCTCATTAGCCTCATTTTCTAATTTTTAAGTTCTAAGTTTTGAGTTTGAATATTTCTCAATTTCCTCTAAATTTCTGGAGTTCTACACCAGACAGCACTAGTCTGACAGGGCCATGTACGGGGATAAGGACAGCCTGGTTTCTATTACATTCCACATGGCAACTGCACCTGTTTCACAAGTAAAAATAAGGTCGATGCCACCTTTTAGAGCAGATACATCAATGAGACAATGCCACCTCTTCCTGCCACAATCTTGGTAAAAACCACCATGAAAATGGATATCATTTTACTAGAGCTCCTTCTTTTCTTTTTAGTCTCACCTTAACGCAATGTAGAGTTATTCACTAAAAAAACATCATTTGCATTTGAACAGTCACTAACTTTAGTTTCTAAAAAATGTGCCAAGACCTTGCTTATTAACTGAAGAATTAGGCCATGTAGCTGCTAGGATACCAGGTATACACCCTGAGGCTATTAATGGCAAATATGGTCCTGTGAAAAATGGGGACAACCAACTTCATAGAGTTATTATGTGGTTGGGATTAAATATATGTAAAATGCATAGCATAGTGCCTGGCACGTAGTAAACACTAAATGGATCCCCTCCTCCATAGGGTTTAAATGTGAAGCATTTAGCATATATTTTCCATGTGTATGCACAAATTTGGGGATAGAGGAGAGAGGATACGAGACGAAGAAGGACAGAATACTGATACCAAAAGGTGGGACAAGACCTGGGCCTAGAAACCTCTCCTGGAGATAAGTAGCCTAGAAATAGATAGAGAATGAGTCCTCAGGCTATTTTCCTCATGACCATTAATTGCCCTCCATCTTATATCAAGACCCTTAGGCACTGGTGACATACTTTGATACCTCAAAGAAGTAGGGAGAACAGGAGAGGAAAGAGGGGAGAGAGTAATTAGGAAGTTAGCACTGAGGGCCAAAGGAGGGTAGAGAAAGCCTGAGGCGGAGTTCTGGTTCTAACTGACATCACCACCCTCCACGTGCAGCAATTCAGGCAAGGCCCCTGATGTGGCCCAACACAACAAAGCTTTCCACAGCTGAAGGGACCTCTCTGCTCTCACCCCCAGCTTTGTAGAGACTGGCAGGGACCAGTTACAACCATCCTGACTCTGAGTTCTCTGAGGCTTCAAATGGTTTGGCAGCAACCTGGGCTTCTTCATAATCCCGTAAGCCTGGAAGGGATCGGAGAGAAAGAAAAAGACTTCAAATGGAGACTGCTCCCCACCTCTAAAGGACCTTCTCCTCTGAGACCCAGAGGTCCACTACCTTCATCTGATTTCTGTGCCAGGAAGACCCTAGAATCCAGCTCTGGACTCAGGAGCTCCTGACTTTGCAGCAGAGTGATGACAACACACCATGTCATCAACTGAGTTGTGTTAGGTGGGCAGGACAAGGTTTATGTTTGTACTGAGCATACACGCCGCTTGACTAGAGAGAATCTGGATGGGGGCGTCTGATGGAGTATTTCTAGGAGGGGCAGCCACCTCTGTGGCCTCAGAAAGAAGCTCTGAAACCTACCAAGGAAAAGTGACCTGGAAGGACTTGCTTACTTCTGGCCCTCAGCCAGGGCCCAGACTCTCCTTTTGCAGCTCTAGGTCATGGCCTTCATGCTGGCAGCCTCTGTCCACCCAGGGGCCTCAGAGGAGGGCTTCCTCCTCAAGTCTCCATGTGGGCTAAGGCTCTGTGTGTATAAAGAGGTGGCTTCCTGCCCGACATGCCAGTGGGGCCTTATGTGAGGTTGGGAGGTAAAAAGCTGGCATGACAAGGCAGTCGGTGCCTTTCATTCACTCCCAACCTCTTTGAGCCAAGTTTCCAAATAACAGGGATGATAACTGCCCAGTGCAGCCCAAAGTCTGTTCTAAAGTTGCTTGGCAAAAAGCCACCTGACTATTACTTAGCTCTCCACAGAACGGCATGTACCAAGTGAGATCACTGTCTTTTGGTGTGTGGGTGGATTAGCTGCTACTTAACATGATAGGGTGGGCCCCTTTCCAGTTTGTACCAGCCCCCTGCTCTGTAACTTCTCCATGTATAACACAGCCTCATTTCTCTGGGAAGTTGAACTTGTTTAGATGAGATGGCAAAGGCCAGAGGAGGAAGAAACCACCCACAGACCCCCGCCCAAAAAAGAGATCCCCATGGCTTTTGGAAACATATAATGATGAAACTCCTAGGGAAGGGGTACGTAGGCTGAGGAACTAAATATTTGGCAGCAGGCACAGGGTACAGAATCACTTATCTGTGAAGTACTCTAGCTTCTGCTGTGTATACTCTATTTTAGCCCAGGATTATCAATACAAAGAAGAAGAAAGTCTAAACTTCTGACAAGCATATAAATTCCTTGAACTTTTTTTGAAGACCGAGGAAGTCACTGCAAGTGCCTGGACAGGAAGCAAGGCCTCCTGGATTCTAGTTTCAACATGACCATTAATTTGCAGTGTGACCTTAGGTGAGTTACTTGACCACTGTGGGTCTCCGTCTCTTTATCTTTAAAATAAAGGTTTTACTCATTAGGGAAAGCTGAGTGAATGGTATATAGGAACTCTCTATTTTTGCAACTATTCTGTATATCTAAAGTTCCTTTAAAATAAAAAGCCTTCTTAAAAAGTGAAGTGAGGGGGACTTCCCTGGTGGCACAGTGGTTAAGAATCTGCCTGCCAATGCAGGGGACACGGGTGCAAGCCCTGGTCTGGGAAGATCCCACATGCCCCAGAGCAACTAATCCCGTGTGCTGTAACTACTGAGCCCATGAGCCACGACTACTGAGCCCGCATGCCACAACTACTGAAGCCCACGCACCTAGAGCCCACGCTCCGCAACAAGAGAAGCCACCACAATGAGAAGTCCATGCACTACAACAAAGAGTAGCCCCTGCTCACTGCAACTAGAGAAAGCCCGTGCGCAGCAACGAAGACCCAACACAGCCAAAAATAAATAAATAAATTTATTTTTTAAAAAAGTGAAGGAGGCATACAGATTATCTCCAGGATCTTTTGTAACTCTAAACTGATTCTATGTTCTTATTTATCTCCTTTCAAGTGAAAATAAGTCATTTTCCAGCTATCCAAATATATATCAAAGCAGATTTTTCAGATCCACTCCTCCTACCGCAGACGAGATGTTGAGTAGCCCAAGCAACAAACCTATTTTTTGCTTTTAACATACCCTATACCCTGGGCAAAAGCTGAAATCTCCAAAAACACATTAAAAACATTCATCCATATCCTCTTTGTTCTCGTAAACAAATAAATTCATCCAGTTGGGAAACGCTGTTTCTGGCAGCCCATGCTTACAGAATCTCAGTTTTTCCCTAGCAACCGGGCTAATTATAACTCCAGCTACCTGGTAACAGCACTAGATTTTCCTGACATTGACTGGCAGTTTTAAAGCCATCTCAGCTCTGCTGGCACGTGCCTTCCTGAGAAGGCATCAGAGGAGCTGTGAGACTGGGAGAAGGGAAGCAACTACCTTAGTTAAGGTGAGAATATCCAAAGAGGCTGCTCAGAATCACGGAACTTCAGAGCTGGGAGAGATGTTAGTGTCAATCCCAGTTCAGCCCACACTTTTTTTTTTTTTTTTTTTTTCGGTATGCGGGCCTCTCACTGCTGTGGCCTCTCCCATTGCGGAGCACAGGCTCCGGACGCGCAGGCCCAGCGGCCATGGCTCACGGGCCCACCCACTCCGTGGCATGCGGGATCTTCCCGGACCGGGGCACGAACCCGTGTCCCCTGCATCGGCAGGCGGACTCTCAACCACTGCGCCACCAGAGAAGCCTAGCCCACACGTTTTATACCTAAAGAACCAGAGACCCAGAAGAAGCGACTTGTCTTAGCCAGGATCCTGGCAGTCTTCTTGATTCCTTTCCATCAACCCTCTCATCCCATTAATCACCAAGTCCTACAGATAGTTTACCTCCCAAATATTTCGCAAATCAGCTCCCTCTCCTCCACTCCTATTGCCATGGGCCTCATTTAGGCCCTCATCATCTCTTGGTTGGCCTATCTGTTCTCCTGACTTCCTGTCTTATCTTCCTTGAATCCATCTTCCCCACCCATCAGAAGGATCTAGCATGTTCCCTGCTGCTTAAAGTCCACTAGTGGCTTCCTATCCTCCTTAGGATAAAGTCTACACTCTTTAAAATGGCACAAAGGATTACACCCTGCAGACCCTTCAGCCTCATTCTATGCCTAGAACTTAAATTTAGCAACACAAAACCACTTACAATTCTCCACACATACAATGTGGTTTCTTGTGTCTAAGCTTCTGCTTCTTTCTTTTAACCCTCCCTCCGCCCCCCTCAACTGACTAACCTATGCTTACTCTCCTTTGAAGACAAAGCTCAGGGGTCATCTCCTCAAAGACTCCTTTGTAGATTTTCCTTCCATCTCCTCTATTCAGTTGGGTTAGAGATGCCTCATTTGAGTTCCCTTATACTTCATACGATCTCTATTACTGACTCCTACCATACTCTATATCACTTGTGTCTCACGCATCTTTGAAGCCTCAACTTCCCAGCATAGTACTTGGAATATAGGAGGTGTCCAATTAATGTTTATTAATGCATGAATGGTGAAATCCAAAGTTCTCCATGATCTGTCCCCTGCTTACCTTTCCAACCACCACAAGTCCTCAATATCATGTGTTCCAGTCATACTGAAAGATTTGAAGTGTGTCAAGCATGCAATGCTTTTTCCTGTTTCTATGCCCTTGTAAATACTATTTCTTCTGCCTGAAATGCTTTACCCCGTTCCTTGTTCTCTTATTATTTTTTAAGATTCAATTCAAACTTCATATGCTCGGCAAGGCCTTTTCTGGTGCATTTTACTGCTCTCCTTAGTACTATAGAGCAATCTGTACATACCTCTATAGTAGCCCTTATTATACCATTTTTATTTATTTGTTGATAACTTTCTCCACCAGCATCTAGCACAGTAGCTGGCATACAGTAGTCAATAGATGCTTGAATTAATGAATGCATGCGTAGAGACATGAGTAAATGAATGGCCAAGGTGATAATGTAAATAAGGTAAACGCTTGAGACAGGGACTTACGATGCCTAGTCTTTCAACTATATTACGCTACTTTTGTCAGTGTGTAAACCTGGATGTACAAAAATAATAGGAAGAAGTGGCTTTCTGTTAAGTTCATGCAGAAGTACAAATTATGCAGACACAGTTAAGGAGATAGTTGAAAGTGGTTTAAAATTAAATCAGGCTCCAGGATTTAGTTTTAGATTTGTTTCCTAGTGATTGAAAGAAAAGGTCTTAAGTATTCAAAGGAAAAAAATTTCCTCTTCCGAACAGGTAAGTATTATGATCTAATTAAGAGCTCTTAAAAATGAGAAGAGGGGCTTCCCTGGTGGTGCAGTGGTTGAGAGTCCGCCTGCTGATGCAGGGGACACGGGTTCGTGCCCCGGTCCGGGAAGATCCCACATGCCGCGGAGCGGCTGGGCCCGTGAGCCATGGCCGCTGAGCCTGCGCATCCGGAGCCTGTGCTCCGCAACGGAAGAGGCCACAACAGTGAGAGGACCGCATACCGCAAAAAAAAAAAAAAAAAAGAGAAGAGTTGTGTTAGGCAAAAACAAAGCCAAAAGTTGTATTTGTTAAGGATTTCACAAAATTTTAAAGTAACTATGATAGTTATGGGAAAGTTGCTTTAAAAAATTGTGGTAAAATATACATAATATAAAGTTTACCATTTTAACCATTTTTAAGTATACAGGTCAGTGGCATTAAGTACATTAACACTGTGCAAACATCCACCTGCAGAATTTTTTCCCCAATTGAGTCTATATCCATTAAACAATAACTCCCCATTCTCTACCTCCCCACAGCCCCTGGCAACCACCATTCTACTCTCTGTCTTTATGAATTTGATTACTCTAGGTACTTCCTATAAGTTGAATCATATGATATTTGTCCTTTTGTGACTGGTTCATTTCACTTAGGATAACATCCTTAAAGTTCATCTATGCTGTAACGTGTGTCAGAATTTCCTTCCTTTTTAAGGCTTAATAATATTCCATTGTATGTATATACCACATTTTGTTTATCCATTTATCTGTCAATGGACACTTAGTTTGCTTCTACCTTTTGGCTAAGTGAATAATGCAGCTATGAATGTGGGTGTAGAAATATCTGTTCGAGTTCCTGCTTTCACTTATTTTAGGTATATACCTAGAATTTGAATTGCTGGATATAATAATTCTATGTTCAATTTTTTGAAGAATTGTCATACTGTTTTCCACAGTGGTGACACCATTTTACATTCTCAACCAGCTATACACAGGGTTCCCACTTTCTCCACATCCTGGCCAACATATGTTATTTTCTGTTTTTGTTTTGTTTTTATCATAGCCATCCAAATGGGTGTGAAGTTAAAAAAAAAATTTTAATCAAAAACACAACTATTGGTTACAACTATTTAATGAATGAAGTCTCCCTACTTTATTCCTACTTCTACTCCCCCAAAGAAGAGGAAATGCGCAAGCAAGCCTTTAAGAACCTCAGAAAGCAGAGAATGAGGTGTCAGCACACACAGTATGTACAAACATGGACACACAAGACTCTGTGACTTCCACAGAAATGTTTAAAAATAGTTTGGCCAAATTCACCCTTATTTCTTTCTCTTTATTTACATTTCCCCCTTCCTTACTGTACACGTTTCTTAAAGTTCACATAAGTAAAACATAGGAGAAGAAAACTTAGCAGCTGACTAAACAAGGTATCCAACTATAAAAAGAAAACAGTCAACTCTGTTAAATATAAGAAAACCACTTATTCTGCAACAGCAGCTGCAACAGTTACTTTAGACGGTAATCTGAGAAGGTGCACACTCTCTAGTATGTGTCTCCAGGTATGCAGGATGGTCATAATCCTTTACATTATTTAACATCTAACACATTAAACATGTTTACATATAGGAAGGAGGGCAGGGCGGGAATTCATGCTTCCATTTCAGGAAACTAAGGTTCAAAGAAGTGAAGGACCAGGCCAAGGATATGTAGTAGGAAAAGGTAAATTCAGAATTCAAGTTTTCTGGGAATTCCCTGGCAGTCCAGCGGTTAAGACTTGATGCTTTCACCACGGTGGCCCAGGTTCAATCCCTGGTCAGAGAACTAAGATCCTGCAAGCCATGTGGCACAGTCAAAATAGAAAAAAAAAAGGAACACAGAATTAAAGTTTTCTGACTGAGTTCAAAACTCGTGTCCCTACATTTTGATATCCCTCAAAGATACTTGTTTTTCTGTAATTGCCTCCATGGGTTCAAGTCAAGGTTCCCAAATTATATGGCCTGATGGAGTTCCTTGGGGCTTCACTGAACTTTTGGGTACTTAGCACGTACTTTTGGGTACTTAGTCTGCACGTACACTGTTACTCATCATATTTCCCACAGCCTAAAGAAATCAGGTTAGGACTAAAGAAAATCAGTCATTGAGCCAAAAAGAAATTCAATGAAGAGAACAGATCTTGAAAGTTCTCATACAAGGAAAAAAAAATTGTAACCATGTGTGGTGATGCATGTGAACTAGACTTACTGTGGTGATCATCTCATGACATACATATAGAGTCATTATGTTGTACACCTGAAATTAATACAATATGTTAATTATACCTCCATTAAAAAGAAAGCTAAGTCTTAAAAATTAAATAATTTAGAACCAGGCCAAGCTACAAAGTATTAAACTAAGATGATAAGAAATTTTGAATCATAACCAATCATAGTCATAATGATTTTTGTGAAAGCAAAGGACTTTGTATTATCACTAAATATTTTATTAAAAAATTTAACAAATCTAGCCTTTCTTGTTTTTTTTTTTGAAGAAACATTTGTATGTGAGGGTGACAGTAATTGTGCTGTAATAGGGACACTTCGATTATATTATGTTATTTATACATGGGCAAACTAAAATGGAGAATTGAGACAAATAGGACAAATTGTCCCAAATCCACTACTGAAGAAGAAGAAACTGATTTGGAATTCAAATGTGGCCCAAATTGGATGTGTCCAGTAACTGGATTTATCTGGATAATTCTTCCATCTCCCAGTTTGTCACAACAGGGGCAAATATTGTTTGAGGGCTTACTACCATGTGAGAGGCATTGTGCTGGTTTCAAAGGGTTGGCTCACTTGATCCTGCTCCAGACCCTGTAAGATAGAAATTATTACAAGACCTACTTCAGCTCAGGGAAATTATAGTATTTGCCCAAGTTAACTGAGGTAGCAAGTAGTAGAACCAAGATTCCATCTCAAGCCTGTCTTATTCCTAACTCGTAACTACTATGCCCAGTGATAGTAGAACAGTAGAAATGATAAAAATTTGGTAGGCAAGTAAAGTCAGTGAGCTGTTTATCATGATTTTAAAAACCTAGCTCCAAAAATCCCCAAAACCAAAAAACAAACAAACCTAGCTGCTGAAATAAGCTACGCATAAACTTCAAAGTTTGCTCAGGAAAAATATCCAGTCTCAAAGATAAGAAACCACAGCTCAAAGAAGTCAGGCAGTTTAAAGACCACAAAACAATGGAACACAACTCTTTCAACTCCTGTCTAAAGGCCAAATCGACTTTAACCGTCCAACATCAATTATGTCATATTTAAACATTGACTCTATCTGATCCAGGATGACAACATTCAGTTTCTCCTGTCGCTTTTGTTATTGGATCTGACCCTGTCAGATTTTAAATTCCATTCTTAGAATGGAACCTTAAATCTTTTCAAAACAATCTTGAATAATAATAAATTCACACAAGCTTAGCAAGTAAGTAGTCATTGTGTGGCAAAACACAGTGGATGGTGGTTTTGTGTGCTGTTTGGGGATTGGGTGTTTATCACACAGCAGTGGATTTCACAAATTCCAGGGTTGGGCATATTTCTAGTGGGGGCATGCTCAGCTATCATGAGAAGATACAGGATTAGATAATCAACAACAACGAGGAAGTCAGCCAAGTTGCCGCCCAGAAATTATTTACCAGAGCAGCTGCTGTTCAGAAATGCTAACAAGCCGGTCTTCCTGGGAGTGGGCCATGCTCAGCTGTAGACCACTTACAGTGTTTTCTCACTTTACTTTGCTCCAGAATCAGGATCTCTGTGTACTGCAACGGTTTCTCACTTTCTTGCTTTATATATTGTCTTCCCCCAAAACTGAACCTACAATTAATATTTTCTATCAAGAGGGGGCAGTGGTACCTAATCATGTAAGTATATGCCCTAGTTGTTCTGTGCTGAGGGTAAGCAGCCTCCTCCTGTGTGTTTAAATATTTACAGAAGTGAAGCTTAAAGGGTAGTTTAACTTAAACACTCAACCAAAAATAGCCAGTCTCGCAGAACCAACTCTTATGTATAATTTAATATTATTTTATTTCTGAATTCTCTGAGCATCTTGAAAGAGAGAAATCCTTAGCTCCTTTTTTTTTTTTTTTTTTTTGGTATGCGGGCCTCTCACTATTGTGGCCTCTCCCGTTGTGGAGCACAGGCTCCGGACGCGCAGGTTCAGCGGCCATGGCTCACGGGCCCAGCCGCTCCGCGGCATGT
Source organism: Mesoplodon mirus (assembly GCF_964341445.2). Taxonomy (NCBI): domain Eukaryota; kingdom Metazoa; phylum Chordata; class Mammalia; order Artiodactyla; family Ziphiidae; genus Mesoplodon; species Mesoplodon mirus. The sequence goes on along the minus strand of NC_138978.1, from coordinate 112,872,625 downwards.
GGGATCTTCCCAAACCGGGGCACGAACCCGTATTCCCTGCATTGGCAGGCGGACTCTCAACCACTGCACCACCAGGGAAGCCCCCTTTTTTATCTACTTGCTCTGAAGTTGATACTTTTAGGTGTTTTGGGGGGTTTTTGTTTGTTTTTTTGTGGTACGCGGGCCTCTCACTGCCGTGGCCTCTCCCGTCGCGGAGCGCAGGCTCAGTGGCCATGGCCCACGGGCCCAGCCGCTCCACGGCATGTGGGATCCTCCCGGACCGGGGCACGAACCCATGTCCCCTGCATCGGCAGGCAGACTCTCAACCACTGCGCCACCAGGGAAGCCCTACTTTTAGGTTTTTATGTAACTCTTACAACTTCTCTTAAAATTAAACAGCCTTGTAGCTTCCTTTACAATTAAGAATTATGTATATCTACTTTAGTCTCTCCCTCAATCAGCTACATAAAGGAGGACTTGCCACTTGGAAAGAAAAAGACAGAACCCATTCTCCAGTCCTTTTCTCCTGCAGTTTCTCATATTTCCCTTCCCTGTAGTCATTATGGTGAAATGCTTGATTGCCTCTCACTAAGACAGTAACTTTTTACTCTTCAGTACAAATATCTCAACAAAAGTCTGCAGTAGTAAAAATATGTGAAATGTTAAATTACTATTTATAATAGAATTTTATTACATATGTTTCACAAATACTGGTTTTCTTTAAGAGAATCCATGCATACAGCACCCAAATTATTGCAGATTCTCACTTAGTTGGGCATGATTTAATGCTTTTACTATATTTAAAGAGTCCCTCCAACACTAAAAAAAAAATCAAGCTAAGTTTAGTCACAGAACAGGGCTCTAAATTCTTATCTGAACTACCTGACTTACCATGTGATGCACTGCACATCACTCTCCCTGTCTCTGCCAACATGGCTGCTAATTAATTGTCCTAACCTTGTGGAGCACAAAGGGACTAACATGGATGAACGTAAAACACATTCATGGGAATGTCTGAGGGTGAGATTATAGGAACCAAATTGCTTTATCATTTTTAAATATCATAATAACTATTACTAGTACAACTACTACCCTCTCATACATGTAGGATGCTATGAAGTTTACAAAGTGCTTTGATTATGTCTTCTTATTTAATCTTTATGGCTGCTATTTATTCATACTCTCAACAAATAATTTTCAGGGCCTATGGTGCTGTGCATTATTCTTAATGCCAGTTCTACACGGACTGGAACAGGCTCAGAGACGCTAAGTAACTCGCCCAGGTCTCCGACTGTCCAAGGCTCCTGATCTGTGGTTTTCTAACCCCTTGTCCTTCCATCAAAATGCAACTGCCCTGATTTCTGTCAATCCCTCATCACTAGTGTGATAAACTAACTTCAACTATGATGTTAATGATTGATAACGGCTTTATGTGTTCTGCTTCCCAAATAAGGGCATTTTAACCTAAGCTGTCGGTGCTTCCCAAATAATCACAGCCAAACAGGATGAGTAATGTGACAGGCGAATAGAACAAAGGTATGGTGAGAAGCGAAAGGAGGGGACACAGTAGTTTGAGATTTCCCCATATTATAGGATGCCTGTAGCTGCCTGACTACTCTGCTCTTAGACCAGGAAGAGACAGGGCCATTTCTACTTCCTGAGTGGGACTAGTGGCAATACGGGAGTCTAACAAACGGTTGTCACCTCTGCATGTGACAATGTCCTGTGGCCCACTTACCCCCACCATACCCCAGTGCAGCTCCTATAATCCTCTCAGTCACACTTCTCCAGGACAGCAACGGTGCCCTCTCACACCCACCCAGAGTGTCCCCTTAGCCAGTGCAGAGCAGAGGGTGATACCAACTGACTCAAGCGGTCATTTGATTCAAGCTAAAACAATCCTTTCCTTCAAATTATCTAAGAAATTGCCCCTTTCTTCCGCCTTGCTTTGGAGACAGTTAATGGGAAAATGTCCCTCCCTCTGCACAGTGAACAGATTCATTCACTATTCCTACTCCGAGGCAAATACTGCACTCACGCTCCCCTTCTCCCTCTCTCTGAGTTACCAACCCTCACTTGGCCATATCCTCCTCGACCCCCGGCAGCTCCACTGAGGCACATTCACTATATAGTCACATAAAAGACAAAAGATGAGTCTGGATCAATTTCAGGTTAAAACAATGGAAATCCAGGAAAGTCAGAAAATAGGGCTAAATCCCTCAGATTTAGCTGTTCATCTTAGTTGAATTTACCAAACAGTGGTTTGGGTCTCAGAGACACCAGTTATTCCTCTGATCTAAAGTATTATCTAGCAGCCTGTAATGCTTCCCAAACTCCTTCTCGACAGGACAGGGCACATATAGATAATGATAATATTGGTATAGTCCTCCAGTGCAAACAGCTGGAGATTTAGAAACTGTCAGAGGCCACCAGCTGCAGGTCGCTCGGCCACTTCAGGTCCTGCTAGCCCAGACACTAAGAAAGCTAAGGAAACCAACATTGTGGCAACCAGTTAGGAAGCTTAATCCTTGTAAACCATAGCCTAATGTCCTCTTACCAAGGTGCTGTCTCATGTCACCCTCAACTCAGCCAATCCCCTCTGTCTTCCTTCCCAGCCCCACTCCCCCATCAATCAAGACAGCCCTCCCTTTCAGGGAAGCCGCCATTCCCTCTCCCACCCCACCCAAGGCCAACGGCTGTTCATTCCATCAATACCCTTTCTTCATTCTAAGGTGAACTATTCCTAAAGATGAAAATGCCTAAGACCCTGTCCTAAAAGCTCATCTGCATAATCATCTTCAAAAACAAACACGAATTTCTCAAGGAACAGAAATGTCCTCAGCCCCTGCCCTGTTCCTCATGGCATCATTCCCTGCCCCCATGTGCCAGAACTAGAAGGGTCCCTTCTCTAAGCAGAGCATGTGACTTGAAAACTACCAGCTTCAGTCACCTCTGGGGCTTGTTTAAAAATGCAGATTTCTAAGTTCCCCCTCCCTTACTAAATCAGAATCCCCGGGGGGTAAGGCAGTAATCGGCACTTTAAACCAGCCCCCAAGGTGATTGTGCTACACAGTTCCAAACCAGAGGTCGAGAGCCTCTGATTTAATCCAGCTCGCTCTCTTTACAGAGTAGGAAACTAGGAAACAGGCACAGATGAGGTGAAATGGGCTTGTCCAAGGTCACTGGCGTTAAGGTGACCAGACCACGCCGGGAACCCGCCTACCCCACTGATTCGCACTGCACCAGCTAGGAAGAGCTCGGAATCTGGATGTGTCCACCACCAGCCCCTGTCCCCCGCGAGCCGCAGGCCCCCGCACTCACCCTCTTGTAGATGTCCTCCCTGCTGGCCTCATACTTCTGCTGCATGCGCTCCTCCAGGAAGTAGATGCGCAGCTTGAGGCTGAAGTTCTCCTTCTTCAGGTCATTGAGGTGCTGGGACAGAGTGCGATATCCATTAGACATGGTGGGCAACCCATGGGGAGGCGCACATGCCCAGTCGCCGCCTCAGCCCAGGAACGTGGCGCAGCTGCACCGCGGCATGAAGCGAGCCGGCGGCGACGCTGCGAGGCTACGGCGACATGCCCCTGATGGCTGGCGCTCCCTCCCGCACTTGGGCCTGGGCTCGCTGCTCTGGGTGCTGGAGCGCAGCGCGCTTTCCTTTTTTACCTCGGGAGATATTTGCGGAATCCCTGACAGAGGAACATGCTGCGTGAACTCAGACACAAGTGGTGTAACCCGACTCCAAGCTAGGACTCGGCTCTCACCCTCCCTCAGCCTCTCAGGCCCAACTGTAGGCAGTTAACAGTTTCTCAGAAAAGAGAGGGGGCTGACCCTCAGAAGTTTCCAGGAAATGGGGAATGGGAGTAATTCAAGGTGATGGTTGGGTTGCAAGGACACAGAATGGCCCACAAAATGGTGACCACGTATCAAATATCCCCCTCTGTCAGGTGCAAATCTTAAAGAACGATTCATCAGAGGGGTTTCTAATTTCCTTGGATGATCCAGAAGCTCACCTCTCATCAGTTCCTTCCCAGTTTTATTCCCTGGACCTTTCCAGCCCTGAGGCAGTTAAAGAAATAGCCTTTATTACCATGCCCCTCCCCCCATACACACCTGAGCCACCTCCAAGAAAGGGCCAATCTTCTAGTTCAGCGGAATCTTTGCAAAATCTGTTTACCAGTTACACAAGCTCCAAGAGGCAGGGTCAAAGTTTCCTCCCTCTAAGGGATGAGGGCGAAAAGAGGGTGGGAGGTGATGGAGGGAGGTGTCAGGCTGGAGCCCAGAGATTTTACCCAGTCACTAGTTCTTAACTCCGGCACCTGCCAAGTGGAGCTAGGCACTCATTACCAGATCCTGCTCCTGAAGCAATTTAAGATCCTTGAATGACAGCTGCAACGTTGGCAGGAAGTATTATTTATACCACACCACACGGGACATTGAAGGTGACTGGGAGACCCGCACAGCACAGATACCAAACACAGGTTCTTGGTTGCAGTAATGCTAGCTTGAAAAAAAATTAATATTAACATCCAAAGTAAAAGAAACGAAAACTTTATACTTAATTCAAGTATAAGGTTCCTCCCCAACCTACTTGCTCTTCATTCTTCTAATTCTTTCTTCACTCTTCATAATAATTCCAATCAACCTCCCTTTTTGTACACAGCAGGTAGTATGTTGGGCATGAGGAATACAAAGGTGAAGACAGTCCCAGCCCTCCAAGAGATAGGTGGCCGTAGAGATGTAGGTGCATATGTTTTACACTATAATCCTCCAGGCCTGTGTTATTCAAACATTTTACATTTCACACTGCAATCCAGTGCATGCACACACATACACACAACTGAAGTAAAAGTTCCCCAAAGTAATGTTAACGATCACTATGTAGGATGCACTCTGATATTTCCTATTCCATTTCTCTTTTTGGGAGTGACCCACTGAATTGATTCCATGACCTACTAATAAGTTTTGTCCTAAAGTTTGAAAAATACTGAATCTGTGGGAACCCAGAAGAAAGAGTGATTCATTCTCATTAGGATGGTGAGAGAAAGAAAGCTTCGACTAGGAGTTGCACTTGCACTTTGCCTTGAAAGACAGAAAAAATTTGAGTGAATAAAGTGGCCTCAGGAGGGCATAATTAGAACATTTGAGCATTCTCTCAAATAGAGCTGGATTATAAGTAGGCAACACATTTCTTACCTAGACCACGGGTAACTTAAGACAAAATATTCTTCATTTTTAAAAAAATGCACACATTTAAAATGCATTTAGCTAATTTCATTAAATCTGTGCTCTTAGAATAAATGAATTTCACCTAGGCTTAATTAGAGACAGTGAGGAAGAGAAAAGTCTAAGACTCAAGAAGATCCTTTTCTGGTCCCAGCTTTGTTACTAAATAGACGTATGACCTTGGGAGTACACTTCTCCAGAGGCCTAACTGTCCTCATTAATAAAATGAAGTGGTTGGAAACGGTGATTTTATGGTCCTTTCCTGGTCTAAGCTCCTAGAGGAATAACCTGGTTATTATTACCTCCATTTTGCACAGGGGGAACCAGGTGCCAGATTCTAGATTAGTGTTTAATCATGCTTTTGACGTCTACTTGGATTCTTTCATTATGTAAGATAATTTAATAGAAGCTTTATGGAAAGTAAAATTGCATATGAATGCAGGTGCTCTTATCCAACCTATATATTTCTTTCTTCACATTAAGCCTATTTTCTCTTATTCCCTGTGATCCCTTGTTCTTTTCCTATCTCTCTAGCCTCTTCCCTGTGTGTTTTTTTTTTTTTTCTTTTTTTCCTGGCTCTTTAAAGCTACTACTTAAATGATAATTAGTTGTTAGCCTTCTGATTTTTTTCTCTTCACACTTTCTCCCTTAGAGATTTTATCCAATTTTAGGGCTTTGACTTTTGCCTCCCAAACAGTCCCCAAACCTCCAACTGAGTTGTCTCACCCAAGACCTAACCCTACATAACCAGCTCTTTGCTAAATAGTTCAACTTGAATGTGCCATTCTCACGACAAACCTCATGGCAAAAACTTTTGCAACAGTGTCTATCATGTCTGCCAGAATTCGTCTACCTAGTTCTTCTCCTTATTAAAGCTAAGAAAACCCATTATTTTAAAAACATTATTTTCAAAACTCAAATCTTATCCTGTCATCTCCTTTACTTAAAACTCCTTCACAGGCATCTCATCACTCAGCATAAAAGAAAAAAAAATCACACCCTCTCAAGACACGCTGCCTCTTTTTTCAAGTCACTTTCTCAAGTTTGAATTCCACCCAAATGAAGCTTTCCCTGCTATGCCACACTGGAAAAACTTTTTCCTCTTGAGCTCCTAAGGCAAATACTAACGTTTGGCAACTGCTCATATGCTGCCTTATGGTAATGCTTTTCTGTTGTCCTGCAGGGTTATTTACACATTTTAGAGCTTTTAACTTTTTCATGTGTCTACCTCTCCAACTAGTCTGTAAGCTGACCAAGGGTCAATGACTTATATGTCTCTCTATATTCCTTCAGCTCCCACAATTGCCAAGAAGACCTCTCCAGTTAATTCTTCCCACTGTGCAGTATACAATCACCTCAGTCAGACTAGAGTGTTTTGAGGGCTGGCAAGGCATATTTTGTGTCTTTGTATTCTCATTGCAGAATATTTAGGACGCACTCCCTAAATATTTGTTAAATTAATGAATAGATAATTATTGCATATATATTTCATTTTTTGCTGATTTGATCTGTTAAATATGGGCTAGCTTGCTTATGTTAGGTTGGCCAAAAAGTTTGTTCGGCTAAGATCTTACGAAAAAACCCAAACAAACTTTTTGGCCAACCCAATATTATTCTCATAACTTTCCAATGATATAGAAAAGTTTGTTTTAATGGCTCCAAAGAAACTACATCTGCTAGAATGATGACTAGAAAAATAATGTTTTGTTCACTTAAATTTCTAAGTTTATGTGCCCATCTTGACTTTTCTCCTGAACTCCAATCTACACCTAACTTCCTAGTAGAAATCTCTGCTTGAATATAGATAGTTCATGCTCGTGATATATAAAAGTGAATTCCTAATTTTTCCCAGCACACATGTTCCTTCTTCTTTGGACCCCATTTCAGTTTGTAACCACCAATATTTGCAGTTGTTTGGGCCAAAACCTTTGAATTATTCTTGACCCTTCTTTCTCATGCACATCATCTCATCTGTCTGTAAATCTGTCTATCAAGATTTCTATTTTCAACACATATAGAGAAGCTAACTACCACCACTGCCACTTGTACTTTGCCACTCTGGCCCAAGATACTGTGATCTCTCCTCTGAGTTATTTGAATAGCCCCTTAACTGGTCTCCCCACTCCCACCCTTGCTCCCCTATAGTCGATTCTTAGCATGGCAGCCATATCACTATGAGGGTTACAAAATGTCAGATTGCTTCTCTGCTGGAAACCCCCAATGGCTTCCCATCTAATTGAGAGTGAAAGGCTAAGTCAGTCATTTTGTTAGCCCATAAGTCCCAAGGCCCTGCATAATCTGGAGCCTCTCCCCTACCCTCTCTTCTACTTTTTTCCTACTACTCTTCCCCTGTGTACTCTGCCCCGGCCACACTGTTTCTCTTTGCTGTTTCTCAAAAGCACCAAGCACCCTCCCTCCTCAAGGCCTTTCAGCTTACTGATCCTTCTCAATAGTATGCTCTTACTTTAGTTATCTGCATTCTCTTCCTCACCCTCTTCAAGTCTTTGATCAAATGTCACTTCCTCTATGAGGTGACCACCCTATTTAAAACTGTTACTCACCCTATGCCTCACCCCAGCCCTCCATGTCTCCCTTCATTATTTTTTTAAATCCCATAGCACTATCACCTTCTAAAATATTATATTTACTTATTTATTTTGTTTCTTGTCTGTCTCTCCCTACTAGCATGTGAACTCCATGAGAAAGCCAGGATATGGGCCTGTTTTGTTCACTGCTATATCATCTGTACACAGAATGGTGCCTGGCACATAGTAGGTGCTCAAGAAATATTTAATAAAAGAATGGATGAATAGCTGACTTTGACTTCATTGGGTTTAATCCTAACAGAATTCAATCTGTATACAAGATTATGCAGATCTTGTAGGAGGAAGAGCATATCTAAAGGTAATTTTATGAGTAAATTAATTCTAACAGACTAATTTTAATGCACATTGCAGAATCTGAACTATGTACAAGAGTTCTGAATAAATGGGGAATAATATATGATAAATAACAATCAAAGGCAGTATGAACTGTACAAATAGTAAAAGCTACAGAAATTAGGAAAGAGAGGCTACCAGAGAAGGTTCCAGAGAGAAGTGACATTTTTGCTCCTTAAAGGATGAATCACGTTTGTATAGGCTGGAGGGAGAATACAAGGCAATCTAGGCAGGTAAAACATAAGCAAAGGTACAGAGGACCAAGTGGACTGAAACAAAGGGCATGTGCTGTCCTGTAGTGGGTAAACAGAGAGGACAGGAAGTGAAGAACCATTTTAGAAAGATCTTGAAAGTCAGGATGAGGAGCCTGAGTTTGTTCCTTTAGCAGATTCTGGTTCTCAGTTTGAACAAAGGGTGAGGAACTACTTACTACTTACTTTATTCGCTTATTGCTTATGTTTTGTTTTATTTGTTTGTGTTTTGTAGCTTTAGCAAACAAAACCACACACACCTGTGCTGCTCACTAGACCTCCTAAATCAGGGCCTCTCAGAGCTTTGGATAAGTTCTGCACTGCTTAGGAAATAAACACTGCAGGTTCTTGAGCAAGGGGCAGTGCTTCTATCTTTGTTCTTCCTTTTTAATGTAGTATATAGAAAATCTTTACTCTTCTCTGAAAATATTTTTTCCAAACATTAACAGTTCTCCCCTGCTCCTTCCTTAATTTCTTCTTCCCACCGCTTCTTAATGTATTAGTCCAGACTGGAAACAAGACTTTAATAAGAACTCAATGCCAACAATAGTAGGAGATTACAACCCAGCTGTTGTATGTCATGCCCCATTAACATAACCGACTGTCAAGTCAGCCTTTAAAAAAAACTCAGCCTCAATTTGCTTAATCATATTCAGACCCCCCAGATAGTTCTTACAATGGAAATGCTTGAAAACATATTAATCTCTTACCATTCCCTCTCCTAAACATACAGTTCCACACCACTAAAAATGATTAATCATCTTAATTGACACATTCTTTTCAAATATAATGAAACTTTTGCAACTTAACTCCACTAATTTGATATCTGTGATAACTCATAATTTTACATTTCATGAAAATAAAAATATTCTTAAATAACTTAATATGGTAAGCAGAGGAACAGGAGAATAGTGTTTTAAGCAACACTTGACATTTTACTATCCACTTACAAATTGGCAATAAATATTATCACTATTATACATATTTATCTAGGTGGGATAGCACAGAATTGTGGAAAAGGCAATAGCTTTTGAACCAAGGAGACCTGGGTTCAAATCTCAGCTCTGCTATTTTCTAATTGTGTGACTTTCGGAAAAACACTTAATAGTAATTAACTGTAGGAAAGGAGTCAGGAGGTCGGATTGGGGTAGGCTATTAAGAGTGTTGCAATTGCATCTGTAATGTGAACTTTTATTTTTCAATATGAGGCAAATAGAGCGAAAATAATATGTGTTAAAATTTAGATATTGGGGGGACTTCCCTGGCCGTCCAGTGGTTAAGACTTTGCCTTCCCATGCAGGGGGTATGGGCTCAATTTCTGGTCAGAGAGCTAAGATCCCACATGCCTTGTGGCCAAAAAACCAAAAGAACATAAAACAGAAGCAATATTGTAACAAATTCAATAAGGACTTTAAAAAAATGGTCCAAATCAAAAAAACTTTTTTAAAAATTTAGATATTGGATACATGGACAAGTGTTTTATTGTTCTTTGTATGTTCTTGTCTGTGAAATAGTTCATTATTTTAAAAAAACTATTTTAAATTGAATGAAACTAGGAATTACAGGAAGACAGCTTTCAATTAAATATAAGAATAAATTCTCTAGTAGAGTTGGATGTAATGAACTTATTGCCACACTCCATCCATACATTCATACATCAAATATTTACTTAGCACTTACATTATGAGAGATAGTAAATTTCCTGCCACAAAAAGGAATCAACTGAAACTAAAGAACCACTTGTCAGGGATATTGTTAAGAATCTTCACACATCCACCAGGAGTTAGTTCTGGAGAGCTTTTAAGGTCTTTAGCCATCCTGAGATTCTATGTTTGAAACATATTTTCTCATAGAAACGATATTACCAAAGACAGCACCAATGAGAGAGCTGTCACTTTTTGAAAGATCTCAGAGCACCCCACCAGCTCTCTTATGGTAGAGCCCTAAAAGGTAGTGGGAGTCTACCTGTTCAGACTGAGTGCTCTGGTTGCCTTGCGCAGGAAGAGGAAGAGGAGATAAGTGAGAATAAAGCACATGTTATTCCAAGACAAAAGCAGCAACAAGGACTGGGGACCTAAGGATGACCCTCAACAGACTTTGCTAACTGTTACATTTTCAAAACAGACCTGTGGGAAAGTCACACCAATGGCTAGAGAGTGCTTCCTGCTCTTTAGCACCCAGGAACCCTACTTGTTTTGGATTAGACGGCAGAGATAGACACGAAGGGATGGGGCAAGGAGAAGGAGGAGGATGGCTTGTTTCACATATAAATATTTTATTTGTAATACATCTATGTGTCTGGGAGTCCCTATGCTTTTCTGATAAAATCTAACTTGGAGAAATACAAAAGTTTAATTACTGGCTCTTTTGAATGACTTTGACTTGTATTACAAAATTAATTAGATATAATTACACTATCTTCACAACAACAATCACTTGTATAGGATTTGACAATATACAAAGCACTTCCATATATGTATTATTTCATTGTATCTTCATTACAACACTGTGAAGTAAGTGGATTGGATATTATTATCCCCATTTTATACTCCAGGAAAGTAAGACATCAGGAAGTTAGCCGATTTGCTTAGCTAGAAAGTGGAGGAGCACAGACTACAGCTTCCAGCAGTCTGACCCATACTTCATACTCATCAGGGCCTTAATCTGACACTAAGTGACCCCTGTGAACCTAGGGTTCCTCTGTGACTAATAAGGTACTTCCAATTCTACCTCAGGTCCCTGCATCTTTTCAAAAAGTATCCTTCATTATAAATAATACTGCTTGTGACCTCAGAGGATCTGACCACCTGAACCTATATAAAACATAGTTTTCTCCATTTTCAAGGTGACTAAACCAAAGTTAGTCCTCAAAAGATTAAACATAGGGTTACTATATGACCTAGCAATTCCACTCCTAGGTATACACCCAAGAGAAGTGATACATATGTCCACACAAAACAGAAGCATCATTCGCATAGTCAAAAAGCAGAAACATCCCACATATCCAAAAACAGAAGTTTGAATGCCAAAGTTTAGCATATCCATATAATGGAATACTACTCAGTCATAAAAAGGAATGAAGTATTGACACATGCTACAACATGAATGAACCTTGAAAACATTATATAATGTGAAATAAGCCAGGCACAAAAAGTCATATATTACATGATTCTATTTATATGAAATTTTCAGACTAGACAAATCCATAGGGAAATTAGATGAGTGGTTTCCAGGGCCTGGGGGAAGAGGGAACAGGAAATGACTACTAATGGGTATGATGGGTTTCTGGGGGGTGATGAAAATGTCCTGGAACTAGATCGTGGTAATTGTTGCACAACTCATTGAATATACAAAAAACATGGAATTGTACACTTTAAAAGGGTGAATTTTATGGAATGTAAATTACATTTCAAAAAAGCTGTTATTTAAAAAAGAAGAAAGAAACTAAAGCTGTGAGAAGTAACATGTCCAGTCCTTTGCCTTTTACAAAGGATTTTTTTGTGATAAAGATTCAAGTTCAATTCAATTCAATTCAGTTAAAAGCAAATGGTTTAGAACTGGCCATTTCTAAATGTATATTAATCCTATTTAGATTATGGGGCCCTAACATAAAGGCTAGATAAAGTATACTTTAAGTGGCCCTCAATATTAAATACTCATGGATTACTATGTTCTATCAAAAGTTAAAGTTTTGTTACAATCCTTAAATAAAACAGAAAGAAAACATGATCCACCCTATATTTTGACAGGAAAAACATACTCCTTAGGCTGCCCTGAAGAATATGCATAACTTCTGCAGAACATTCTAATAAGGAAAATGTCAGTCGAAGTCAATCAACTTGGTCTTCCACTCATCAACCTTTCACTTCCACACAGGGTTTCTGTCCAGTGTTCCAGAAGTCAGCTGTTGATGCCTGCCTCAGAAAGCAGACTGAGAACTCTACAAACATCTGGCTTTTTTTCTTTTGGGTTGCACAATAAACAAATCTTTCTTCTGAAACTCTATTTCTGAAATTTCAACATAATCCCTGAAGTTTTAGTCTTTTAAATGCTAAAATATTAACAATATCATTCCATTTTTTCCCCTTAAACTCAAAAGCATACTGATACCCATCCTCTACACAGTCTTTTCTTGAAATACATGGCCTGATGGCAAGACAGCTAACAACAGAGCTATTATATCAGGTCAATAAATAAACCCTGTCTTAGGCAGCATCATTGTGTAGATAAATGGCAGGGGTTCCAGTGATGTTCCTGCTGCCTTCCCCAACCATAGATACACACCCACACCACCCCCAATGATCCTGGAATAACAGGGTGTTGTCATCATCATATTGGAGCACTACGAACTATATAAAAACAAAACAAAACAAATAACAACTTCCCTGGTTACCAAAAATAAATGGCCCAGCCAGAAATAGCACTGTCAGAGACAGTTAAATGAGTTCCATGGCAAACAACAGTTGAGCTGCACTGATGCTGGGAGCTCCCAAGGATTCCTAGGCTCCAAACTAGATTCTCCCACAGTTTGGCCCGACCAACAAGAGCAGGACTTGGTGTTGTTTCTTTACAACTGGTTCGACCCCGGAAGATTATTTGCTGAGCTTTTAGTATTCAGAGGGAACGTGTCAATTTACGGCCTCACCTATTTTTCTAGATTTTCATTAATTCTTTCTCCATCCTTCTCTAGGAAAGAAGGTGATTTCAAAGTCACAATTAGGACTTTGTCTAGGCATAAGAGCTGAGTTCACAGTGATACCATGAATAACCATGGCAGTAACAATAAGGCTTTGACCGAGAGGAGCAGGTGGTAGGGGGACATAAAACCAGCTTGAACCCCATTCTATACTCTAGTGCTCCAGCCATGACAAAAAGCCTCCTGTTGATGAACTTGCTCTCTGCTGTCTCCAGGACTTTTCATGGGTAGCAGTGTCAGCCTGGAAAGTCATTCCCCTTCAATTTCCATTCAGCTCTGACTTCACTATCTCCAACTAGCCTGTACGGATTTGAATTAGATATTACCTACTAAAGGAAGCCCATCTGACCCTAAAGTCTGGGTAAGGGTCCCTCCTGAGTGCCTCCACAGCACTGTAATGATTACATTCTGCTGTAATTGGCTAATCTGTAAACTCCATGGCAGGAACCACGTTTGCCTATCCATTATTGTATGTGCAGTGCTTAAGACATTATGTTGTATACATATGTTGTATACAGTAAGCACTTTAGAAATATTTGTTGAATGATTAGATAAATAAAAGGAATGCACACGATTAAAAATTCAGATAATACCAAAACTTATAAAGAAGGTAAAAATCATGGCTAATCCTATCACCCAGACCTAATCACTTTAAATATTTTGGTGTATATCCTTCCAGACATTTCTAGTTTTTCTCCCTCAAAAATGAGATCTTATAAATACTATGATATCGCTTATATGTGGAATCTAAAAAATACAACAAACTAGTGAATATAACATAAAAGAAGCAGACTCACAGACACAGAGAACAAACTAGTGGTTACCAGTGGGGAGGGAGGGGCAGTATAGGGGTGGGGGAGTGAAGGTACAAACTGTTGGGTGTAAGATAGGTTCAAGGATGTGCTGTGTAACAAATAGCCAATATTTTTAATAATGGAAATGGAAAGTAACCTTTAAAAATTGTGTAAAAATAAACGTTTTTTAAAGAGATCTTATTTTATGTAATATTCAAATTGTTGTTGTTCTGTTGTTTAATCTTAAATTTGTTATTATTATTACAGACATCCTTCCAAATCAGTACATTGCTCTGTGATGCTCTGTTGTATGTGTACCATGGCTGAAATAATCAATCCTTGCCTTGATGGATAATAGATTGTTTCTAATATTTTATTAGTATAAAATCACTGAAACATTCATCCTTCAACACACACCTTTTCATACTTGATCACTGTGCATGTAAAACTAGAACAGGCCTGGCACATAGATTGTACCCACATACTGAGTAGATGAACAAACAAATGAATAAGGGGAGCAACTGCACATAGAGAGGCATAATGAAATTGTGGCTAAGCGTTCAGGTTCTGGAATCGGTACACTTCTGTTAAAGTCCCAGCTCTAGCACTTTCTAGCAATCACTAGTCTTTTCCTAGCTTCAGTGTCCCTCCCTGTACAAATGAAAATAATGGTTGTATCAACCTCAAAAGACTGTTTTCAGGGCTTCCCTGGTGGTGCAGTGGTTGAGAGTCCACCTGCCAATGCAGGGGACACAGGTTCGTGCCCCGGTCGGGGAAGATCCCACATGCCGCGGAGCAGCTAGGCCCGTGAGCCATGGCTGCTGAGCCTGTGCGTCCGGAGCCTGTGCTCCGCGACGGGAGAGGCCACAGCAATGAGAGGCCTGCGTACCGCAAAAAAAAACAAAAGACTGTTTTCAGAACTGAATAAGATAATGCAAGTCAGGTGCATTCACAGAGGTCTGCACACTGTAGTACTCAATAAATATTAATTGATATCATTATTTTTGTTATTTTAAAATTTTATCATTGGAATGGAAATTCCTCAAGTCCATAGGAAGAAAGACAGAGCTTCTCTTCATACAGTGAAGAGGAGAAGACAACAAGTCTAATGAGGACACAGAGAGGAGATAACAAAAAATAAGAAGGATTATTCTCATTCAAGTGCCATTTTCTCTGTGGAAGTGACTGCTCTTTTATGTGTTGGTAACCATACCTTCCAGAACTTTCAGGGTTGTTCAGTTTTTGTAATTTCATTCTTTTTGATAAAGTTACTTTGTTAATTTTGTAACCAAATGTGAGCCAATATTTATAACTTTATAAAGTTTACTATACATATGAATACAAATTAGAAAAAATGTTTTGTCCTAACATCTAGGTTTTTTTTTTTTTTTTTTCTTTTTCTTTTTGCGGTATGCGGACCTCTCACTGTTGTGGCCTCTCCCGTTGCGGAGCACAGGCTCTGGACGCGCAGGCTCAACAGCCATTGCTCACGGGCCCAGCCACTCTGCGGCATGTAGGATCTTCCCAGACCGGGGCACGACCCGTGTCCCCTGCTTCGGCAGGAGGACTCTCAACCACTGCGCCACCAGGGAAGACCCTAACATCTAGGTTTTAAAGACATACATTTGATTGGCAATTACTCTAATCTTGTGATCTCTTCCACTGGTGCCTTAGATGTTATTTAAATTAAATTTCGAGTAATTTAAATTTCTTATGTCCCTAATCAGAGTGTATGCTCTCTGAGAATGGTAACTCATATACATCTCTGCATCCTCTACAGCACTCAGAATCATTCCTTTTATTCATAGTTCTTAAGAAAAATGTGATTGATTTGATGCCTATTTTTGGCAGTGTTGCTTAGGAATGAAAATGTTGCCGAAGTTCTGTGGAGTGACTGTGTGGAATCCCTCCTAAAAGTCATGTTTAACAAGAAAGAAAAAATCCTGTGCTTATGATTGCTGAAAGTTTCAGATTTATCCCCCCTTCCCTTCTCATCTAATAACTTTTTGAAAGTCTCAAGACTTTGTGAAACCAAAACCAGTATGCTTGGGGCACTGTGGTTTGAGGAACATAAATGCCATTTTCAAAAAAAAAAAAAAAGAAAGAAAATGTACTTCACCAGTAGCTTTCATTTTCCAAGGCTGTAATTAAAGAAAAACTCAAGAAGCACTTGAAATGGCTGGACCGAAAGGCAGAAGTCACATGACCCAGACTCACCTAAACTAGAACAAGAAACCCAGGCCGTGATAACTCAGATCTCCATAAATGTAGAAGAGTCCCTTTTAGGACTCACTCCCCGCACCCCACACCCCAGACTTCAAGACCCAAGTGGAAAAATTTGCCAGGATGGGTGGGGCCTCAACAGGCTGACTCACTGTGGTTGGATTCAGACTGCCCAGAAAAGCTAGCTTCAGACTATAATTAAGCAAACACTGCAGCTGGTCTTGTTGGCATTTTCATGTTAAAGACAACATTATTAGAAAATGTGTAAACAGGGGAGGGCAGTGGAGGCCTCCTCTAGACCTTAAAGCCACAGACCCCTACCCTTTCCATGGCTTTTCTGTATATAGCATTTGCCATTTTGATTCTCTGCATAGAACCAAATTGCACACGTTGCACTAATGTAACCTCTCCTCCTCTGAATGGTCCTTTCATTTCCCCAAGAACCTTGACTCTTGGAATTATCTTGGCTCTGCCACTTTATACCTGTAATAGCTTACATCAAGTTCTTTGAGTCTTGGTCTCTTCACTCATATAATGGATGTAATATAATATCTAATATCTATCTCATAAGTTA
Source organism: Mesoplodon mirus (assembly GCF_964341445.2). Taxonomy (NCBI): domain Eukaryota; kingdom Metazoa; phylum Chordata; class Mammalia; order Artiodactyla; family Ziphiidae; genus Mesoplodon; species Mesoplodon mirus. Next base: position 112,855,943 of record NC_138978.1, on the reverse strand, counting down.
GGAAAATGAACTGAAAAAGAGCTGAAATAAAATGTGTTAAATGTCTAAAAAGTGCCTTGTGTTTAATAAACACTCAATAAATATTATTATTAGCTATTATTATGATCTTCTTAATAACTCCTGTCAAATATTTCAAAAGGCCTCTGCTTTCTCTCTCTTACTTTACATTTATAATTTTATGATCCCAGTTTAGGTAGACAGTTATCTCCCTTTAAACTCACCATTAAAAATAAGTGTACTGGGCTTCCCTGGTGGCGCAGTGGTTGGGAGTCCACCTGCTGATGCAGGGGACACGGGTTCGTGCCCCGGTCTGGGAAGATCCCACATACCGTGGAGCGGCTGGGCCCGTGAGCCACAGCCGCTGAGCCTGCGCGTCCGGAGCCTGTGCTCCGCAACGGGAGAGGCCGCAGCGGTGAGAGGTCCGTGTACCGCAAAAAAATAAATAAATAAATGTACTTTTCCCACCTGGCTCTGTAGTACAATGGATAGCGCATTGGACTTATAAAAATAAATGTATTTTTCCTGACTTCTCACTTTCCTATCCTAACCAATTAATTAATATACCAATACCCTCTTTAGAATCATTTTACTTACTGTGAATATACTCAGTGAATACTGAAGTAGAGGCCAGGGGGAATACAAATCCAATATAACACCTAATCTTGAACACTTTTCAACAAATTTAGTTTAATTGATGAACATCTACTGAGCATTTACTAGGTACCAGCATTATGCCAGGTTCTAGAGACTAGAAAAAGGTGAACAAGAGGCTTTCTGCCTCTGAATTGCCTAGAGTCTGGGTATATATTTTGAGACTGGAGAATGAGGGGAGGCATCCTAAAAAGAAAAACAAATAAACAAAAAACTGGACCTGAACTGAAACTTGAAGGATGAGTAGGCTTTAACCAGGTAAAGAAGAGGAGAGAAAAATTATTCTAGGCAGCGGAACAGCCAGAACAAAGGCTTGGAAGTATGAAACAACTTTGAATTGCAAGCAGTTCAGAATTAATGGAATAGAAAGCATGTGATGGAGAATACTGGGAGATAAAAGTGGATTTACAGTTTACCTAGGGAAGATAGAACTGCACTCTGTGCCCATCTAGATAGGCGGAGCTCATGATTCCAGGCCTATATGAGTCAGCACTTTTATTACCACCAACATAGAAAGTACTATTTTAGGTCACAAAAATGACGAGTATTCTCAGCACATTATGAGTTGCTTGGTAAGTTCCTCTGTTACTCTTTGTGCCTTTATTTCCTGATTTGTAAACTGGTGTAATAATCATGCTTTCTTCACAGGGTTTCCATTAGCATTAAATGAGATGATATTGCACATACTTAGCACACTACTTGACACACAGAAAGTGATCAACACATGCTAGCTAGTGTTATCTATGTGCTGCTCTAGTCTCGCTCACCCCAGAGATGCTGGAGGTGGAGTGGGTGCTGTGATCAGTGAGAAAACATATAGGAGAGAATTTTTCTCAACATATGACTATGGCCATTTGACATATGACTATGTAAAATGACCCAACAACCTGTCAGGATTTGTAATCATGGTACCTAAACTCCATGATCCTGAAAAAGTCACAATCTCTATGAGTTCTGGTTCCCTCACTTGAAAATAGGAACAGTGATGCTTGTTTCATGCAGGTTTATAAAGACAAAATAAGGCAATTTATGAGAAGTACTTAACCCACTTCTCAAGTCTATAGTTCTGGAAAGAATAGAGATCACTCTATCAATGTATCTTCGGGGGGCGGGGGGAAGTGCCTTTGAAACAAAGCTGACAAGGTTTAAAAATTAATTAAATCATTCACTCATTCAAAAAGTACAAATGAAGCATACATACTGAGCAAAACTCTTTTATCATGGGAAGCAATACCTATTAATTTACTTCTACCAGTGTAAACTTGAGTAGGCTCATCTGTGTCACTATTTCTGACCCCTTACCCCTGCCTATCCTTCTCTAACCCCACTCATACTGTTGGTCGGGGATACAGAATGCAAGAAAAGAAAAGGAAAGAAAACTATATCTTCAAAGCTCTGTTCCCTTTGCCCCTTCCTCCTGCACCAATATAGTGAAGAAAAAGGCTGTCACTTTCACTTGCTAATTGACCAATGATGTATTTTCCATAATGTGCCAGTATTTACATTTTTAGTGTATTATCCCTTACTCTGGAATCAAAGGCTCTTTTCCCTAGAATTTCCAACATCAACAAATATTTCAGAAGCAATCACATTAACTGATCAATTAATTTTTACTGATTAAGTATCTTTAATATTACTTCTTTCCTTGTTCTGTTTTTTTTCTTTCTTTTACATCTTTATTGGAGTATAATTGCTTTACCATAGTGTGTTAGTTTCTGCTTTATAACAAAGTGAATCAGTTATACATATACATACGTTCCCATATCTCCTCCCTCTTGCATCTCCCTCCCTCCCACCCAACCAGGTCGTCACAAAGCAACAAGCTGATCTCCCTGTGCTATGTGGCTGATTCCCACTAGCTATCTATTTTATGTTTGGTAGTGTATATATGTCCATGCCACTCTCTCACTTCGTCCCAGCTTACCCTTCCCCCTCCCCATATCCTCAAGTCCATTCTCTAGTAGGTCTGTAAATTTATTCCCGTCTTACCCCTAGGTTCTTCATGACATTTTTTTTTCTTAGATTCCATACATATGTGTTAGCATACGGTATTTGTCTTTCTCTTTCTGACTTACTTCACTCTGTATGACAAACTCTAGGTCCATCCACCTCACTACAAGTAACTCAATTTCATTTCTTTTTATGGCTGAGTAATATTCCATTGTATATATGTGCCACATCTTCTTTCCCATTCATCCGATGATGGACACTTAGGTTGTTTCCATCTCCTGGCTATTGTAAATAGAGCTGTAATGAACATTTTGGTACATGACTCTCTTTGAATTATGGTTTTCTCAGGGTATATGCCCAGTAGTGGGATTGCTGGGTCATATGGTAGTTCTATTTGTAGTTTTTTTGTTTTGTTTTGTTTTTGCGGTACATGGGCATCTCACTGTTGTGGCCTCTTCCGTTGCAAAGCACAGGCTCCGGATGCGTAGACTCAACGGCCATGGCTCATGGGCCCAGCCACTCCACGGCATGTGGGATCTTCCCAGACCGGGGCACGAACCCGTGTCCCCTGCATCGGCAGGCGGACTCTCAACCACTGTGCCACCAGGGAAGCCCCTATTTGTAGTTTTTTAAGGAACCTCCATACTGTTCTCCATAGTGGCTGTACCATTTCACATTCCCACCAGCAGTGCAAGAGGGTTCCCTTTTCTCCACACCCTCTCCAGCATTTATTGTTTCTAGATTTTTTGATGATGGCCATTCTGACCGGTGTGAGATGATATCTCATTGTAGTTTTGATTTGCATTTCTCTAATGATTAATGATGTTGAGCATTCTTTCATGCGTTTGTTGGCAATCTGTATATCTTCTTTGGAAATAGAAGTGTCTATTTAGGTCTTCTGCCCATTTTTGGATTGGGCTGTTTGTTTTTTTGTTATTGAGCTGCATGAGCTGCTTGTAAATTTTGGAGATTAATCCTTTGTCAGTTGCTTCATTTGCAAATATTTTCTCCCATTCTGAGGGTTGTCTTTTGGTCTTGTTTATGGTTTCCTTTGCTGTGCAAAAGCTTTTAAGTTTCATTAGGTCTCATTTGTTTATTTTTGTTTTTGTTTCCATTTGTCTAGGAGGTGGGTCAAAAAGGATCTTGCTGTGATTTATGTCATAGAATGTTCTGCCTATGTTTTCCTCTAAGAGTTTGATAGTTTCTGGCCTTACATTTAGGGCTTTAATCCACTTTGAGCTTATTTTTGTGTATGGTGTTAGGGAGTGTTCTAATCTCATACTTTTACATGTAGCTGTCCAGTTTCCCCAGCACCACTTATTGAAGAGGCTGTCCTTTCTCCACTGTACATTCCTGCCTCCTTTATCAAAGATAAGGTGACCATATGTGCGTGGGTTTATCTCTGGGCTTTCTACCCTGTTCCATTGATCTATATTTCTGTTTTTGTGCCAGTACCATACTGTCTTGATTACTGTAGCTTTGTAGTATAGTCTGAAGTCAGGGAGCCTGATTAATCCAGCTCTGCTTTTCGTTCTCAAGATTGCTTTGGCTATTCAGGGTCTTTTGTGTTTCCATACAAATTGTGAAATTTATTGCTCTAGTTCTGTGAAAAATGCCAGTGGTAGTTTGATAGGGATTGTATTAAATCTGTAGATTGCTTTGGGTAGTAGAGTCATTTTCACAATGTTGATTCTTCCAATCCAAGAACATGATATATCTCTCCATCTATTTGTATCATCTTTAATTTCTTTCATCAGTGTCTTATAATTTTCTGCATACAGGTCTTTTGTCTCCTTAGGTAGGTTTATTCCTAGATATTTTATTCTTTTTGTTGCAATGGTAAATGGGAGTGTTTTCTTGATTTCACTTTCAGATTTTTCATCATTAGTGTATAGGAATGCCAGAGATTTCTGTGCATTAATTTTGTATCCTGCTACTTTACCAAATTCATTGATGAGCTCTAGTAGTTTTCTGGTAGCATCTTTAAGATTCTCTATGTATAGTATCATGTCATCTGCAAACAGTGACAGCTTTACTTCTTCTTTTCCGATTTGGATTCCTTTTATTTCCTTTTCTTCTCTGATTGCTGTGGCTAAAACTTCCAAAACTATGTTGAATAAGAGTGGTGAGAGGGGGCAACCTTGTCTTGTTCCTGATCTTAGTGGAAATGCTTTCAGTTTTTCATCATTGAGGACAAGGTTGGTTGTGGGTTTGTCATATATGGCCTTTATTATGTTGAGGAAAGTTCCCTCTATGCCTGCTTTCTGCAGGGTTTTTATCATAAATGGGTGTTGAATTTTGTCAAAAGCTTTCTTTGCATCTATTGAGATGATCATATGGTTTTTCTCCTTCAATTTGTTAATATGGTGTATCACGTTGATTGATTTGCTTATATTGAAGAATCCTTGCATTCCTGGAATAAACCCCACTTGATCATGGTGTATGATCCTTTTAATGTGCTGTTGGATTCTGTTTGCTAGTATTTTGTTGAGGATTTTTGCATCTATGTTCATCAATGATATTGGCCTGTAGTTTTCTTTCTTTGTGACATCCTTGTCTGGTTTTGGTGGTGGCCTCGTAGAATGAGTTTGGGAGTGTTCCTCCCTCTCCTATATTTTGGAGGAGTTTGAGAAGGATAGGTGTTAGCTCTTCTCTAAATGTTTGATAGAATTCGCCTGTGAAGCCATCTGGTCCTGGGTTTTTGTTTGTTGGAAAATTTTTAATCACAGTTTCAATTTCAGTGCTTGTGATTGGTCTGTTCATACTTTCTATTTCTTCCTGATTCAGTCTTGGCAGGTTGTGCATTTCTAAGAATTTGTCCATTTCTTCCAGGTTGTCCATTTTATTGGCATAGAGTTTCTTGTAGAAATCTCTCATGATCTTTTGTATTTCTGCAGTGTCAGTTGTTACTTCTTTTTCATTTCTAATTCTATTGATTTGAGTCTTCTCCCTTTTTTTCTTGATGAGTCTGGCTAATGGTTTATCAATTTTGTTTATCTTCTCAAAGAACCACTTTTAGTTTTATTGATCTTTGTTATCGTTTCCCTCATTTCTTTTCCATTTATTTCTGATCTGATCTTTATGATTTCTTTCCTTCTGCTAACTTTGGGGTTTTTTTCTTCTTCTTTCTCTAATTGCTTTAGGTGCAAGGTTAGGTTGTTTATTCAAGATGTTTCCTGTTTCTTAAGGTAGGATTGTATTGCTATAAACTTCCTCTTTCCTTGTTTTAAGTCTCCCTCCTTACCTCCCTTGACTAAGTCTGTTCAGGCTGCTTTAAGAAAATATCACAGACTGGGTAGCTTATAAACAACTGAAGTTTATTTCTCACAGTTCTGGAGGGTGGAAGTCAAAGATCATGGTGGCAGCCTGGTCAGGTGAGGGTTCTCTTCTGGGTCACAGAATTCTTGTATCCTCCATGGTGGAAGGGGTTAGAAATCTCTCTGGAGCCTCTTTCATAAGGCACTAATCTCATCCATGAGGGCTCCACCCTCATGACTTAAGCACCTTCCAAAGGCCCCACTTCCCAGTGCCATCACCTTTAGGGGTTAGTATCTCAACACATGAATTTTGAGCAAACACAAACATTCAGAACATAGGGTCCCTCTAGCCCAGTCTCTTATCAGATCTATACATGAACATACTTCTCTTCCTTTCACCCAAATTTCCCCTTTGTCCGGAATATTACATCTTCTTCTCTAACTGGTAAAACCTAACTGAACTTTGAAGACCTCACTAAATGTGCAGCCCCATGAGAGGTGTCCTCTTGTAGGAGGCCCTTCTCTGTCCTTTAATAAAATTAAACATTCTCTCTCAAGATCTCAGAGTACACTGTCCTTATCTTTACCTTAAGGACACCTTATATTGTAAGTAATGCAATGTCTGTACTTCCCAATAGACTATTACTAAGGATAGGAATAGCATCTTATTTGAAGTGATCAAGTATTTGTTGCAGGGATAAGTGAAGTAAGGATGGCGCCATGGTCTGAATGTGTCCCCCTTGCCCCCATTCATATGTTGAAATCCTAAACTTCAAAGATGATGGTACTGTATTAGGAGATGGGCCTTTGGGTTTCATGTCTTATAAAAGAAGCTTCAGAAAGATCCCTAGCCCCTTCTGCCATATAAGAACATAGTGAAAAGGCATCAGCTATGAACCAGTAAGAGGGCCTTCACAAGAAGGTAACCATGCTGGTGCCCTGATCTTGGACTTCCACCCTCTAGGACTGTGAGAAATAAATTTCTGTTGTTTATAAGCTACCCAGTCTGAGTTATAGTAGCCTGAATGGACTAAGACAGATGGATTCCTGGCTGCCCAGCCCAGGCCTGTATCTCTTTGACATCTGCTTCATGCCCTGGAGGAGCCGACCTTTCTCTGGCACAAACCTTTAATATGTCCCTTTCCCCTTTCCGAGTACAGATCTCATCCTTTATCCCAAGGCTACTGAATGCATGATTTAAACTTTAGAGAAAATATCATGTTATTTAGTGTTTTACCAGTTTTTAGGGTGGGACATTGTAATGTGTCACTCTCCCTCCTACATTTTTTTTCTAACTAATGTTTCCTCTAATTTTCAAATCCTTTCATGGAGATTCTTCATACAGCAGGTGCTATCATTCAAAGTCTACAGAATGAATGGATGTAAGAATGAACAGACCTGTGAGCAGGTCACAGCTTGGTTTACTGACAATGACCATTCTGACAAATGCATGTGCTGTAGCCTCATTGTGATTTATATACTGCTTGACACATAGGGGAGAGACATGTAAAATATCTCTTATTGGCCTTTTCTTTGCATCCTACCTTGGTTTCTGTCAGTGGTTCCCAGCATTGAGGAGTAAGGACTCACCAGCGATATTAGACCTATTGCTCAGAGAAAAAGACTTAGGACTCCACAGTTGAAAGTCAGCTGACCCCTGCTCATCACCCAGCTCAGCCCATTATTTTCCCGCTCCCACAGCACCTGGGCATTCATCTGATCAGTGGAGGTGACACCCTTCATTTCTATGATCCAAATCACCTCTCCACCAAAAGGAGCATGCAGGCCGACTGCCTTTCAGAGAGCACCCTCACAGCTTTGGGGAGTGCCGCAGCTCCGCTCACCCTTTCTGCATTGCAGTAGATGCAAAAGGCAGAAAAGAGGAGGGGGTGGGTGGTACTGCCCCACTCCTACCACCAGCACCACAGCTGTTCAGAGGGTTAGTCTTCAAAACCACTTAATATTCCTGCAAACTCTGTCTTTAAAAAAAAAAAAAAAAAAACGGTGGCCATGACAACTCTGAGCACAAAAACCAAGAGTGGGCTGTTTAGATTCTCAGGCACACATTATATGGAACACATTCTTTGTCCACAGGAATGTCTGGTAGGATGTACATTAGGTCCTAGTGAAACATTTCTATTTACAAATTGAAAGAAGACAGGGTAAACACATGTCAACACTACTTTATTAACCTTTTTTTGAAAATGGAATTTTTATTTTATATAACAAAAGCTATCAGTTCAAGAATGAAAGAATCCCACACATCTCAGGGCATTTTTACACGGTATTCATGTGTGTCCTGATTCCTGGGCAACCCCCAGGGGGCACCAAAGAGCTGTTTCCTTTTTTAGCACACAGGGATATAAGAAATCCTGGGTGCTCTTTCCAGGCCGTAGATAGGTTCCAGTAGGTAGGTTCTATTGTGCAGACCTCCTTGGATCAAACCAGGGCACAGGGAACTGGGGGCCTGTATTACATTGTCAGTAATTTGGCTTTTGGCCAAATCTAAGGATAAAACTATCAAGATGCAGAGCACTTCAAGAGTTAAATCAGGAGTTTCAAGCAACAATGCCAGATTCTTGTTGAGAAGCAAATGGCTGTGGCTGAGCCACTTCATGCTGCAGACGGTATCCAGATATCCAGAGTGGTCCAAGCCAGCAGCAGAGCATATAATGCCAGCCGACTGACTAGGTCTCCTGTGCTCACTACGGCCCACCTACAGATTCTTGGGGTGCCATTTAAACTTCCTAAATTTATCTGAGAAGTAAACCAGGGGTAAAAATGTTAAGACAGAAATAGTGGTACGGGCAATTGCCCATGAACCACAGTGCTCAGCATATAGCTAACAGTGCATAAGCTTATTGGGATAAATGCTATTGAAAGAGACAACATTTTGATAAGAACACCCATAATCCAAGCTAAATTATGGGTCATATTTTTATAAGACACCACTATCCCCTGATACTCCTTCTAACTGGGATAACAATTATCCACCCATGTGACTTACCCTCTCAAAGTCTCGAAGAGCCTGGGTCTGCACCTGAAGGGGTCTTTCAAATGCTCTCAAGGAATGCCCAAAGGGGACCTTCTCACCACTTCTCCAGGTCTGTGACTGTGCTGGAGGGCCTCGATCTTTGGTGTCACTAAGAAAAGCTGCCAGTGAAACAGAACAACAGAAAATTGTATAAAATAGTGGCATTATGATCATCCCAACCTGCATGTTCCAGCAGAATTTGGTTTCTGCAAAATATGAACCAATTCTAGGCCACAGAGAAGCAGTTCACATACAGTAGCCTGTGGTAGATCATACTAGTAGTGGTCCCCAGCACAGCACACTAGGTTATGTCCACACGCCTTTGTCATGTGATGTTCCTTCTCCTGTCATCAAGAAGTGGGGTCTATTTCTCTACCCCTTGAATCTGGGTTGGCTTAGTGACTTGCTTTGACCTAGAGAATGTGATGAAAATGCTGCTGTTGGATACGTTCAGGAAACTAGGCCTTGAGAGGCCTTGCATTTCTGTCCTTGCCTTCCTAAAACCCCAAGACTACCTTGTTGTGAAGAAGCCCAGACTACCTTCCAGGGGGAGGAAAGGCCAAGTACAGGGGGAATGAAGATGCCAGTCACCACTGCCAGACACTTGAGAAAGCCTGTCTCGGACCCTCATTCCTAGTCAAGCTGTCAGATTGTAGAAACAATAAACGTTGGAGAGGGTGTGGAGAAAAGGGAACACTCTTGCACTGTTGGTGGGAATGTAAATTGATAGAGCCACTGTGCAGAACAGTATGGAGGTTCCTTAAAAAACTAAAAATAGAACTACCATATGACCCAGCAATCCAACTACTGGGCATATACCCTGAGAAAACCATAATTCAAAAAGATGCATGTACCACAATATTCATTGCAGCACTATTTACAATAGCCAGGACATGGAAGCAACCTAAATGTCCATTGACAGATGAATGGATAAAGAAGATGTGGCACATATATACAATGGAATATTACTCAGCCATAAAAAGGAACAAAACTGACTTATTTGTAATGAGGTGGATGGACCTAGAGTCTGTCATACAGATTGAAGTCAGAAAGAGAAAAACAAATACCATATGCTAACGTATATGTATGGAATCTAAAAAAACAGTACTGATGAAGCTAGGGGCAGGGCAGGAATGAAGACGCAGACGTAGAGAATGGACTTGAGGACACGGGGGGGAATGGGAAGCTGGGATGAAGTGAGAGAGTAGCACTGACTTATATACACTACCAAATGTAAAATGGATGGCTAGTGGGAAGCAGCTGCATAGCACAGGGAGATCAGCTCGATGCTTTGTGACGACCTAGAGGGGTGGGATAGGGAGGGTGGGAGGGAGGCTCAAGAGGGAGGGGATATAGGGATATATGTATACCTATAGCTGATTCACTTTGTTATACAGCAGAAGCTAACATGCCATTGTAAAGCAATTATACTCCAATAAAGACATTAAAAAAAAGCTGTCAGATTATTTGAGTGATGGCAGTTATTTGAGTGATCCCAAGTGAGACCAACAGAAGAAATGCCCAGTTTGCTAACATCCAGGATTGTGAGAAATAATAAACCACTGTTGTTTTAAGCTTGAGTGGGCAAACTTTTTCTTAAAGGGCCAGATAGTAAATATTTTAGGCTCATGGGCATCAACTCTGTCACAGCTACTCAACTCTGACCTGGTAGTTCAAAGAACATGCAGAAAATATGGTAGTGAATGAGCATGACTGTGCTTTTATAAAACTTTGTTTACAAATACTGGCAATTGGGCCTATGGGCTGCAGTTTGCTGACCCCTGTTTTTAAGCCACTAAGTTTTATTTATTTATTTATTCATTATTTATTTTTAACATCTTTATTGGAGTATAATTACTTAACACTGTTGTGTTAGTTGCTGCTATATAACAAACGGAATCAACTATATGTATTTAAGCCACTAAGTTTTAGCGTGGTGTGTCACATGACCAAAGATAACTGAACCATAGCTTTATTTGAAATAAAAAATCAAGCTACTAGCTAAGAAGTATTTCTACAAAATCTCTCTACAGAGGATCTTTTAGGTTATTGTATAGGAATAATTTCATTTATAGTTACTGCAACCAGTGAAATAGACTGATGTGATTATTACACTCATTTAACTAATGAGTAAATAAAGGTTCAGCAAATTTGCTTGCCCAAGATTACATTGCAAAAAGTGGCAGAACCAATCCCACATTCCTTCCATTCAACCTTCCTAGCAGTATGCTAATACTGTGTTATTTTAGCAGGGAAGGGGATTGTAACAGGCCTGAGAGTCAGGGAAAAACAGGCAAAGGGGAAGAGACACAGTCTTTCCATTAACCAAAGGAAGCACTGCCCTGGGAGAAGCTAGTGAAGGCTAAGCTGCTACTCACCCTAGGCCTGCCTTGGAGAAGTAACACTGTGAAAGAATAAGAAATCAGGGCTTACTTCAAGCATGGTACGCAAATGACCACCGATTGAGGTGGGCTTGGGGTTGTAGACTCAGGCAGAAGACATAGAAAAATACATCTTTCTTGGCTGACGGTAAGAAGCAATGCACCTTTATTACTGAACAATTTTTTTTTTTAATCAGAAAGAATGACAGGCATAGCAACACACTGAGATCCATAGACAGTGTCAGTGCAAGTGAGAGTGAAATGGGCTCTAGGTGACTCTGTACCTCACTGAGGAACAGTTAACTAGACATAGACACATGGGCAAAGGCGTTCTGAAAGGGCCAAGAAGAAAAATACCACAATATGCTCTTTTTCTGTCCTTTCCTTTTCTTTTTTTCCCCTTTTTCTTTTCTCTTTCCTTCCTTCCTCCCTTGTATATTCTTATCTCCTTTGTCAAAAATTACTGGACCATATATGCATGGGCACCAAAAGCAAAGGCAACAAAAGCAAAAATAAACAAGTGGGACTACATCAAACTAAAAAGCTTCTGTTCAGCAAAGGAAACCATCAATAGAATGAAAGGGCAACCTATGGGATGGGAGAATATATGCCTCCCTCCCTCCTTCCCTCTTTCTCTTTCTTTCTACAAACTTTCCAGAAGGAATGCAAGAAAAAGTCCCCAGATGCTTCAATCAACTTCTCAGAATTTTTTTTAAATGCTCATTGCTGGGGTTCAAACCCTGGTCAGGGAACTAAGATCCCACAAGCCACAGGGCACGGCCAAAAAAAAAAAAAAAAAAAAAAAGAAGAGCATTCCCTGTTTAGAAAAAAAAAAAAAAGAAAGAAAGAAAAAGAAGAAAGACAAAAGGGTCAAGAAGATGATGACAAAGAGAAATATGAAGAAGATGAAGATCAAAAAAAAAATAATGATGATAAACAGTGTGGTTCCAGGGGCAGGTTTTTTCTTGTCTAGAAGTATTTAACTACTCATTACATAACCAATTTTAAAGAAAAAAAAGGGGGGGGAATGCAAGGCCATATGATTTATATGATTTGTTTTTAAACTGGACACTGTACAGTGTCTTTTCATGTTTGTACAAATAACGTACTATCAACTGTGTCTTTAGATAGCCCTATACTTAATGGTATTTTCAATAGCCACTAACCTTGCCTGATAGAGTACAGGGGTTTAAATTAGCACAGAAATTTAAAGCAGGTTTTATTGGTACACAGCACAAATTACTTACAGATAGAGTTGGGTTCTTTCCCATTTTCAATTGTCTTTGATTCAGTTTGTTCAAAATAAGTGTTGTCCTGTTAATTGCATACCACACTGTGATTGCAAATTAATAATAATAATAGTAGTAATAGTAATGGTTTTGTTAATAACTTGATATTTCTAAGTAAATGCAAATGTTTTAATTAAAATAAGTTAGAAAAAAATGATTTTTTCCACATTTAGGTGAAATTAAATAGGCAATTAAATGGAAGAAAATTTGATAAAATAACAATACATTACAGTTAGATTCATAGGATATGGTAAAAGATAAGAGCCTTTGAAGATTGGATATGGACACAACGAAAATGTTAAAGAAAAAAAGATTGGGTATGAATCCTGACCACTTGCTAATTGTGGGAATTTAGACAAATCTCTTAATTTTGCTAAGCATCACTGCCTCTGTAAAAAATGGGTATAATAATGTTTACCTCACAGAGCATTTATATGGATTAAATGAAATAATCAGTGAAAGTACCCAGCCTAATATTCTGCTTATAGTAGGCATTTTCTTCATTCCCCTTCTATTTTGCCCTAATCCTTCAATTTTTACCTCAAAATGGAGACTCTTGATGCTCAAAATGAGTATGGTAGGCCCGTAGAATTTATAGATTTCACATACACAATTACAAAGGCTAATTTTAAGTGACTCCAAAGTCCTTAACACATTCAAATTAAAAACTTTTTTCTACATTGTGCATGTGAACAATCTGTGCTTCAAGGCTGGTGTGAAAAGGCAACTCACTTAGCAAAGTAAGTAAAACACCAAGTGACTAAAAGTTTTTGTGAAAAATAGCTCCCAGAAGAGAGTTATTTTCACTTTGGTTTTGTAATTTAGGTAGACCCCTAGCTAATGTTAGTGCAGAAATGATATATTATTATGAATACATTAATAATAATAATATTTACTGGGTGTTTATTCCTTGACAAGCTCTGTACTAAGAGCTTTTCTAATCTCATTTATGAGGTTGACCCTGTTATTATACTCATTTTAATGGTATATTAGAGATTTCATTTCAGTGGAAGAATCTATCTTAATCATTTTACAAGTGACTTTAACTTGCAATTAAAGAACTGTTAAAAGTATGAAGAGTTGGGACTTCCCTGGTGGTGCAGTGGTTAAGAATCTGCCTGCCAATGTAAGGGACATGGGTTTGGGAAGATCCCACACGCCACGGAGCAACTAAGCCCGCAAGCCACAACTACTGAAGCCCGCGTGCCACAACTACAGAAGCTCATCCGCCTACAGCCCGTGCTCCACAACAAGAGAAGCCACAGCAATGAGAAGCCCGTGCACTACAACAAAGAGTAGCCCCCGCCTGACGCAACTAGAGAAAACCCGCGCGTAGCAATGAAGACCCAATGCAGCGAAAAATAAATAAATAAAATTTTTAAAAATTTAAAAATTAAAAAAAAGTATGAAGAGTTCGCATAAGTATTTCAGTTATGATTTACTGCACTGTTCTGGGAAGGTGGAGAATTATATACTACATGCCACGGTGAAATTAAAGGGTCTATAATTTAAGGGAATTATGATCAGCAGGAGACCAAGAATTTAGCAAAGCAAGGCCCACAACCTCCTTACCTGCTGCATGACTCGTTCTAGGTACCATCTCCCCATCATCTTCTGCAAAATAATCTCTGTGGAGAGAAATACATCGTTAACTGATGAGATACCACCCCACACAGTGTCCAGTCCCTGGGTGGCAAGACATCTATTTTTATTTATTTCTCCACAATCATTAAGCTAGTACTATGTATCAGGGACAGTGTTAAGTGCTGGAAAGACAAAGACAAACCCCACAGGAAGGGTTTCTATCCTCAATAGGTATTTGTAGAAACAGCCATTGGACAAACAGTTCCACAAGCACTGAATGACTGTTGTAGCAAGTGCTACAATAGGAATACGCAGAGTAATTTAACTAGTAGAGAGACTCAGAGAAACGGGCATTTAAACTGAGAGGAAGAGAATGTCAGCCAGATGAAAAACGGGAACAGAAGAGTGTTCCATCATGAGGGAACAGTAAGGACCCTGAGTCAGGGAGGAACTTGGCCTGTTAGAGGAACAGAGAAAGCCAATCTTGCAACCAGACCATGCAGGGCCCTGAGGGATGGGGTAAGGATATGAGTTTTATGTGCATGTCAATGGGAAACCACTGAAAGATTTTAAATGAGGGAATGAATGGTAAGTGACCAGATTTAGACTTTAGATCATTTTGGCTGCTGAGTGACACTGTGTAGAGGGAACAAAAGTAGTTGGGGAAAGCAAGAAGTTGTGACAGTTTTAACTAAGGAATAGGATAGGAGAAATGGAGAGAAGCAAAAAAAAAAAAAAAAAAATCAAGATATGTTTAGGAAGTAGAATTGACCTAGAAAACTTGGAAAACAAAGTCTATTAATGGAAATGTTAAAAACACCATGCTGCAGTAGCCAGAGGTGTATCTGTCCAGCACAGTGAAGGCCACAATTCCTAGCACAGAAGGGGAAAAAAAGTCTCAAAATGTATTAACAAATACTTGTTAAGCACTTACTGTGTTTTTAGGCACCAGTTTTAAGCTCCACAAATGTAGCAGTGAACAAAACAGACCAAAATGCCTGCACTCATGGAACTAATATTATAGTAAAAGGAAACAAACAAGCAAAATGTACAGTAGCAATTGGGGACAGATATTATAAAAAATTAATGTAGGTAATAGAGGTAGGGAATCCTGGAGCTATGGGGAGGAGAAAGGGATTTCAATTTTCAGGAGGCAAAGTTTCTCTGAGAAGAAATAATATGAGTATTTGGGCAGAGTCTTCTAAGCAGGGGACATCAAATGCAAAGGCTCTTAGGAGGGAGCATGCCAGAGCATTTCTGGAACAACAAGGAGGCCAGTGTGGCTGGGCAGACTGAGTAGCAGGAGGTGAGGTGAAGGAAATAATAGGAAAGTTGGGCAGAGGGCAGATTGTATAAAGCCTTTGGGACATTGACAGAAATTTAGTCACTGGAGTCTTGTGAGTCAATAAAAAGAGAGTGACGACTGTTTTGAAAGGTCTGGCTAATGTTTTGACAATAGACTCTCTGGGTGGGGAAGGCAGAAACAGAGAGGTGATTGCAATAATCCTACAGAGAGATGCTTTCAACATTTAGCTTATTCCTTAAACCCTTGGGTACTCCCAGTTAGTTGTTCTAAAAATAATTATATTGCCAGAGATTTAGAGGGCTTTTCTTTTTAAAAGCCAGAAGACATTCACAGAGAGGCGGAAGAGAGCCTGGCATTTATTTAGAAACTGTTGGTGTTCTTTCTTCTCTGCCTCAGGGCTGGATCTTGGCATGAATCTTCACTTTGTTAAGTTCCAGATGGACATGAAAGTACCAGACAGGGCAGGCTGGACTATACCCACCACCTGGTGATTCTTTATTATTCAAAAGCAGATCACCGGCTTTTGGGGTTCTTCCAGACCCTCTGTCTCTTCCCCTTCTCCACTTCTCATTAAAAACTTTCCCTGAGAGTGAAGAAGGAAAGAGATGAACGTACTACTTATGGATTTCCCTCTGTTGAGAAAAAGTAGGGCAAGGATTTTGAAACTATCAGCTAGAACAATGTCTTAATAAATTTGTGGGGAAAAAACTTATAACTAGCTGCTGCTATTCATGCACTGGATGGATTCCTTTGTGCTCAGCCCACAGACCTGGGTAACTGTGTATCTGCTGTCAGGAGCAAAGCCATTCCTCAGGCCAAATTCAGCCCATCCAACATGCTTGATTTGGTCAATACAAGGTTGATCCATTTCTAACTTCTCTTGCAAAATGAATGGGTCTGGCAATACTGGGCCTGCCTTCCCACACAGAGGGATAATCTGCTGCCTTTAAACAGAAGAGACATGTTCTCCAGTTTGTCACAGTTGCTGTCACTTCCTCTCCTTGTAATCCTAGCTCGTGCTCTCATTTATGATACTAGCCTGGCTCCTTATAGGTCTCTGAGGCTGTCACCCTGGTATAGATCAAATGCAGACAAAATTTTCATTTCTGCTTTAAGACACTGTCTTGGGTTACCTATTGGCTTTAGTACACAATTCATTAATTTGGGATGGTAAGCTACTAAGGGGCTTATAAGTCACTTTTACCTCTGGGCTTCAGCTTCCTTAAATATGTGTAAAAGACATGCATGAATTTCTAAGGTTCCTTGCAGTAATTACACAATTCTATTCTCCTAGATGCTAATAGTATTAAAACCCACTTTAATAGTTTCCAAGGATGGGGGAACTTTCCAGACATGATCTCATTCAATTCTCCTTGCTCCAAAGAGTCCACATTCTAGACCAGGAGAAAGTTACAAAAAGGCGATGCATATGCCACAAGATACTTCACCTTCTCCCCAGCCCCACGCTTACACTGAGCTGGCTGCCTGCCTATGAAGCAATAACCAGAAGGGTAGAGAGGTCACTTTGGATGAGTACTGAGTTAATGGGCTTTCTGTAGTCTCAGGAGATTTTTTTAAAATCCCTTTAACTCCGTTAACAGCTCAAGTTCCCTCTCATATTGCCAGAGAGTGGGGCTCACTCAGCTGCTCCGAAAGGTTGGTAAGGAATTTGATGCTTCCCCAGAGAAGGGGCACATGGTGAAGAAACACAGGGTATATGTCTAGGGGATTGCAATTTGTGACAATATCTGATAAACCAAAGTGCAAAGAAAATTGGGGTATGCTAGAGACAGACTCCAAGCCTGGCCACACAGACACACACACACACAGCAGTAACATATGTTGGTAAATTTTTCTCTATTACCCAAGCCCAGAAAAAATTGTATACCCTTGTCCTAGTTTCTCAAATTCAAGTGTTTCTAGTTTTTTTTTTTAAAAAAACATCAGTCAATGAATGACTCATGCTCAGCTAGCATGTGGTTCACTAGGGCACTTACAGCTCTCCTGCATAGATGTACATATATAATCTTTCTCCAAAGATACTTCTACCTTATCAATACATGTTACCTGCATGTTTCACCTCACATGCTTTTCTTGTATAAATGAACTAAACTCTCCCTCAGTGAGCCTTACCTTTTTGCTCGCTACCTCACCAATGTGTCAATACTGATACCAATTCCACTAAAATCATATTTACTAATTTTTTTTTTTTTGGCTGCACTGCACGGCACACTGGATCTTAGTTCCCCAACCAGGGATTGAACCTGCACCCCCTGTAGTAGAAGCTCGGAGTCTTAACCACTGAACCGCCAGGGAATTCCCCATACTTCCTAATTTTTGCTGAGACACTCTTCTGCTTAATTTGAAGAACCAAACATTTTCCAAGGACAACCCACCTACCAGCTGTTCACCCACTTAATTTCTGCCTGGTGTATTACCCACATTTTCCTGACTTGCTGATAAGGAGCTCTGAAGATAGTGGACCCAAACAATACATCAACATTCAATATCCCACAGTACTAGCTTTTCGTACAGTTTTCCAGGGTGATTAGGTTGAGGATGATCAGAAAATAACTGCTCCTCTCAGAGCTATCTGCTACATTCTGATGCTGTCAAACTGTGCTCTGGTGATTTCTTCCAGTAGTTTTCTAAGTATGGTAGTTTCAATTACATTAGGACTAGCCAAGCACTCAATTTTGCTTTTCTTGAAAATGGCCATTCATATGGCTCCTTTCCAAGATGTGAGCAGCTCACTGGTCCCACTAGTCTGGTCTCTCATAACATTGGGAGGAGGGGTCGAAACTTGGGTCCTTCCTTACCAAAGGGTAACACCAAGATGGAGTCTGCAGAGGGATATTTTCTATAAGGCAGCCATAGACCATCTTTGCAAACTGCGTATTTGATGTCATTGCCTTGTATTTTGGTCTGTTTAATTTGTGGACTGAGAAAAGCAATGGATTGGGTTAATGGACCATATTATTCATGAGCAAGGGCAAGATGGCAATCATACAACTCCACCATTACAAAGCAGGTCTGCAACAATTCTTTGAACACTACGAGATACTGGTATCGCAGACCAAAACCACCCCAAACTATATCTAAGGAGCTGTTGTCTGTCGAGGCCCCATTAATTTCTTTCCTTGGTCAGCCTATTAAGATGACTAACCTAGGGCTACTTCTTCCCATAAGAGTGTCCAAACCCCCAAAGTGGCGGCTGCTTTTTCAGGCTGCCTCCCCAAGGCAATCACATACACTCAGGCCATCGGGGCACCACACAGTCTGCCCCCCACCCCCCGCTTTATCGAGCGCCACCACCCTTCCTTCACGGTGAGGCTGAGGGACAAAGGCCATCTCCCAGAGGCACATTCTGTCTCTCAAACTCCTTCTTATATGGCTTTCTTATTATGAACAAAAGTTCAGGAGGAGGAAAAGCAATCTGCCATACCGGCACTTAGAGCAAAAAACTGGGCCTTGGTTGCTATTTTTAGAGTTTTTTGTTCCATTTCGTAAACATTTATGGAGGAGCTGCTTGTATGACAAGCTCCAAAAACATAAAGGTGAAAAAGAAATGCCCTGAAATCAAGGTGCTCAGAGTTGTCTACTGGGGGAGGTGGACAGGATTCAAAGAGATAATGAGTAGAAGGATGAGATCGAAAACAGAAATCTCAGAACGTAAATGAGACAGCAATTAATTTTGTCCCGATGAGGAGAGGGGGGTCTAGGAAATCTACAGAAAACAGAGAACACTGAATTCAGGCCTTGGAGGATAGGTATGAATACATAAAGAAACATGACAAAGGCCCCAAAATAGGAAATAAAGGGTGTGTTCAGGGCTTTATTTTGCTCCCCCCAACCTGAGTAAGTATTAACTGCTCCTCAGGACCCCTTCCAACTTCCTTTTTACCTTTCCCCTCCTCAAGCCTTCTTCCCCCAAACTCTAACCCTGAGGCAGGAGTATTAGGGGGAGTCAAAGGGAAAACAAGTTCTTCATCTACACTTCCCTCCTCAAACACTACAGCTTCATCTAACTACTTAGAATCCCTAAAGGTGATTTAAATTAACGTCAGCAAGAAAGGATTAGGACTAAGATTTATACTAGAGTAAAAATGTGTACAGATACAGGCTATACAGAGTAGCAGAGAATCCAGAGGAGTGAAAAGGCTGGGGGTTTACGATGGTAGAAAATACCAGTGAATATCTTCCTTTTTTAAATTTCTTACTATTTTTATACTAAAAGGTTAATTCTTCTTTAAAAAGTTAAGGAACATATTCTGATCTATTTACACTGGTCTTCTTTTAAGGCCCTTGATAAAAGATAAAATATGTAAGGGATTAGTCTCAGTGTGGCCGTCTCAGATAGTGAGGGATATGTAGTGTGACAGGAAGATTGCTCAAGTTTGCTGTTTACTGGGGCCCAAACACACACCCTGTTCTAATTCCATATTTTTAAAGCTCGTTTGACATGAATTTCTAGATTCTGATGCAAATAAAAGAAATCTTTCTAATGTTCAAGCATCTCTTTTTCATGTTTTAAATTTATATCCACAATCAACCCTTGCAGATATAAAAGGGCCAGAAGGACAAGGAGAACTGTGGCCTACTTTCTTTCATACGTGATGCTCTAGCTCTGAGGATTTTTGAATGGTAGGGTTTCACAAGTAGTGCCAACTTAGAAACAAAGACATCTACAGGCAATAGTCTTCAGACTGCCTGTGCGTAACTTTACAGTTCAACGTGTTTTCTTACACTGGAATTTTCCTCAGCACTAATCTTGAATTAAACGACAGTTATCATTATATTGTGGACAACCATTACCACCCACCACCATTTATTGACTGACTGATACTTTCCAGGCATTATCTCATTCAATTCTCACAAAATTCAGTAGGTACTGTTACCCCTATTTTACAGATGAGGAAACAAGAGGCCTAGAACAATGAAATAATTTGCCCAAGATTATCCAGCTAGTTGGTGGTAAGCCTGAACTTGAAAGCTGTATCTGTCTGACTCCAAACTTTTACTCGTCCAACATGCCCTATTTCTACCCACACTTTTGCCAGGAGCCTCCTTTGTAACTGCCTTGACTCCAGGGAAATGACCCCTGAGAAAGTGAGGTGAAGGGAAGTGTGGGCAGTGCTGCTGTGAGGAGGAGATCCAATTTAGACTCAAATCCTGACACAGATTTGTTTCTTGGGACACCAACTCATCCCCAATACATACAGAGCTCACAATGGAGTATTTGAGTACTGGTATAACAGATGCCATGTGACAAGTGAATTAAAATCATAAAAAGGAAGTGGCAAGTATGACTTCTTACATAGGTTCTATCCTGAAAAGTGAGTCATCCACTATTTTATACGTCCCTATCTCTACCCACATTCCTCCAAATATTCATGCCTCCCCTGAATCCTTTCTGTAATAACACTTGGCATTGTCCCTAAAAGACAAAGGGAATAAGCTGACAGCCAGGAGAGGCGATGGAAATAGACACAATCAAAATTGGGAAGGCCATTAGTGAACAAGCTTTGAGACTTCTCAGATCTTTTTTTCTCTTGCCAAGAGAGACACTGAGTATATCTTGTCTGCTCCAAATATTGCCAACATCCCCCATTTGGCAACAGAACTGCAAAAACATACATTCAAATGCAAATTCGGTAGAAGTCACAGATGCAGAGCACAAGACTGTCGTATAATAAATACAGCGAGATTATAATTTTTTTTTCTCATCTCAAGACCTATCATTATAACCTCTGCAAGCTGGAATGCTTAACTGGCAAAGCCCCTCAGAACAGAGAAAGCATCACTTGTGAGTCTCCCTCTGCATGCTGACTAAGTGTGAGCTGACTTGGCATGGATACAGTAACATCCACTTTTCTCCAGTACAGGCTGCAATTACACCCTTCACTCAACAGGATCTATTCACTGAGTGTGGCCGTGGCCAGATGGAACTCTGGGAGACAGTTTTCTGTGGTGCTAAGTCCTCAATAGCTACCAGGAGCTACAAGCATCACTGTGCATCTGCAACAACTTTGAGTTTTATGACTTATTTTCCTCCTGCACTGTCTTTATCCTAAAAGGAACTAACATTTTTCAGGCTGCTATTCCTCAAGGTTCAGAGAAACCTCTTAATACTGTAAACAGATAAAAGGCAGTTCAAATAATTATTTTCCTCACTTTGCCTTATGAGGTTGACATGCAAATATCTAATAAATTATCTTCCCTGTCCCCTGAATCAGCCAAGACACTGACATCACGCTTTCAAAAGAGATGTGAAAATAATCTTCTCTGAATTCAGCCACATCACTCAGGGATGGTATATGGTCTCTCCACCTACTTCTAAAACTTAGCTTGTGCTTTTTACTCTTGGTCCTGGCAATGCAGTTTTCATTAATAACCACTATTCACAAGGCACTGGGGAATGCCGAGGCTGTGGCTCAGTCTATCTCAGAGCCCCTGACCAAACATCAAGAGATAGATGATTTTTTTCTGTTTTCACCTGATCTTTTATTTGCATAATCTTTTACTTTTTCCTTCCTTTATAGTGCCTGATTTTAATGATTTTTAAAGAATTATGTGTTCTTTCCAGAAATTTTGGAAAGGAGAAATGTGTACAGGAAAAATAAAAAATGCTACCACTTAAAGGCAACATTGAGAAAGATTTTCATGTATTTCTTTTTAGTTGTTCTTCAGTTTATATGCCTGTGTGAACTCCACAAAATAGAAATAATGCCAAACATGCAATTTTGCATCTTGATTTTACTCCTATTATTGAAATCAGAGGTTTTGAGGATTGCACTTTCAGGGGAAGAGGAAGAGTCAGGGGAGAAGGAGAAGAGCTGCCCATTAACCTGCCTGATATTAGAAAGAATGAATCTAGAGTCTTCCTTCTCAGTGTGGTTTTACAATGTACTGGAACAAAGCTTATGGAATCCCAGAGGATAATAAAATTAACTGAGGGTTACCAAGGGTGGGGGACTGTTAAAGCAGTAAGAGATTCTAAAGCAGTGCTGAAAATGATTCGAAATAGCTGACCCTGAGGTCTCAGGTCAGTAGGGAGATGAATGAAGAGCAGATGGCCTGGACAATATGAAGGAGTAAGTGATAAGGTAAACTGAATATTCAGAAAGAATGAAGAGATGGAGGACTTGACCATGTGGTCAGGAAGTATAATTTCAGTGTTAAGGATCCTAAGGATAGAAAACTTGGAGTGAGGATGAGCTACAAAGGATGGCTGTGTTCATGGTGCGCTGAAGTGAATTAGTTGAGGAACTGTGAGGTCAAGTTACAGCAGTAATATATACTTGTGCATTGTGACCTGTCTAGAATGTCAGCACCCTGAAGGCAGGGTTTTTATATCATTCACTATCAGGTACCCAGCATTTAAGAAGTCTAGATCGTAACAGGAATTTGATGTATATTTCTTAAACAACGAATAAATACAATTTGAATGTATAATGGCATCAAGATTTGATAACCTGCTGTATCCATTCCATAGTAAAGAGACACCTACCAAACAGATATTCACATGAGCCTTGCAGGGAATGTTCTCTAGAAAGTTCTTAACTGAGGATCTGCTATGTGCTAGAAATATTGTAAGATACTGAAGATTTAGAGACAAAAGACAGTTCCTTCTTCCAATAAACTTATAGAGTATGTAAAATACCAAGTAAACTAACTAGCCACATGCAGTAACAGAGAAGGCAGAGTGTGCTCTGGCTATAGAGAACATCCAGAAGTAGGTTCCAAAAATAATTCCAAAAGGAGATAATGCTGAAACTAACCTCTAAAGAATAAACAAAGTTATCCTAGCAAATGCAACGCTAGGTGTGTAGGCGGGAACAACTGGTATATTAAGGCCCACTCATAATAATTTTAACTCAGGATGAGTAAAGAGACACCAGCTCCCTAGGTCTGCTGGCAATAACTCTGCCCCCAAGGCACCAATAATCTGGAAATCTATAAATAATGCACAGAAGAATCTTTTCTAAGACCAACTCAGTTCCAAATTTTACATGCTGTCACTTGGTAGAATAAATGTAAATTTCTTTCTGCTATAAAAACATATACTGGGCTTCCCTGGTGGCGCAGTGTTTGGGGGTCTGCCTGCCGATGCAGGGGACGCGGGTTCTTGCCCCGGTCGGGGAGGATCCCACATGCCGCGGAGTGGCTGGGCCCGCGGGCCATGGCCGCTGGGCCTGCGCCTCCAGAGCCTGTGCTCCGCAGCGGGAGAGGCCGCAGCAGTGAGAGGCCCGTGTACCGCAAAAAAAAAAACCAAAAAACAAACAAACAAAAAAACATATACTGACTTAGCTTTAAAGCAGCATATAAGGGGTATTATCCATAATCCCATAACCAAATACAGCATCTATTTTTTTCTCTCCTTGCAATAGACATCCTAATATGTTTGCAGAATTTTGAAGTAATTTATATCCACTTTGACTTTCTTATATTGAAATTTTCTGTTTATCATTTCAGGAAACACTTTAGGATGGTAACAGAGATTAATAGCAGTAGTGAAGCATTTTACTCTGGAGAGGCTAAAAGTTGAGAATGTTGCTACTGATTCACCTGGGATTATCTTAGGATATGCCATTTTATGTCAGTGTGCCTCCACTTCCCCTTCTGCAATATAGGGACTCAGGTCTTGAAAAAGATATTTAAATGGAATGAAATATCCTTCATTTTAATATGAGTTATATGAGTCTAAACCCTGAGCAATCTGCAATGTATTTTCAAGAACTAGAAGTGTTTGACACAGTTATTCTACTTCTGAACATCTATCATTCAAAAATAATCCCATGGAAGAAGATGCTTTATGCACCTAGAGTTTATCAAGAATTACTTATAATAGTTAAAAACTGGAAACCTAAAGGACTCACTATAGGATAATGATTAAGTAAAGTATTATAATATGACATGACGTTATTCCACATTATGAAGTGGAAAATATATTCTCAAATTGTATGAAGTGCTAGAAATTAGTCAATTTTCTTTGTCAGTCAATGCTTTCTATATATCAGCAGTTATTGCTTCTTTACACTCTTCTACCTTGGCCAGGATAAGTAGACACCAGGTGCAGGTTACCTCTTCCCTAGTTGGCCTTGGAAAAGCAAAGGGAGAAAGAAGTTTCTGCAGAATAGAACATGCAGAAAAGAAGATAATGAGATAATGAGACAGATTAAGGGAAAATGTATTAGAAACTACTAAAATGCTATGAAAAATACAAGTTGTTGTTGTTATAATAGTCTATGACTAGTGAAGTGCTTCAGCCATGAAAAAAAAGAAAATTCAGATCATGCTTGTCTTGATGATCATAAAGCTCAGAAGATGTCCTGAAACAGAGGAAAACAAGTCCTCAGTGCTTCTGAATGTTTTAAAATAGAATTGGATAGAGCTACCTTGGGTCACCATGACATCTCTTTTATTCTGGACTTTCTTCTAACTTTAAATGCTATTTGAATTTTTGCCAGGGACAACTTGTGGAATGTTCTGAGCCCAGTTTGGAATTTTATTTATAGAATAAAATTTCAATTTCTCTGCCCATTTCAATAGAAGCAGTGTCCCAGTGCATCTACTAAATGGTTGGATACTCCACAAAGCCTTGTATAAATTACCCCTGAGCCACCCAGAATGCAGAGGGCCTTGTGATGAGGGTCAGCCAACTTATCCTTTCAGAGACAGAAATAACCACTTCCCAGACTTCTGGTATTTTACATCCAGCCTTAGCATGTAAGCTGCAAGAAGAAGAAGGGGGTCCAGTCTGATCTAGTGTATAGGAAATAAGAAAGTGGGAGTGAAAGCACTGATTGAGATAAATTTCTCAAGCCTAAATCCAAGTATAGGCCTATTTAAAAGCAGATCAGAGTTGCAAAGGCAGAGATTTTCCTACCCCAAATGCAGAAAATTAATTGCTAGAAGTGCTGAATGTTAAATAGGAAATCCAATGTCCAAACATGTTTCAATTATAGAATTATGAAAAGTAGCATTTTCCTAATAAAAAGC
The DNA here is from genome assembly GCF_964341445.2 of Mesoplodon mirus. Taxonomy (NCBI): domain Eukaryota; kingdom Metazoa; phylum Chordata; class Mammalia; order Artiodactyla; family Ziphiidae; genus Mesoplodon; species Mesoplodon mirus. The sequence goes on along the minus strand of NC_138978.1, from coordinate 112,830,489 downwards.
ACTGTATGCAGAGCTGCAGCACCGCTGTAAGCAAAGATACCAGAATCAACCAGACCTTCATGCTCCAACGCCTGCTTACCCTCTCTAGCTTCAGCTGCCACATCTATAAAATGGAGAGAAATGCCATCTCTGGTTGTAACTATGCGTTAGTAAACAGGACTCTCTGCTAACTCACCACAAATTCAAAGAGAAATAAATGTCCTTGCTTCCTTTAGGCTGAGAGTTAATACTGAGCAGAATAATTGCAAATAAGCTTTGAAGGGGTATCTTTTAAATGCAATATAAGTGGGGTAAATGGGCATTTTGTCCTACTTGAAGGCTACACTTTAACCATGTGGGAGAGGAGAAACAAAATAAAGAATTTTAAAATTTTGAGACCGAATCACTATTTTTCTTGGATGCTACTTCCCTTCTCCAAATGTTCACAGCCATGGCAGGCAAATACAATTAATGCTTGCATTTTATTAAATCAAATTACAGGGTAAGAGAAAACAAAACAGACTAATTAATTTGCTTTCCTTTCCTAACCTTCAGTCTTAAAGGTAGCCCCTAAATATTTCAAGTTCTCTTTTTCTTGAGTTGTTTGTTCAGGGAAGTTGTATAAGGTTCATATATGATTTATCTGACTTTTTTTTTTTTTTTTGTGGTACGCGGGCCTCTCACCGTTGTGGCCTTTCCCGTTGCAGAGCACAGGTTCCGGACACGCAGGCTCAGCGGCCATGGCTCACGGGCCCAGCCGCTCCGTGGCATGTGGGATCTTCCCGGACCAGGGCATGAACCCATGTCCCCTGCATCGGCAGGCGGACTCTCAACCACTGTGCCACCAGGGAAGCCCAACTTATCTTTTATTCAGCTTTCCAATATGCTAGAAACAAGAAAATGTCCATGTAAAAGGAGAGAATTAGTAATGTCTTTTCCAGCATTTAACAGTGTGGCAGGCTGAATAAGGGCTCTCCAAAGAAGTCCACATTCCTAATCTCTGGAACCTGTGACTTTGCCACTTTCATGGCAAAAGGTACTTTCACATGTGATTAAAGATTTTGAGATGGTGAGATTATCCTGGGGTACCCCATTGGGCCCAATGTCATCACAAGAGTCCTTGTGAGAGATACACAAGAGAGTCAGAATGAGAGAGGAGAGGTAGGATGAAGGAACAGAGGCTGGAGTGATGCCATTGCTGGAAAGGGACCATGAACCAAGGGATATGGACAGCCTCTTTAAGCTAGAAAAAGGTAAGGAATGGATTCTTCCCTAGAGCCTCCAGGAGAAACACAGTCCTGCTGACACCTTGATTTTTGCCTAGAAGACCAATTTTCAGACTTCTGACCTCCAGAATTGCAAGATAATAAGTCTGTGTTGTTTTAAGCCACTAAATTTGTGGTAATTTGTCATAGCAGCAAAAGGAAACTAATACAAACAGGGATTCTGAAACACTCACACTGCTCTAGGGAGTTGCTAGTCCAGATACATGAATGCTAAACATTTAGAGCAGCAGAAGCTGTTTGCCTGGTTGATACTAGGCTAACAAAGTGAGCAAATCACCTTCATCATCAGGTTCCTCATCACCTCCATGAGTATATTCCTTTGACAACTCTTTTCCGATTCATGGATATCAGTTCAGTTAGGGACCAAACTAGCTTATTAATTCGCTATTCCAGAAAAAAAACATGCTCTCTCCAAATGATTTAACCAAAGAGACTGACAACAGTCAGGCAACATTCCTGGGAAAAAATACTCCCATTGACTTGTAGAGGGCAGATGATATACAGCTGGGAGTAGGAGATATTTAAATTTGAGAACTCAAATACTCAGCACCCTGTCCTTTGTGGGTAGACTGAGCAAGGTAAAGGATATGGAGGCTCATGTGAAGAACCCCTCAGAGAGGAGAATTTCCAGAACTGCCAAGAATGAAATTTGGGAATAGAATCATAGTCTTAAACTTATTCATAAGCCTAATCACAGTCAGGATAAGTAGCTGGGTTCAGAAGCAACTCAGAAACCAAGTCACTTACAAGACTCAATTCAAGTGAAGCAGCTAAGAGAATAGGTTTTGGAATTAGATAGTTCCAGGCTATATTTCTTCCTCAGCTGTGTGTGTTACCTGGTCAAATTTTAAATCTAAACTTCAATTTTCTTGTCTTAAAAATGACTATAGGGCTTCCCTGGTGGTGCAGTGGTTGAGAGTCCACCTGCCGATGCAGGGGACACGGGTTCGTGCCCCGGTCTGGGAAGATCCTACGTGCCGCGGAGTGGCTGAGCCCGTGAGCCATGGCCGTTGAGCCTGCGCATCCAGAGCCTGTGCTCTGCAATGGGAGAGGCCACAACAGTGAGAGGCCCACATACCGCAAAAAAAAAAAAAAAAAAAAAGACTATAATAACATTTACTTCAGACCTCATAGGGTTGTGAGGATTAGGTGAAATAAAGTACATAAAGGGATTAACACAAAAGCTAACAAATGCAAGCTTAATATAAATGGTAGCTTTAGAGTTAATTTTTATTCTTTGAATCCCCCAGGTTGTGCTCCTCCACTGTGCTCCCAGAACTGCCAATGCATATGTCTGCCTTAGCCTCTATTAGAATTATAGACAACAAAGTCAAACCCTCAAAGACAGAAACCGTCTCTCTCATTCATTGTTTTACTCTTAGCATTCAGCACAGTGCCTCACCTGTATTGGGCTCACATTTAAAATAAATGTTTATGAACTGATCTTAGCTTCCAGTTAGGAAGTATCTGAGACATCAGTTACGATATATGATTACAGGATTTTTCCATCTGTGACCCGCTGGGTGGTGAAATAAATTGAGTCACACAAGCATTTTTTTTTAAAGGAAAAGAATAAGGTGGGGAAAGATCAGATCACTTAACGTTGTAAGGTTAAGTATTGTTACATGACACATTTGTTTCAGTTACATGTGGGAGTGTACTTGGTTGTAACGTAAATACATTTCTTATTGAGGGTAGGGATAGAAAAAAATTGTGAACATAATGGCTCTTCTACTTCAGCAACATTTGTTATTTTCTGTCTTTTTCACTTCAGCCATTCTTTTTTTTTTTTAATTTTTTTTTGGCCACACTGGGTCTTTGTTGCTGTGTGCAGGATTTCTCTAGTTGCGGTGAGCAGGGGCTACTCTTCGTTGAGGTGCGCAGGCTTCTCATTGCGGTGGCTTCTCTTGTTGCAGAGCATGGGCTCTAGGTGCGTGGGCTTCAGTAGTTGTAGCACACGGTCTCAGTAGTTGTGGCTTGCGGGCTCTAGAGCACAGGCTCAGTAGTTGTGGCACACGGGCTTAGTTGCTCTGTGGCATGTGGGATCCTCCTGGACCAGGGCTCGAACCCATGTCCCCTGCATTGGCAGGCGGATTCTTAACTACTGCACCACCAGGGAAGTCCCCATTTCAGCCATTCTGATATGTACATTGTGGAATGGCATTGTGGTTCTAATCTACATTTCCCTAATGACCAGTGATGTGGCACACCTTTACGCTGTATCTCAGCCCTTTGAATATCCTCTTCATAACCACTTTAGAAAATTATTTGAAAGTATCTACAAAAGATGAACATGCATTTCCTATTACCCAGAAATTCTGTGTATTTACCCAAAAGAAATGTGTACATATGTTCACCAAAAGACATGTACAGGAATGTTCATAGCAATACTATTCATAATAGCCCCAAATGCTCATTAACAACAGAATGGATAAATACATTTGATATATCTACATACGACAGAATCCTATATAGAAGCAAGAATGAATGAACTACAACTACACACAATGTGGAAGATTTGCACAACATAAGATTGAGTGAAAGAAGCCAGATACAAAAGAGTACACAGTGGATAATTTCACTTACATGAAGTTCAAAACCAGGCAAAACTAATCTATTGTGCTAAAAGTTAGGATAATGGTTATCCTTGGGGTCATGAGGGCTTCAGGGGTGCTGGTTCTTGATCTTAGTGCTCATTACATGGGTATACTCAGTTTGTGAAATTAATTGAACTATACACATATGATTTGTGATTTTTCTAACTTATTTCTGAATTTGTCTGAAATGGCTATATCTAAAGTTCAAACAAGTTAATAAATAATACTTTGTTTTAAGTGTGAAAAACACTGATAGAGAGCATGAATCCCTGATACACTCACCCTCATAACCATCAAGTGGTCACCTAGTGTTTGCTTGAATAATTATAGGCAAGGTCAGGAACCTATTTACTGTTCAGGGAGGTCACTTGTTAGAAAGCTTTTCCTTTACAGTAAGCCATAACTTGCATCTTCACAACTTGCTCCAATTTGTTGTACTGTCCTCCTAAGAGATTCCAAATCGATCTGATTGATCTAATCCCTCTACCACCAGCTGCTCTTCAAATATTTGAAGGGAGCCACCATATCCATGTCCCTACCCCAAGTCTTTACTTCTCCAGACTAAAGAGCCCCAGGTCCTTTGGTCACCCCTCAAGTATGGTTCTCAGTCCCCTCGTGTCTCTTGATTGCACTCCTTTAATCTAGTGATGCTCGGAACCGAGCACTAGCCTTTAGGAGAGGCCTGTGAAGAGCAGAAAAGAACAAAAAGTACATCTAGATAGTGAACTTCTTATCAATACCCTCTAATCTTCAATATGCCCTTTCTTCCAAGTTCACATTATACGGTTCTCTCCTGTTGAACAATCAGCTAAGATCCGCCAGGTCTTTTCCAAAGTACTGTTAAGCCCCACATTTACCTTCTGTGTTAGTACAGTCTGCCCTCTGTTAGGACTCAGAACACGCATCTGGCCCCGCTCCAGTTCTCCAAAGCTAAATCTTGGAGATGGAGGCCTACCTGTTACAGAAACACCTCTGAATAGCCTTTCCATCACCCTCCCCCCTTAAAAACAAAAATGAAGTCTTTGTCTCAAGACATCATCTCTTATCCTTGAAGGAGCCCCATTTTAAAGTATATTGGGGGTGGAGGGGAAGCAACGGGGTATGGAGGAAACACAGTTCCACCGTGCATCTCCAAAATCTGACCTAAAAGCAGCTCTCACCCCGACCTCGACAAAGCCTGAGCAATGACAGGCACCCTGGTTTGTTTCTTTCTCCTTTCCTCTCCCAGCATCAGTTCCAACTGGAGACTCTGGAGATGAGCATTGCAGGCTCTGCTCACTCAGTCCGTTGCCTTTATGTGACTAGTAGAGGTTGTGTAGGAAAACATGTCAGGGTCAGAAGGAATCTGATATTTTTCAAGATAGCTGACATCAAAGGTATCTCTAAAGAAAGACCTGGGGGAATTCCTCTCATCTGTGGAACAGTTATAAGACAGAGAAACATTTCTACAAAAACTTCCAGGCAGCCTCACTGGATATCTTTAACATCAAAACTAGGTGGAAGGGAGATTCATTAAGCAGGAAAACACCAGAGAACAGAACATGTACAGGAGGACCAAGAGAAGTAGGCCGGGAATTAGGGAGGGGGAGGCAATCGAAAGAGAAGCTTTCAAAGGCCCCTAGTGGCGAGGGGCGACCTCTCCAAAAGGGCGCAAGGGCAGGAGTGGGGTGGGGTGGAGGGACATCAAATCCGGAACGCGACGGGGGTCGGGGGGAAGAAGCAGCTCACCTACCTTGTCCACGTCTGCTCCATTTTCCAGGCGCTGACCTTACTCGCGGGGCGCTCCTCACCCAAGAGTGGAAGCAGCCTGGGAAAATGAGAAGCCTGGCCCCACGATTCTCCAGCGCAAAGAACCTTTCCTCCCCAGCTCCCTCTTTCTGTGTCGGCGAAGAGAGAGCTCTGCTCCCCGCTTCTTTAGAAGAACGATTTGACGTGGCCAAAGCTCCAGCTAACGGTGCTACGGACACAAGGGAGGGACTGTTCTCAGTAGGAAGCTGGACGTAGAGCGGAGCGGCGCGCGGAGCTGTTTTGGGAGCTGGGGCCAGAGGCAGCCCGCGGTGTGCGCACACACTCCCAGGCTGAGACACGACTGGCTGGCACGAGTTGCTCTGCACCAGCTGAGCTGTCAACCGCGAGGGGAGGCGGGGCTCCCCACAGCCAGTGTGCTGGGGCCGAGCCGGCCCAGGTTGCACGCCGCCGGCTGAACACACCCTTCCTTCTTCCCTGCCTGGGTGATGCTGGCAGAGGAGCAGAGAGCTTAGAGGCCTCCATACCCAGCCCTCTGTCCCTCGCCTGTCCCACTGAGAGGCTTTGGAAAAAACCAACCAACTGTCGGGAAAATTTGGAGAGGAAGTCCTTTTGTGTGCCTGAATCACCCCACCCACAGGTAACCCCAGAGCCAGAGCTGGAGTCTAGGAAGGTTTTAGGTGCAATCCTGGGTGAATGCAGATGCAGACACTAAATGATCGTAGGACATGATGTTATTTTCTTAGAGATCTGATATATTAGTGTCACCGCGGATGCGGAGACCAAGAACCTTCCTCAGTAAGGGAAGCATCCTTACAAAATCTTGCAGCCTTATTTGCTACCTCCATCTCAGACATCCTGCTTTTATGGTATTCTCTCTCCCTGGGTTTCAATTTCCCAAGCACAGAGGCTACTGGGCTCTTCCACTAGCTTCAAGAGGGCAGAGGGTTCCTGAACTTCCCAGAATGCTAGAAAAGCTTCAAGACAGTGGCCATCAGGACCTAGGATCTTCCCTATAACTGTTCTAAGATCATGGAAAAGGGCTCTTTGGGGATGGTGCTGCCTGAGACCCTGTATCATCTATTTATGTAACAAAGTTTAGACATGTCAGACATGCTATAATTAAAGGGCTTACAGCCTTGAAGCTCCTTTTTAGCTCTAAAATAAAAACTTTTTATTAAGTGACATTTTTATTAAGTGACATAATCACTGTTATTATTAGCATTACCACTGACCTTTTTTTTTTTTAATTTGCAGAAAGCTTTATAGTGCCCACATGTGGCAATGTTGACTTAGTTGTATTCGTTTCACAGATGATAAATTTGAGAACAGAAAGGCTGAAGGTCTCAACAGGCTCTGATACAGGCCGTCTTCTACATGGTGTGGCCCCGGAGACATGTCCTCTGAAGAAAAGACCAACAAGCCTTCTCTAGAATTAATTGATTCTCTCAGGTATCCTAAGAGTTTAACTCAGGAAGGACCCTAGCATGCCTAAGTATTGCTGAGACTGTGGGGAGCCTGTATTCTTGGGGCACACTAGCATTCTGCCTCCCATCTCTTGGGTTAGTTCCCCTAATTATCAGTACAGAATAAGGGTTGGGAGGGCAGGGTAACTCTAAAACATGTGAGAGTTCAGAAGAAATGTCTGAAAGGCCCCTAGTCTACAACCCCCCAACCTCAACACAACTAGTACCTAAGACCACACTGCTCCTGAGCTTAGAATGTTTCCAGGAAATGTTTTAAGGTCCAGATTGACCTGATTGACAAGGTCAAGCCTGTCCAGACTGACAAGGCTCACAGGTCACTTCTCTAGAAAAAAATCTCCTGCTGCCTCTGAAGCCAAAAAAGAAAGAAAGAAAAAAAGGGGGAGCAGGGAGAGTCAGAGTTCCATCTTCCATACGAAAGTTGGTACTATATTTAGTTTTGTCTCAAATCAAATTATGGGCTACTGAGTTTGGAGAGGAACTCTGTCTACAGCCAGACATGTGCTGCATTCAAGAAATTATAGCACTAACTAGATAAACTGTGGAGTCCCAGAAGCGAGGCTAGAAAATCTGCTTATTCATTTTTAAAATAACTTGTTTACTAAGTTCATAACACATTCATTGTAAAAGATTTGAAAATTACAGAAAAGTATATAGAAAATAAATTACCCATAATACCCAGAGATAATCAAAGTTAAGTTTAATTTCTTTCCAGTCTTTTAAAAATATATCATTTAACCCAAATGCTGACTCTCCCTTACACATATAAGAGTATATTATTGAAAAAGGAAAATATTTTTTGTTTTTAAAATTAAATGTATTGTCAAAAGAACTAACTTTTTGTCTTATATTTTAAAAGAAAATATTCACCCACATATCCACTCCTCCAGCACAACAGTTTAAATTTCTCCATATTCCCTACAATTATTATCCATATATATTACATACCTATTTGTATAGATACAATTACGTACAGCTTAGACATGTTTATATCCTCTTTTTCAGTTATTAGATATTTGTCCATATTGTTAGAGAATATTCATATTTATTATTCTAATGATTGTATATTATATAAATCAATGTAACCATAGTTTACTTAATAATATTCTATTACTGCATAGTTATGCTGTTTCTAATATTAGACTCTTATAAACAATGCCTTAATGAAGTTTTTCTACCTTCATTATTTTAGTCTTTTTAATTATTTCCCTAGTATAACTTCTTAAGGTATAGGAATTTTAGGATAAAAGGACCTTCTAATTTTAACATATTGCACAGCTTCAAGAGCACTAGGATTTATCATTTTAATTTTTCCTTATTTAATAGATAACAAATAACTTAATAGTAATAAGGTATTTTAGATATCTGTCTATATCTACCTATATAGTATATAAATAATGTCATCTCATTTTACTTTATATTTCTCAGAATACTAACTAGTAAGTAGTATTCCTCTTTTATATGCTTACTTGAAAACCATTATCTGTAGTAGCTAGTCATGAAATCCTGCTGTGTTGAGTCATTGTATTAGTCATCTTTTTGCTGAAACAATGCTGCTTAACAAAGAGCTCCCAAATATCAGCATTGTACAACAAACATCCAGTTCAACTCAAGGATCTGTGGTTCAGGTATGGCTTGGTTGGGCATGGGTTCAAGTCTGCTTCATGTAGCTCTCATTCCAGGACCCCCACTGAAGAAGCAGTGGATACCTGGGGAATATTCTTCTCATGGTAGAGTACAGGAGTGTAAGAGAGTTGGCAGAGACTGTCATGTCTCTTAAAATCTCTGCTCAGAATGGGTACATTGTCCCTTCTGCCATATTCCATTCCCCAAAGTAAGTCACATGGCCAAGTCCAGAGTCCTTGGTGCAGAAAAGTACACTCTGCCCACAGAGTGCAGAAGGGGTGAGTATTTTGGAACAACAATAAAATCTACCAGTTACTGTCAATTTCCACTGCTGTACTTACTGATCCTTGAAGACAATATTTGTCAAGATGAAGTTTTCATCAGCTGGGGTCTCTGAGTGACTCTGATGATCAGTGTTCCTGCTGGCCCAAATTGAACATGTGGAATGAGCAAGAAATACATTTTTGTTGTATTTCAAAATGTATACATTTTGTTGTATTAAGTTACTGAGATTTGGGGACTATTTATTACTGCAGCATAATGTGGTCTATTCTGACACAATTTTTAAAATTTTTTTCATTTCATTTTATTTTTTAACTCATTTTGAGACCAAGGCAGAGAGAAGACTATAGATCCCATGGATCATTATGGTAGAAAGTCACACATCTTCTTTTTTGCGTATCTCTCCCAGTTTTCTGGATTAGAACTCAAAGAATCTGGATAGATAATGTTGATAAATTAAACCAGTTAACGTTATTCTTTCCTGAGTACACTGATTTTGAAATGGTCAATTGATTGTGCTTCAGGAAATGTCTAAATTGATGATAAGGGACAAAAAATAGGAAAGTATCTCTGTCTTCATACTCAGCTCCAAATACTCCAGTGGTACTTTTACCTTCCATTTATTTAGTCTTTTAAATTTCCTTTCCCTTCATTCTCCCCAGCTGGACTCTGGGTAAAAAGGACTATTGTTCTTTTTATTTATTTATTTAATTTATTTTTGGCTGCGGTGTGTCTTCGTTGCTGTGCGCAGGCTTTCTCTAGTTGCAGCTAGTGGGGGCTACTCTTTGTTGCGGTGCGCAGGCTTCTCATTGCAGTGGCTTCTCTTGTTGCAGAGCACAGGCTCTAGGCATGTGGGCTTCAGTAATTGTGGTGCGTGGGCTCAGTAGTTGTGGCTCGCAGGCTCTAGAGCGCAGGCTCAGTAGTTGTGGCATATGGGCTTAGTTGCTCCGTGGCATGTGGGAACTTCCTGGACCAGGGCTCAAACCCGTGACACTTGCATTGCCAGGCAGATTCTTTTTTTAAATAAATTTACTTACTTATTTATTTTTTGGCTGTGTTGGGTCTTCATTGCTGCACACGGGCTTTCTCTAGTTGTGTTGAGTGGGGGCTACTCTTCATTGCGGTGCATGGGCTTCTCATTGAGGTGGCTTCTCTTATTGTGGAGCATGGGCTCTAGGCATGCGGGCTTCAGTAGTTGTGGCAGGAGGGTTCAGTAGTTGTGGCGCATGGGCTTAGTTGCTCTGCAGCATGTGGGATCTTCCTGGACCAGGGCTCAAACCCGTGTCCCCTGCATTGGCAGGCAGATTCTTAACCACTGCACCACCAGGAAAGCTCAGGACTATTGCTCTTGATATAGATTACTCCATGAACTATAAGGCAATAATAAACATAACCATGTCTAACATATTTTTGCCATATTCTCTTCTAAAAGTGTTATAGGTACCGATTCCTTTCATCCTCACAATAACATGATGAGATAGGCTCTAGTTAACTCTGTTTTGTAAGTGACTACTGTGGGACACGGGGAGGTAAAGTATATTGCCTAAGCATACAAAGCTGAGATCTGAAACCAGTCTAGCTCCATAACGTCATGCTTAACCACTCACTATGTGCACTGCTTCCCTGATTTTGACCCCTAACATTCACTGAGACTTAGATAGGAGGAAAACGTCTGCAGCGTCTGTCATTTCACTGCCCACTGCAGTTGGCTCAGCTGACTTGGTTAGTCAGCAGATGTCTCCTTTGTCCCTCACAACTCCATGTCCACCTCTCTAACCTTGGGTTTAAAAAATGTCCTTTGCAGAGGGGAATCATTCTGCAGGCAAGGATAGAGTGTCTGTGGTAAAGATGGCCATAAATTCTTTCCTTCTTCTCCCATTGAGAGATGGAATCTAATTCTCCTCCCCTTTAATCTTGGTTGGCCTTAGACTTAACTGACTATAGAATACAATATAAGGGATGTCTGGGCCTGCCAGGGCTAATTCAAAAAAAAAAAAAGCCTTGCACCTTCATGCAAGACTCTTGAAGGCACTTGCTTTTGAAGCCCTGAGCTGCCATATAACAAACTCCCATGCTAGAGAAACCATGTGGAGAAGCCCTGACACTACATGGAGATGGGAAGGGGCCTAGTTGAGCCCACCATCTAGCAGTTCCCACCAAGGTGTCTGGCATATGAGTGAAGCAGTCTGGGACCTTCTAGGTCAGTTCAGCCATCAGCTGGATGTAATCGAGCAGCTCCAGCTGTGGTTATAAGGAGTAAATTTGTCCTGCTGGGTTATGCTAGAATTACTGATCCCTAAAACCATGAGATTTAATAAAATGTTTTTCGCGTTGAGCCATAAGTTTTGGAGTAGTTTACTAAGTAGCAATAAATAGCGGAGCCATATTTGGTACCTGTAAGTGGGTTGTTGCTATAACAAAAACCTAACACAGGTGGCAGTGCCTTTGGGACCTGGATGCAGCAGAAGCTGGAAAGACCTCTAGGAGAGGGTTAGTGAAAGCTGGAAGGACACTGAGGGGACTGCTAAAGACACTGTGAAGGACAGTGAAGAAAATATTATTGGGGGCTGAAAAAAAAATGACCTGTGTTATATACTGGCAGAAATTTAGCAAAACGATTACCTGTAGAAATGTGGAAAATAGAAAATGCACCTAATGAATCGGTAGATCTGGCAAGGGAAATTTTTAGGCAGAATTTCAAACGTACTAACTGGTTGCTTTTAACCACATATGATAAGATATGGATAGAAAAAGATGGGCTAAAAGAAAAAAAAGAAACATTCAGTTTTTAAGCAGAACTTAGAGTAAATATAGCCAGGATTTGCTAGATTCAAAAATCAAACTGCTTCTCTCATCTTCAGTTTCTCCAAATAGCAAAAGCTTTCAAAATAAGAAGTAGTCTCAGGGAAAAAAAAATCAAATCCAAGATGTAACTATTAGACACATGGTTAAGACTTTAAGAAGGTTTAAGGTGGCACCTCATATACCATTTCAGTTAAACAAAGAGGCTAGTACGAATCTTAAGGGTGTGCCTTTCCACTAGACAAAAGAGCTTTTAAAATTTTAAGGGCCCATTATTTTACAGCAGCCTCTCAGGCAGCCCAAGGTACAGAAGACCTTGTTTCAGAATAAAAAGTGACATGTCTTTTGTCTAGGAGACTTGATTATAAATTAGTACAAAAGATGCCCTCAAAGTTTTTAAGCAAATTGTACCAGCAAGGACTGAAAGGGGTTAAGACAGCACAGCATGAAAAGATACCTTTGGACCTTCAACCAGCTACTGAGGGGAAGCAGGCTGAGAAAGTTACCCAACTGCAGAAAAGGACCATTTCCTATGAAAAAAGAAGAATGACTCAAAGAAAAAACCCCAGAGGACAGACCCCAGAAGCCTCCTTTTCACCTGAACTTGATTTAGATGGTGAGATTCTGGACTTTTGAACCGACACAGTAAAAGTTATGAAACTTCTGGGGGATTTGGGAGGAAGTAAGCAATGCATATAGTAATGTTTATGGCCAAAAGGTACAAGAATATCATAGATTAAAGATGGTTGAAAATTCTTTGCTACTTCTCCCATTGAGAGATGGGGTCTAATTCTCCTCCCTTTGAATCTGGGCTGGCTTTAGTGACTTTCTTGACCCATAGAATGTGGCATGAGGTCATAAATTCTAAGGTTGGGTCAGCTTCCACCTAGGTCTCTTGATATACTGAGCTGCCATGAAAGGAGTCTGATTACCTTGCTGTAGAGACACTGAGGAGAGGCCCCAAGACCACCTGTGAAATATTCAATATTACCCAGCAGTCCACATGAAGGCACCAGGCATCACTCGGATTCTATGCCTGATGTGAGTGAAGTTGTTTTGGGACCTCCAGAGCAGCCTTCAGCTGAATACTACTGAGTGACCCAGTGAATGCCACATGAAGCAGACAAATTGCTCAGCTGAGACCTGTCCAAATTCCTGACCCACAAAAATCACATGATATAATAAAACGGTGTTGTTTGAAGTAAACCATTATGCAGAAATAGACAACTGGAGCAATGCCTTAAAATGTACACAATAATTCTGATACATTATTTCATTCATTCATTCAAAAATACTTACTGAGGACAGTAATGTGTCAAGCACTATTCTATATACTAGGGACACAGCAGTTAAAAAAATAACCAGCAAAGACCCTGTTTTCATGGGGTTTACAGTCTACTGGGATAGACAGACAATAAACAAAGAAATAACTACAATATGCCAGATGGTGATAAGTGCAATGAAGAGAAACCCAGCAGTGTTAAGAGAGCATCCCAGCAAGGCAACCCTCTTTTATAAGTGAGGAAATGGGGCCTTAGAGAGACTAAATGATAGGCCAGTAAGAGAAACAGGTTCCCAGGTATAGTAAAACTGGAGGTTTGTGTGGTGAAAAACTGTCCAATAGAGTTCATAAATTCAAATCTGTTATCTGTATTATTAGTTCAACAGAGGAATCTAATTGGCAGAATTGAGGCTTGGATGGATGTACCTGGTTACCCAGGCCATGCAAGTAACCTGGAGAAAAAAGGTTATAAGTACTATATGAATTGAAAGATCTGCCCTTCAGTAGCTGGAGTGGGGCAGGGGCTGGGGAGATGTGTGACTCTGGGGACTATACATAGTAAGTGGCAGCTGTGCCTCAGAGCAACAGAAATCAAAACCAGGAACAGTTTATGAGAGATTGGGAAACACCCCTTGGGATAAGCAGAAATACTTGTGATGGGGAAGGGGGCTTTGTAAAATACTTCATTTCCTAAATGAAAAGGTGGGAGTTCAAAGCTCATGAGACTTCATTTATTCCCACAAGCTGATAAAACTCAGGGACAGTTTGGTTACCTTAGTTCACTCAATTCAACATTGGTTCAACAAATGCTTACAGAGCATGTGCTAGGCATTGTACTACATGTTTAAAATCTAATGTGGGAAGTGAGGCAGGAATTCATCAAACCATAATACATATCGGATTGTGTAAGTGTTACCATAAAGGTACAAAGAGGAACATAAAGGAGGTAGTGATTAATTAAATCTGATTAGAGAAGGTTTCATAAAGAAGGTGGTGTCTGAGTAAGGTCCTGAAGGATGCTAGGGATAAAAAACTTTATCATATAGTAGGATTGCAAAAGACAGTAGTTTTATTTAAAAATTTAAAATTTCATTGGTAGAAGGAGAAATGTTCCCAGTCTCCTCTGAGTGACTGCCTAGGGTCCCATTCATTTGGAAGAACTGTGCAGCGGAGCTGATGTCACTGGCTAAGGGAGACTTGGGTTCAGATCAGCCCTGTCAATTTCCAGCTTTGTGATTTTGACAAGTTACTTAAACGCTGTGGTTTAGTTTCCTCACTTGTAGAATAAGTGTAATGATAATGACTACCTAATAGGGTAGTTGTGAGAACAAAATGAAATAATACAAGAAAAGTGTTTAATTCATTGCCCAGCACATTTTAAGCATTCAATAAATCATAGCTATTCTTTTGTTAATGTTTGCAAACCAGGCAGGATTCCAACCCTGTATAGAAGTTGTGAATTTTAATTTCAGTTCTGCTCCAAACTGCTCTCTCGGGCTAGGCCAGTGACCCAGATTTTCCATTTCTCAGCTCTCTGATTTATCATATGAGACCAAGGCACTGGCAAGGAAGCTGAATAAGCTGGTTCTCCCACTTCCTGGATGGAGTTCCAGGGACAAAAAAGTGGATACTTCCTCCGTCTTGTATTCCTCCCTTTATCTCAAAACTTCTCCCCCTGTCTTGAGGACTGTGTGTATGTGTGTGTGTGTGTGTGTGTTTATTCACACTTCACTAGCTAGCCTTGTCTGTCAGCTGTAACAAAAGCCTCAAGGAAAGAAATTATGACCAAGCTTTCAGACAGCTGGTGGTAATTTACCCATACAATCCCCTTCCTTTCAACACCCACTATTTATGTGTATCTGATGTTGGAGGAGGGGGAATCATGCAAGAAATGTGGTATGTAAATTTCTAGGAAAAAGGGGTTAGAACAGTGAAGAAAGACTTGTATGAATTACCTGGATAATTCTCCTTGCTTTGAACATAGATATTGGGCCTTAAAAATCGAAGGTACTGATGTGAGGGTTAATAAATTTCAGGAACCAGAAACAATACTGGAATAAATTAACAAATAGCTTTCAAGGCATTCATGACAATTTCACCATCACTAAAACCCGAGTCATTTTCCAGGACAGGACAAGCAGCTCCAGTTCAAGGCCAAGAAGCATGTTATCAGGCAACCTAGGCTGCTTAAAAAACCCATGGAGATTATAACTAAAGGCAGTGATGATCCTGGTTTCGAGCTCAGATTGGATTCTGAATTAGGAAACATATTGCTAAGGACAAGGCAGCCATAAGCTATGGTCCCTGTCTTTGTTTCTCGTATCATACGATCTATTAGCTTGTCCCCCAGTTGATCAAGGTGGACTTTTCTGGCTTTAAAATTCTGGCAGACACTAAGAATCCCTGGTGTTCTGTGTCCTTGATAGATAAGGCTTTATATATATATATATATATACACATTTATATATTATGTTTCATATAGATGTATCTATATATACATTTTCATGTATATAGACCCAGCTGGCAAGGGTTCAGAAATATTGAGATACAGCCTCAGAAAGCCTCACAAAATCAAGAAAAAAATGTTAATGAGAAAAATCCCTCATTTGTATGTGCACTTTTGTTTTCATTTTCACGTTGTATTTATCTACAATGTGAATCAGTTTTTAAAACTTTCCATTTTGAGAAAAATTTAAAAAATTTTAAACATATGGAAGAGTTGCAAAAATAGTACAATGAAGTTCTACAAATCCTTCACTTGATTCACAATTGTTAACATTTTGCCACATTTGTTTTCTCTCTCTCCCTCACACACAATTACTGATGAACCATATGAAAGATGCAGGCACTTCACCCCTAAATATTTCAGTGTGTATATCCTAAGAATAACTAAAATTATTAAATTACTGTGATTATGTAAAAGAATATACTAGCTCTCCTAGGTCAGCTTTTGTCACTATTAAACAGAATCTGATTGACGTATTTGCATTGTTACTTAATTAATATCAGGAGCTCTCCCTGGTAGCTATTTGGCTTAAATCTGCACAACCAAGAGGGCTCATCAAAATAAGCACTCCAAGGACAAAGGCGAAATATACAACAGAGACAAATTCCCTCTTCTACACTTGGCACTACTGGAAGTAAATTTCTTGGCAGTTTAGAACAGCTGTTTGTCCTTTCTTCCAGCTGGCAAGGGTTCAGAAATATTGAGATACAGCCTCAGAAAGACTCATACAATCAAGAAAACATTTTAATGAGAAAAATCCCTCATTTGTATATGCACTTTTGTTTTCATTTTCATCTTAGCATAGAAGAAGCCAAAATAGTGAGCTGTGGAGTTCAATATCAAACATCTGGCAATCCTAGACAAAAACTGAGCATACCCCAACAGTCCTTTATCCTTGCAAAGTTCACGTGAGTAGAGTGGCTATAAGAGTTAATCCCATTCTAGATCATATCAGTTCAGTAAAAGGACAAACACACCCAACTTTAACCACTATGATTCTTTTCAACTAAAATAATCTTTAAATTAGACAAAAAGTATTTCCCATTTTTAGGCTAGGTCTGTGATATACCAATAGGTATAGAAATACTAGCTGACTCTAAATCAAAGGTTGTGATATAAAGAAAAGAATTATTTCATCTTCTATTTGTTGGCTTTGGTAAATTCTCAGGAGATAGAGGGAGGGAAAAATCAAGGCCAGAAGTTTCCTGGTACTGATGGGCTGACAACTGGTTCAAGCTTTTGATTCAACCATGAAGGTGTTCAAGGCTGGACCTAAGGTGAGGGGAGGGAGGTAGTCACCTATGGTACAAATTTTAAAAGATGTCAGAAGCTCGGTAACCAAGACAAATGAATTATTCAAATGCAATATTTTAAAAACTTAAATTATTGCAAAAAATCCATAATGAACAAAATGTCAAAATCTTAAATAAAGACAGGATCTGCATGTGCATAATCCTGGCAGTGAGCGCCTTACTTGCTTCTCTCTGGTTGGCACCCTGTTGTTCATCCCAGGTGGTGTGACAAGAGCCAAACAGGTATTCTCTAATGCTGTGTTCTGCTGACCTTGTTGGCAACAGCTCTCTGTGTGTAATGAACTGCCAGATATCACATGGTATCTTTAAGACACCAAAGGGCAAAAGTGACTATATCAGCCAAGGCCAGCTCTTCCAACCTCCTTCCCGAATAGTTTTAAGGCTCAAGGGAACGTTTCTGGGTTGTATAGGGCATCAGGGAGATGATGGAACAGATGAGAAGGGGAGACGGTGGAAGAGGGAAAAAAGAACAGTTTACCTCATGAGTTGCTGCTAATATAACTAGAATGGAATTTTCAAGCACCTATCCTTTTTAAGAAAACCCTGAGCCCTTACTCTCAGTTTGAGGTACCTGCTCACTCAACTCAAAATCCAAATCTGCCTCACCTTTAGTCTTTCTGTCACATGAACTGCAGTTGGCTTTGGAAATCAAAGTAGCCATGCTACCTCCTCCATAAAGGCTCTAATGAATACCAGCTGCTTAGGAAACTTCATCAAACTGGAGCCTCTCCTTTGGCAAGAGCTGCTCACCCATGAGTACCAGAGCTGATGGTGTGACAGTGCAAACCACCTACAGGTGCCCCTGCTGGCAGAACCTATCTTACGGACTCAGCCTTACAATGTATCTTGTTTGGCCATTAGCTGGGACATGAAAGATCCAGGTAATCACAGTCACCAACACTTCCCCTACGTATGATCCTACACCTGACTTGCTTCGACATCTATGTTACCTGCCAGGCCTTCTGTAGGCACCAGGCATTTGCATGTTCCTTCATGTGGCTTGTCTGGCTCCTAGTGGTGAGGCACGGAGGCCTTCCTTCTGCTTCTCTACCTACATCAGCTTCACAAGGACAGCCTGTCTTGCTAGTCTTGGTTCCCTTGTACAATTTTTTTTAAAAAAAACCTACTCTTTGGGCAGGATGTTAGAGTCCTAGCTCTGAACATTAGCCTGGAGAGCTGAACCATTTGCCAGGTTCTTGACAGCTCCTTCACCAAGGGCCAGACTCTGCTTCCAGTTTTCTTTTATGGAAGGCAGGGCCTGACTTTTTAGCTCAGTTTCCAATAGCTTTATTTTTAGGGATTGGGCCTTGCTTCTGGTGCTCCTTGACATCCACAGAGTGAGTAGGGAACTGTCCTGAGAGGATGGGGTAAAGGGAAGGGAAGTCTTGAGGGCCAGCTGAAAAGGAGGGAGGTGAAAGTCTTTTAAGGTTTCACTGAAGCAAGGAAAAGAGAAAACAGCTGCAGCCACTTCAGAGCTGAAGTTGAAGGCTGAGAAAAACTAGCCCCTGTGTCAAACTAGAAGAGTAAAAAGAGGGTATGAAATTTAGAGATATATCAAAATTTGGCATTGCCATTGAGCCAAAATCTGCTATTTGGCTTTGGCTTTGGCAAACCCAACAACTGAATGCTAACTTCATATTGTTTCTTACATCTCTGAACTTGTGCTCATGTGGGTTCCCATAATAGCTAATCAGCATAACATGCCAGTAGTACAAATAAAGTATGCCATCTAGATTTTTGTTAATATCTGAACAATCACTCTCAGATACAAGTAAATATTCAAGATATTATTTGGAGTGAAAATCTCCTTATATGATTTACATGTTGAAATTCTGGTTATCCTTCAAACATAAAATTTTAGTTATTACTTCAAGAGTGAAATGATGCAACAATGAAAAATGATTGTTAAAGTTAATGATTTAAAAATCAAGTTATTATTTTTATTAATAACATTAATATCACTATTAACAGTTATTTAAACTGCATATATTCCCCCAGTTTCTGGCTCTCCCAAGCCCTGACCAGTCTGAAAGCAGCTTTGCTAATTTATATGAGAAACTAAACTACATGTACAGCGTGGTCTCCCAATAGGTTATCTAAGGCAGAGCTCCCCAACCAGTCCCCCTCTTTTGCTGCAAACAAGTTACACTGTCTACTCAGAAATCAATTCCCTCAACCATAAGGCATCCAAGAAGACAGCCAGAGCCAGTCACTGCCAGCAATACCTTCCAGGGATGCTTGGAGAGCTGACTGAGCTAGCAGGGTCTGAGGTTTTTATTGTTCTGAAGATACGGTCAAAAATCTTTAACGGGACATACATAGCTTGGCATAATCTTTAGCCTCAGCTCTGGTTATACTCCTCCTTGATTTTTGTGCTTGATTTGTAATAGTCTCATTCTAGAGGGAAGTAAGGGAAGGAATAAATACTGTTGTTCCTCTAATTTCCAGGAGTTCAGGTAACGGATGCAGACTGTGGTAGCCAGTCTCTAAGAGGGCCCCCAATAATCCTTGGTAATCACACTCTTGGTATTGGAAAGAGATTTATTATAAGTGATTGGCTCATGTTATTATGGAGGTTAAGAAATCCTATGATCTGCTTTTGGAAGCTGGAAACCCCAGAAATTCAATGGTGTTGTTCTAAGATCTAGAGGGTCCACTGTATAAGTCCTAGTCCGAGGTCAAAAGACTAATATCCCAGCTCAGTAGTTAGGCAGAGAGAGAGAACAAATTCTCCCTTCCTCCATCTTTTTGTTCTATTTAGGTCCTCAGTGGATTGGATGATGCCTACCCACATTGGGGAGGGCAATCTGCTTTACTCAGTCTACTAATTTCAAATGCTAATTACATCTGGAAACACCCTCACAGATTCACTTAGAAATAATGTTTAGCCAGACATCTGGGCGCCTTGTGATCCAGTCAAGTTGACACATAAAATTAACCATCACAGTCCCTAAGTTTTGGGGTAATTTTCTATGCAGCAATAGATAACTGATACACAGATTCCTGAACCTTCCGTCAATCCAAGGTCATGCTGTAGAGTTAGAGATCCAGCCCTCCCACTCACAAAGAAGCTATTCTCTTTACAGTAAAGAAGGACAAGGAATTCAGAGCATTTATTTAAGGCTGCACAACTGGAAAGTAGATTTATGGTGAAAATGAAGGGAATGATAAGTAATACTTTTGTAGGACCATTCTGTAGAATATACTGCCTAAGCATTCTCTTTCCAGATGTGCTTTTAATTACTACCAAGAACATTTTTTTTTCTTTTAGAAGATATGTGAAATCCATGAAATGCCTTCTTATTGAACCAACAATAAAGCTGTACATTTTAGTTTCAATATTTAGTTGGAGATTCCAAAGTCAAGATTTATATAGCAATGAGGCAAAAAGATGTTATAGATTGGAATATTATGGAGACTAAAAGGATGCCAAAATATGGTATTGTTTCTGTTTGTATACTAAGATCACTTGTTCATGTTGACAATTCTATTATTGGTTCCATTTTCCCTGGGCAAGTGTTGTATGGTTAAATGTGGGTGTGCAAGAGCACACACACAGTGGAGAAAAGCCCCCCACATGTGCCCACTGTTCTGGGCAGGGAGCCCAGTTTGCTTTAAGTCTTTTTTATTTGCACAGTGTCCCAGATCCTCTTTTGAAATGTGCAATTCACCCAATTTTATTAACCTGAATATGGAGCTATCTGATGCTTTTTTGATAGACTCTCACTCATGTCTAGGTACACCTCCTTTTGTTTTAAACAGGTCATTCATTTCTCTGTGTTGACCTTCAGGCATTTTGCCATATGAATTGAAAGCAAATCCTCACAAGGTCAGATTTTAGTAATGCAGTTTATTAGTTTAAAACAGATGACATTTCACGCTTGTTATGCTAATTTGGAGACTAAATCATTTTTCATCTAAGTTCCATCAAAGGCCTTTTGTTGCTTTTGTTTGTTTTGATTTGTTTTTTAAGGAAAAGCAGATCTAGGGCCATTAAAAGAAAAAAGAATTTAAAGCATACAAGATGAAGAAAAATAATGACTCTAATGCACATGAGACAAAAATTTAGCACCTGCCAATTGAGTACCACCTCTACCACTTCATAACTGTGTGATCTTGTCAAATCATTTAAGCTTTCTAAAAAAGCAGGGATAATAATAGCATCTTTCTCACAGAATTGTAGTGAGGATTAAATGAGCTTATGCTTATACATTGCTTAAGATATGTATAATGCTGGCATGTAGCCAGTACTCAATAAATATTATTAATAATGTAAATTATACATGTAATAATAATAACAATGATAATGTTGCTGCCATGGATGTCAGTGATCAAAAATCTACATCACGAACTCTGTTTGGAACTCCTGTGAGATCTAGTACAAATCCCCTATACTTATGAGCATGTTCTGGCAAACAAGACTGAGAGAACAAGTAACTTGAAGAAGAGGTTGCAGTGTCCTGAGGCAAACATCTCCCTGCCTGCTACACCTTCCCACCATAAACACTAGCACCATCTGGTCAACATACACAACCCTCTGTGAAGGTATTTTTTACATTATCCAGGGTCTTCTCTATGGGAGTGACTGTCATCCTTTTGTCCCTTCACCTAAACACCACCACTCCCATACTGAGTGGGGATAAAACTTCAACTAAGGTTAAGCAAAAACCTCAACCAGAGGTTTCAAATATGGCTTAATACAGAGACTCCAAAAATGGAGTTTTCTCTCTCCTTCTGTCAATTATTTTCTGTGCTGGTTTTATTTTCAGTGTCTGCAAGGTAGCAAGTTATCTGCCATCAGGCCCAGGCTTACATTCTTCTTCAGGTTCACATCCATTAGAAGAAAGGTTGCCACTTTCAGAAGGTTCCTGTAGAATCCTGTCTGGACTAACTTGAGTCAGTGCCCTTACCTGAACTAATTCCTGAGACTGTGAGGAAAAATTATTCTCTTTCTTTTTAAACTGACATTAAAATTATTTTCTGTTTAAACTGCCATTAAAATTATTTTCTGTTTATAGACTTAATTTTTAGAGCAATTTTAGAGTTAAATTACTCTTTTTTAAGAGGCCTGTGATACCTCCTTTTTAAACTTCATTCTCCTCATCCAATACACCAATGAACCCTGTTGGCTCTACCTCCAACTCATTCTGAATCTGTTCACTTCTTACCAGCCCCACTGCTGGCACCAAGAGTTAAATCACCATTTTCTTACATCTGTACTACTTACTGGAATAGTCTTCAAAGCAGCCTCCCTGCGTCCGCTATTAGAAGCACTCTTTCACTCCTAAAGTCTGTTTTACAATAGCAGGGTGATATTTTAAAACATTTTCCAGATCATATCATGCTCCTGCTTCAAACTCTTCCTTGGTTTCCCAATGTCCTTAGAATAAAATCAACTTTTTACTATGGCCTACAAGGTCTCAGGTGACCTAGCCCAGCCCACCTCATCCCCCTTATCTCTTGCCATTCTCCTTTTGTTTAGCATGTTCCAGCTGCCTTGGTCTTCTTTGTGTTGCTCAAACATACCAAGCTTATTCCTACCGTAAGGGTTTTACAATTGAGGCTCTCCCATCATCTGCCTCCGTTCCTTTCTAACCAATAACTCTACTTTATTTTCCTTGTAAGCCTTATTACTATTAGAAATCATTTTATTTGTATATTTATTTACTTGTTTACTGTCTATCTCCTCACCAGAACTAAATTTGGCTAAATTTAGTTTCTAAAAAGAGGATACTGGAAGGGGAGACCCACAGAATCAACAGAACAGTTGAAAACTCAAAAAAAAAAAAAAAGGGCTCAGAAGGGCCAGAAGCAGGGGAAGCAATAAGAACCCAGGTAGCAAGAAGAAACCAATTGGTCCCAACCATTTTTTCTACTCTTGTGTTGCTCCATGAAGATGCGAGGTCCATGCAGAGAGTCAGGTTATACTAGCGTGGGTCTCATTACCTTCATCTATCTAGAAGAGGGCAGGGTACTTTAATAGACCATCGCATAAGACTTTAGTAAAGCAATGGCAAAAAAAAAAGGGTTATTCTCCAAAGGAGATGTAGAGTTATTGCCCAGAGAAAGGAGGAATGAGTAAATGCTCCCCCCTCCAAAAAAAAAGCCAAAAAAAAAAAAGAAACAGAAAGAGAAACAAATGTCTGCACTAATCCCTGACGTGATATCTTATCATCTAGAAGACACCTACTTTACTTTAATGTAGACTGATGTATGCCTAAGAAATGCAAACAGATTTTAATATTAACCTAAATCAAATAAAAGCAGAATGATACATCTTTTGAACATCTGTTCAAAACCATACAACACACTCAAAAGATATTCACTTAAATGTTTTCTCTCTTTTATGCCCCAGAAAGATTTAGTGGTCAGGATACAGTTCTGCAAGACACCTCCTTCTGGATGTCCCACATGATAGTAATTCATTTCCCTGATATCTACTTCTCCTACCATATTATCTCTCAGTAGATGACACTAGTAATCATTCCATAGTTGACCTAGAAATTTAAGAGTAATTCTTGTTTCCTCCCTCTTCTTCATTTCCCATACTTCATTGATCAACAAGTGCCATCAATTCTACCTCAGAAATTCTCAAATCTAGGGGCTTCCCTGGTGAAGCAGTGGTTAAGAATCTGCCTTCCAATTCAGGGGACATGGGTTCGAGCCCTGGTCCTGGAAGATCCTACATGCCATGGAGCAACTAAGCCCGTGGGCCACAACTACTGAGCCTCCACTCTAGAGCCCGTGGGCCACAACTACTGAGCCTCCACTCTAGAGCCCACGAGCCACAACTACTGAAGCCCACATGCCCTAGAGCCTGCATGTTGCAATTACTGATTGTGCCACAACTACTGAGCCTGCATGCCACAACTACTGAAGCCCATGTGCCTAGAGCCTGTGCTCTACAACAACAGAAGCCACCATAATAAGAAGCCTGAGCATCACAATGAAGACTAGCCTCCACTCACTGAAACTAGAGAAAGCCCGTGCACAGCAACGAAGACCCAATGCAACCAAAAATGAAAATTTAATTAATTAATTAAAATTTTTAAAAAAGAAATTCTCAAATCTATCCTTTCTTCACCATTCCTACTACAACTGCCTAAGTTCAGGACCTCATAACCTCAGACCCCAAACCACCTGTAACAGCTTCTTAGTTATCCCTTCTTTTCACTCAACCCACTTCACTCCATCTCCCACACAGTTGGCACACTTATGGTTCTAAAACAAAGATCTAAGTACATCATTACCCTGCTTTAAAACCTTCTATAGCTCCACACTACTTATCAAAAACAAAAACCTAACCACCTTTGTGTCTTAGTTGGAGTGACAGAACACAAAAGAACAGAACACAGAACACAAAATTCTCTCAGAACTGTTTATGAATGCAACAGTTCTTTAATTCAGTGGTTCTCTAAACTTGCTATACATGCTTTTGTACATGAGGCTAGGGCCTCAATCTGAAAGAGAATGATTTAATTGTTCTGGAGTGGAGCCTGTACATAAGTTTTTTAAAACCTCCCTAAGTAATTCAAATGTATAGCCAGGGTTTAAAAATGCAATTTAAAAGATAACTAGAAAGCCACATTTACTTCCAAACAGCATGAAGTCACAGGGTCCATATTTATTACCACTCACCGCTGATAGGAATAACTAAAAACCTGGACAAAATATATGAAAGAAAGATTTTCAGACACTGGATATTAGGCAACACAGACAGTGATCCCAGAGAAAAGAGAAACAAAGTGAGGCACACAATTGCCCTAGTTTACTTCTTGGAGAGAGTTTATAGTTGGTAGTGGTAAGAGAGGGAGCCAAGGCAGAGCCTAGTTATCTCCCTAGGTTGAGATAAAGCTAGGAACTTGGGAAGGCCAAGGTAGCAAGAGTTCATAGAGCAGAGTACCAAAAAAGAGAGAAAATTCCAGAGATCTGCAAAGCAACCCCCTTGAGCATTCAGCTGTGTACTGATCAGCATGTTTGTATGAGGAAACTAAGGCTGGGGTAAGAACCACATAAGAAAATCAGAGGGACAATCTTCTTGGTTCATACAGGATGAGAAGAGTTTGTTATTCCAGCAACAGAAGTAGAAAAATTTTTCATAATTCATGGGATATTGGGTAGAGTACTCAAAGAAGTATCAGCCCAGTAAAGGGGAAAGTTATGAAATGTTTCTTTAGTTCCACCTAACAAACCTTAAAAACAAGACCCAAAAGGGTCAAACTATTTCGAAGCAACTTAACTATGTCCCAGAATAAAGCTCAAGAATAATTACAGAAATAAAAAATTATCTAGAATCCAACAATAAAATGCTCAATATGTGGCATCTGATCAAATATTACCAGGTATACAAAGAAGCAGGAAAACACTACTCAAAATGAAGAGAAAAATCAATCACACCAATCACTAGAAACATACTAGGAACTGACAGGGATGTTAGAATTAAAACCATTTTTATAACATTCCATATATTCAAGAAGGTAGAATAAAGATTGACCAAGTTAAGTAAAATATATGGAAGTTATTTTTTTAAAAGACACAAATCAAACTTCTAGAGATGAAAAAGATAGTATCTGAGATGAAAAATACACTGCATGGGATTAAAAGCAATTTAGACACTGCAGAAGAAAAGATTAGTGAACTTGAAGACATACAAATAAAAATAATCCAAAATAAAACAAAGAGAAAAAAGACTTTAAAAAAAGAACAAAGCATCAGTGATCTGTGGGGAAAATTCAAGTGGTCTAATACATGTGTTACTAGAGTTCCCAAAGGAAAAAAGTTAGAAGGAGTGACAAAAAATTTTCAAAGAAATAATGGCTGAAAGTTGTTCAATTTTAATGAAAACTATAAGCTCCACAAAGCCAAAGCACAAGAAACATGAAAATAACTACACCAAGGTACATTGTAATCAAATTGCTTAAGATCAGTGATAAAGGAGAACAATTTTAAAACATTCAGGAGGAAAAAACCTCCATTATGTACAGAGGAAAAAAAGATAAGAATGAGAGCAGAATACTCATCAGAAAAATTGCAAGTTAAAAGATAGCATAACAACATCTTTAAAGGACTGAAAAAAAATGTTACCTAGAATTCTGTAACTAGCAGAGTAGTCTTCTTGCGTGTGCAACTTGTATTGTCACACAGTACTATGCTCAAAAAGACTGTGTTTGGTTTAATATTCTGCTGTTTTTTGTTTTTTGGTTTTTTTCTGGATCTTAGATCTCCAACCAGGGATTGAACCCAGGCCCTGGCAGTAAAAGCGCTGAGTCCTAACTACTGGACCACCAGGGAATTGCCCTAATATTCTGCTGTTGATGGCTTGAAATCCTTAATAATTCTGAACAGAGGGCTCTACATTTTCATTTTGCTTTGGGCCCCACAAATTATGTAGTCAGTCCTGATAACTAGCAAAAATATCTTTTAAACATGAAGGTGGAAAAAACACTTTGTCAGACACACAAAATCTGAAAGGATTCCCCAACAGTTTATCTGCACAATAAAAATAAGAAATGTTAAAGAAATTCTTTCAAGCAGAAGGGGAATGATACAAGATTGAAATCTAGATCTAAGCAAACTAATAAAGAAAACTGGAAATGGGAAATACGTGAGTAAATGTGAGACCTTAGAAAATATCATTCAGAAAATGAAAATTAAACCCACAATGAGATTCCACCTCACACTTATTAAGATGGCTATTACTAAAACAAAAAAGCCCAAAAAAACAGAAAATAACAAGTGTTGGTGAGGATGTGAAGAAATCAGAACCTTTGTGCACTATTGGTTATGTAAAATGGTGCAGTCACTGTAGGAAATAGTATGGGAGTTCCACATAGAATTGACACATAATTCAGCAATTCCACTTCTGGGTAAATACTCAAAAGAATTGAAAGCAGGTATTTGTACACCAGTGTTCATAGAAGATTCACAATAGCCAAAAGGCAGCAACAACCCAAATGTCCATCAGTGAATGAATGGATAAACAGAATGTGATACATACATATAATGGTATATTATTCAGCCTTTAAAAAAGAGTAGAATGCTGACACATGCTACAACATGGATGAACCTTGAAGACATTATGCTAATAATTTTCCTTTGAATTCTATCAAACATTTAAGGAAGAAATAGTGCCAATTCTACACAAACTCTCCCCCAAAAATTGAAGAAGAGGGAACATTTCCCAACTCATTTTATGAGGAAAACATTACCCTTATACCAAATCCAGACAAAGACATTACAAGTGAAGAATACAAACCAATATCCCTCCTGAACACAGAGGCAAAAATTCTTAACAAAATTTCAGCAGCTCTAATCCAACGGTATAGAAAGGATAGTATATTATGACTAAGTGGGATTTACTCCAGGAAGTCAATGTTGATTTTAATAATCTTAAGTCAATCAATGTAATTTGCCATAATAGAATAAAAAAGAAAAATGATATAGGCATCTCATCAGAGGTAAAATCAAACATCCATTCCTAATGAAAACTCACAGAAAATTATGAATGGAAGAGAACTTCCTCAATCTGATGAAAAGTACCCATGAAAAACCTACAGGTATAAACTTAATGGTAAAAGAATGAATGCCTTCCTCTTAAGATCAGTAACAAGGCAAAGTATGTTTGCTTTTGCTATTTCAATTCAACTTTGTACTAGAGGTGCTAGCTAGTGCAATGAGGCTAAATAAATAAATAAAGACATAGAGATTGGAAAGAAAGAAGTAAAACTGTCTCTCTGTCTCCCTCTGTCTCTTCCCTCCCTCTTCCTCTCTTTGTGTGGATGACATAATTATTATGTAGAAAATTCTCTGAAATCTACAAAAAATCTACTAGAGCTAAATAGTGAATTTAGCAAAGCTACAGGATATAAGATGAGTATACAAAAAACAGTAGTAACTAGCAATGAACAATCAGAAATTGAAATTTTAAAGACATTATGATTTATAATAGAATTAAAGATATTAAGAATTTAAGCATGTGTCTCGTAAGATATGTAAATTCTATATGCTAAAAACCATAAAACAGTGTTGCGAAAAAGTAAAGGAGAACTAAATGAGGGTTTCTCAACCTCACTCACTATTGATGTTTTGGGCTGGATAGTTCTTCATTGTTAGAACTATTCTATGTATTGTAGATTATTAAACAGTATTCCTGACTTCTATTTACTAAATGCCAGTATCACCCTTGCTGTGAGTTAGGATAATCAAAAATGTGTCCAGATACTGTCAAATGTCCTTTGTGAGGCATAATTGTCCCCAGTTGAGAACCACTGACCTAAACAAATGAAGAGATATACCATGTTTATGGATCAGAAGGCTCAATATTGTTAAAATATCAATTCTCTCTAAATTAATATATAGACTTCAATAGAATCCCATTCAAATTCCCAGCAGACCTTTTGTCTGTGTTGACCAGTGGATTCTAAAATGTATATGGAAATGCAAAGAACCTAGTATAGCCCAAACAATTTTGAATAAGAAGAATGAAATTGGAGGATTTGTACTATATTATTTCAAGATTTACAACACTATAGTAATCAAGATAGTATGATATTGGTCTAAAGATAGACAAATAGATCAATGGAACAGAATAGAAAATTCAGAGATAGACTCTCATATATATGGTCAATTGATTTCAATAAAAGTGCCAAGGCAATTAAATGGAGAAAGGATAGATTTCTCAACAAACAGTGTTGGAACAACACTACATGCAAAAAAAAAGAACCTTGATCAATACCTTGTACTAGATACAAAAGTTAACTCAAAATGGATCATAGATCTAAATGTAAAACATGAAACTATAAAACTTCTAGAAGAAAACATAGGAAAATATTTTTGTGACCTTGGGTTAAGTAATGGTGTCTTAAATGTAACATTAAAAGCAAAATCCTTAAAAAAATTTGATAGTTTGGACTTACTTTAGCAAAATTTTAAAAACTTCTGGCCTTCAAAAGATACTGTTACCAAAATGAAAAGACAAACTATAGATTGGGAGAAAATAGTTACAAAGTACATATATAATAAAAACTTGTATTTAGAATAAAGAACTCTCAGATTTAACAATAAAAAAGCAAACAACTCCACAAAAAATGGGCAAAAATTTTCAAAAAACACTTCACCAAAAATATACAGATGGTAATAAAGCACATGAAAAGATGTTCAATATCAGTATTCAATGGGAATTGCAAATCCAAATCATAATAAGATACCATTTCACACTCACTAGAATGGCTATCATAAAAAAAGACAGTAACAAATGTCAGCAAGGATGTGGAGAAATAGGGACCTTCATACATCTCTACTGGGAATGTAAAAGGTAAAATCCCTTTGACAAAGATTTTGGCAATTTTCTAAGAAGTTAAACATATGCCTACTGTTCTGCTCCTAGAAATTCACCCAAGAGAAATGAAAGCATATGTACACACAAAGACTTGTACACGAATATTCACAGCAGCTTTATCTGTAATAGCCATAAAACTGGAAACAACCCAACAGCTGGTGAATGAATAAATTAATTGTGGTATATCCATACAATGGAATACTACTCAGCAATGAAAGAAAATGAACTATTGATACCCACAACAGTATGGATAAATCTTAAAATAACTAAGCTGAGTGAAAGAAGCCAGGCAAAAACAAAGAGTTCATGCTGTATAATCCCATTTATATAAAATTCTAGAAAAAGCAAACTATCATATAGTGACAAAAGGACCAGTGGTTGCCTGTGTGTTACTGGGGCAAGACAAGACAGAAGGGAGGGATTATAAAAGGGCAGAAGGAATATAGGATGATGGACATGTGATGATTTCACAGGTATGTATTGATACACATATTGAGACTTTTCAAACTGTACCTTTTAAATTTGCCCAGTTTACTGTATGTCAATTACATCTCAATAAAGCAGTAAAAAAAAAGAAAATAACAAAAAGAGAGATGGCTAAAGAGACACAATGGTTGAAGTTTGATGTTAGAAGTATACTGATCCTTCTTTGACGTGATTTCCCACCACCCCCAACCTCCAATAGTTGCCTGCTGGTTCCAGGCTATCCACCTAGAATGTGCAATCTGCTAGGCTTCAAAAGTGCCCATTGAGGCACATTGCCATAATCTGGCAACTCACTTAATTCCTCTTTTTAAATAGTTGTATACTTGAAAGAGGAAAACGTTTGAATTAAATCCTCATAGAAAAGTTCTATCACAGCAGGCGTCTCACATCAATAAGGCATTTTCCCAGGGCCATACATTTTGCTTATATCCCTCTGCTAAAATTTACTTCCTAAGAGAGTGGCATGGACATATATACACTACCAAATGTAGCATGGATAGCTAGTGGGAAGCAGCCGCATAGCACAGGGAGATCAGCTCGGTGTTTTGTGACCACCTAGAGGGGTGGGATAGGGAGGGTGGGAGGGAGACACAAGAGGGAGGAGATATAGGGATGTATGTATATATATAGCTGATTCACTTTGTTATACAGTAGAAGCTAACTCACCATTGTAAAGCAATTATACTCCAATAAAGATGTTAAAAAAATAAAAATAAAATAAAATTTACTTCCCATCCAACCCCGGCTTCGTTATCTTGTTAAGCCAGAAAAAGTCCATCTCCTGTGTGTGTGAAGCCCTCTCTGATCCTCTGCCTCTTAGCGCCATATCCAGTTACCATTAACCACGTGGTTCATATTACCAGTATGTAGGGGCTATAACAAGGTCCCCCAGCCCCACTTCCCTATACCCCCACCATGAATTTTGCCTAAGGAAAGTAAGCTTGTCATTTGGAATTTAAATTTTACAATGAAGACAAACTGGTTCAGAGAAGAAATATGCAGACACTTGAAACAGACATAAAGATTCCCAAGCCAAACAGACCACTACCTGAAGAAATAACATGTCAGCGAAAAAAAGAAGGTGCGCATGAGAAGAGAGGTTGATCATTAATGCCACTCACCATCCACGGAAGAAAGAACCCATCTGTATCCTTTGATACTCTGTTTGAAGCTATTACTTTTTTTTTTAAATTTAGAATTCACTGATTATTTCTCCTTATTCTAAATTCAAGTTTCACAAACAACCTTTTGATTATAATTTGGCTTCCAAATGTGGCAAGTATGCCAAGAGACCTCACTTAAATAAAAAAAAAGAGGGTCTAGTTCCCTAAGATGACTCCTCATTATAAATTAGTAATTTGCCATTCTAGGTTTATATAGTAGTCTTGTATTTATTTATTTTTTATTTCCACAGTCCATCTTACTGTTATAGCCCTTTTCCCATTCTGTAGTTAGGTGAGCAGAGTTTAGAACTATAGATTCTCAACTACCTGAGGGTAGTTTTGCATCCAGTTTTGTACTGGCCTCCACCATCATTGCTTGATTTAAAAAAATAAAAAAAAAAAACACTAAATTAAAATGAGCTGCTTAATTCCATTTTTAGTTGATTGGGAGTTAGAAAATTGGATACCAAAGACACTCCTTCCCAAGTGCAAGCCTCTAATACTCATAAACCTCTAGTACTATAGCTAAGACAGTTTGGTTTTTTTGTTTGTTAGTTTGTTTAATATGGAGTAATTTTTTGTTTGTTTGCTTGGTTTGGGTTTTTTTTTTTTTTTTTTTGGCTGCTTTGGGTCTTCGTTGCTGCGTGTGGGCTTTCTCTAGTTGCAGCAAGTGGGGGCCACTCTTTGTTGTGGTGCACGGGCTTCTCATTGCGATGGCTTCTGTTTGTTGCGGAGCATGGGCTCTAGGTGGGTGGGCTTCAGTAGTTGCAGCACGCGGGCCCTAGAGTGCAGGCTCAGTATTTGTGGCACATGGGCTCAGTTGCTCCGCGGCATGTGGGATCTTCCCGGAGCAGGGCTTGAACCCAAGTCCCGTGCATTGGCAGGGGGATTCTTAACCACTGCGCCACCAGGGAAGTCCAAGACAGGTATGTTTTTAAAAGTACGTTGCACATTCCTAGAGAACTGATTTTTAAATGAGGGTCAGAGTAACACCAACCTCAGTGAAGTTTCTGACACTGTTTCATTTGAGAATTCCTGAAATGTTTAAAAACATTTCAAGCCTCATCACATCAACTAAGATGAATGTAGAGACATGTCAGATGAATAACTATTAAGGAAATAATGAAAGCATATACCTTCTATTTTAACAATTAAACCACAATTTAGAGAACTAATTCTAACACTACAAACTTTTTGTTACCGAAGACAGTAAGAAAAATCACATCTTTAGGATAAGGAGTCATGACACATTTAAAATTTTGCAATGGTAATGCTTCTTTTGATGAAAAGAGTTCACCCCAGTATATATAAAGTAGTTAAGAAACTTTAAATTATAAATATATATTCAGATTAATTTTTTTTGTTTCAGGCTTTAAAAAAAATCCAAAGTAATCTGTGAAAAATATTCAACACACCATAGGTACATATGTTTAAAAAAGTAATTATGGGGCTTCCCTGGTGGCGCAGTGGTTGAGAGTCTGCCTGCCGATGCAGGAGACACGGGTTCGTGCCCCGGTCCGGGAAGATCCCACATGCCGCAGAGTGGCTGGGCTCGTGAGCCGTGGCTGCTGAGCCTGCGCGTCCGGAGCCTGTGCTCCGCAACGGGAGAGGCCACGGCAGTGAGAGGCCCGCGTAACGCAAAAAAAAAAAAAATAAGTAATTATGTTTGGGCTAAATTTCCACTTTATAAAAAATCAAATAATGAATACTTCTTGCTTCATTCCTTCTTAAAAGCAATAATTTATCATGAGTTGCTTAATAGAAATGTGATTCCTTTAAGTACTGTTAACTGAATAGTCTGTTTTCTCAAACAGTGGACAGTGTGATGAATAAATACAATTGTCTGTGAATAAATTAAGTTTCCTCGTTCACAAATAAAACATAGTCTTGAACACAAAATACAGATCCCATTAATATTTGGTTCTGTAATTAATACTCAGAAGACACAAATCCTGATTTTATGCATAGGAAACAGGCCTAGAGAAATGAAGAAACTTTTTTCAGATCCCAGTTAGTTAATGGCAGCTTAGATACTGAAACCACTACTGCCTTGTAGTTTGATTTATGAGTGCTAGTTTCGCATAAAACAATAAGCTAAAGATGCTCTGACAAGGAAATGTTTATTTCAAAAAGTCAGCAGCACAATCTGTCTCTTCTCCAAAGAAATAGTATGTATGGCAGACTTTCATTCTGCTGCTGCTACATGAAGAAAATTTGGGCCTAATTTGTCTGGTCTTTCAAGCCAGAGCAACGGAAGTGACTGGGTTTAGGTGGGGCTCATCCTGCTGGGCGTCATCCAGCCAACAGGCAAGGCTCCAGCTCTGCAGGAGAAGAGAGGTAGCCTAGGAAAGAACCAACCCCCACCCTGCTGTCTGTATCTAAGATTGGGAGGGAAAAAAAGGATACGATAAGTTAGTGGGTACTCTTTCAACTGTACACCCACACACATTTCCTGGTCCTTTATCTTCTTTACCATTCTTAGCGCTTCCAACCTGGCATGGCCTTCTGAATCATGTGTTCATCTCTCCTTTGACTCGACCCAACTGGCATGGCCTTCCATCTCACCTCTACCAACAAAGCCGTTGACTACACGTTAAGCAAAGACCTTGGGGTAGAGACTGGGTTTCCTAAGCTTTAGTCCGGTACAATCCAGCGCCACACCTGTATTTCTAGGCAACTCCCTACTGTCTCTCGCCGACCCGTCCCCGCCACCAGCCCCATCACCCCCCTGTCCCCAGCCGTGCCCTCCAACTTGCTCCAAGCTAATGTCACCCTGTGCCAACCCCTCCCAAGCGCTCGGGGCTGCAGCCCATGGGTCCCATTCCCGAAAGCGGTTCTCCTAAACAGCGCAAAGGGCGCCGCCACTCCCGGTGCGGTCTGCAGCCTCCGGGGCTCCCGCGCCGCTCTCACCTCATCCAGGGTGCGGCTGCCGCGGCTGCCTCTTCCTCCTCGGCCGCTGCAGCCCAGCTCCCGGACGGCTCGGGATGCCGTCGTTCCCGGCCAGGAGACTGCCGTGAGGACTGTGGGGTTCGCGCCGCGTCCCTGGACCAGTAGGGCGCGTGGCGCGCCCGGCTGGACGCGCGGCAGCAGCAGCCGCAGTCGCAGCGGCGGCGGCAGCAGGACCCGCTGTCAGTCCTCTTCATGAATTTCACGGGCCTGGCCAGCCCAATCCTAGTTACCGTCCTTGCTTGGTTTTCCTAAGGTCTTTCCGCACTGCCAGGGCGCATCCTCTGGGCGTGGATGACCATCCACTCCAGTTGCCACTGTCGTGGTGGAGACCTGGAAAGACCAGGCCTCCTCCGCGGCTGCCTCGGCCACCTGCTCCGCCCAGATTGCTTCGGTCCCTCTCGCACAAACGCCCGCCGCTGCCTCTTAACCCTCTGTCATCTCCCACTTTTCTCTCCACCCACCACCTCAACCTGGAGAGCTTTTCATTCCCAGACCTGCTTTCTTTTTTCTTCCTGTCTGCTTCATTGTCACCGTCCTCAATTTCCAACCTCAAAAAGTTTCTCCTTTTCTCATTTCCTCTCTCCATATTTTCCTGGTTTTTGTCCTCCACCCTCCAAATCAGTCATCCTCTTATATTTTATGTTATTCTCCTCAGAATCATTACTTCTCCAGGTTGTTGTCTAGCCTCCTTTCCCTCTCTTCCCTTCTTATCCCCTCATTTAAAATCTTTTCCTTTCAATTTTTCTTTTAGTTATTGTAAAAACCTTTCTCCTAAACAACCTCAATTTTCCTTTCTGTTGAGACTTTCTGATTGTCATTTTTCATGAAGAACTCATAGTAAAGTATATATAGCTTGGTATCCACCATCAAGTCAGAGGGAGTTTCCATGGTTAAAAAAAGTTCCTAGGTCAAATAAATCATCCACTAAATGTTTGTTCTGAAAATCCTTTTCTTATATTCAAGTGTCCTCTAAGAATGGAAGCTGAGTCTCCAGCAAAGCAGAATGCTCCTGATGCACTACTCTATACACAAGGCCCCCGCTTACTGGTTCCACTTAATTTTTCGACTTTACCATGGTGTGAAAGCGATATGCATTCAGTAGAAACCAGATTTAGAGCTTTGAATGTTGATCTTTTCCTGGGCTAGAGATATGGGGTAATACTCCCTGGTGATGCTGGGCTCCCAGTCAGATACATTAATAACCATTCTGTACCCATACAACCAGTCTGTTTTTCACTTTCTGTATAGTATTCAATAAATTACATGAGATATTCAACACTTTTTTATTATAAAATAGGCTTTGTGTTAGATGATTTTGCCTAACTGTAGGCTAATGTAAGTATTTTGAGCACATTTAAGGTAGGCTAGGCTAAGCTGTGATGTTTGGTAGGTTAGGTATATAAAATGCATTTTGACTTAAGATATTTTCAGCTTACAATGGGTTTATAGGGAGGTAACCCCATTGTGACCTGCAAGACCTGCAAGGGAGAAAGTTTATCTTTGTAGTGGGTATTATGGATCCCAAGGTTCATAGGCAATAGTCACTATTATTATTATTATTATTATTATTATTTTATTTTTTGTGGTATGCGGGCCTCTCACTGCTGTGGCCTCTCCCGTTGAGGAGCACAGGTTCCGGACGCACAGGCTCAGTGGCCATGGCTCACGGGCCCAGCCACTCCGTGGCATGTGGGGTCTTCCCGGACCGGGGCACGAACCCGCGTCCCCTGCATCGGCAGGCGGACTCTCAACCACTGGGCCACCAGGGAAGCCCAGCCACTATTATTGATTAACTCAGTGTGAATAAAGCTGAACTCTTCTTAACTCATTTTTTCCTCCCAAATCTGCTCTTCAGTTCTGTTTTATTAACCCCAACACTACCACCCACTGAGTTGCCTAAGCCTCAAAACTGGGAGTCATCAGAGATGTATCTCACTTGTGAAACTCATCCAGTCTTTCATTCTGCTTCTTTACTATTTCTTTAAGTAGTCTCTCCCATCATGATTCCAACTGCTTCCAGAAAATGACACTATCAGGTATCTCATTCTTTCTTTCAAACCTCCTAACTTAATCTATATCTTTACCTTTCTTTTTCCCCCAATCTATCTTACTGAAGCAACTTACTCTATCACTCTCATCTCTACTAGGGAATTCTTAATTATCTTTTGTTGTCTTAATATCTTTGGCCTCCCTTTCTCCATTAGCTCCATGCCCAGGCTATAAACATGCTCAAGTTTCCTCATCCCTAAAACAAAGCCTTCCCCCTCTAACCACCATCATATCTCTCACTTCCGTTCATAACCAGTTTGCTTATATACACTGTATGCATTTGATGTCTATACTTCCTGGCTTTACATACATTCTTTGCCACCTAATTCTCTGAAATCAGGCTTCTAATCCTATTAGCTGAAGTTCTCTCCTAGCAGACTCAGACTTTGACTTTGCCCATAGGCTAGTGGTAGATTATATCTAATACACAAATTGAAACAAATGGGGTTCCCAAATTTAAAATGAATATGCTGTCTTCATTAGTTGAGGCAGATAAACAGTTCAGTGAAGTTACTTTAAACTCAAAAGCTAAGAAGTGCTGAAACTTGCAGTTCCAGTTAAGATGGAGGAGCATGTATCAGACTGACTCTTCCCCTCCTTGGGTGGGGGGGTTGGGATAGAATAGAATATATAAATATTTATAAATATGTAAGTATTACATATATAAATATAGAATAATATAAAAACAACAGTTTGAAGGCACTGACTAGTAACCTAAGCAGACAGGACTTGAATCTATGATCCTTGAGAAGAGAAGCACATGAAATGAACTCCATATTCACCCTGGGATTTTTCTCCTGAGGGAATTTTCCAAATCAGGTGCTAGAGAATAAAGGCCAAGTAAAAGATGCAGTATTACTGGGCTGAAGACTCAAATGTCAAAGTTCAGAGCTGCCAAAGTGGCTGAGACTTGAAGAAGGACTCCCAGGCAGGGGAGAATGGCAGAGAAGTAGTAGCTCAATAATCTCTCTCAGTACAAATTCCCCTCAAGATAGTGGCCAGTTTCTAAACCCAGCATATGCAAAACAAGATGCCAAAAAGCGTACCAGGAAACAGCAGTTTGGAGGGTAATGAGCTAAGTAGAGATTTCAGCATCCAACACAATTTGGACTTCAAGCCTCTCCAAGGTAGAAAGACAGCCAGAGCTTTCAGTTGAGACCCCTAAAAAGGCCATACCGTTAGAGTAAGTGTAGTACAGTAATGAAACAGAATAGATCTAACAAAGCTTAAGACCCAGTCTTTATAGGATCAAACTGATCCACTTGTATTCCTTCTGCCTACCAGAACAAAACTTAACTCTTTGGAAGTTAGATAACATTATCCAGAGCCTCTACAATTTTTTCATCCACAATGTATAGGATCCAATATAAAATTATAAGGCATGGTAAAAATGAAATTCAAATGACTAAACACTAAAAGTTAACAGAAACATACCCAGATATTAGAGCTAACAGGACTTTAAATTAACTATGACTAGTAGGTTTAAGGAAATAGAGGAAAAGATGGGCAAAGATGAAAAGATGGATAATTTACTTCAATATAGAGTTGACATCTATAAAAATCAGATGGATGTTCTAAATATGAAAAATACAATAAATGGAAATAAGAACCCATTGGGTGTGTGTAACAGCTGTCTGAATGCAGCAGAAGTCAGAATCAGTGAAGTGGAAGATAGGTCAATAGGTGATTCCAAAATGAGGGACAGAAAAAAAAAAAGAGTGCAGCATCAAAGACTCGTGGAATACAGTAAAAAAGTATAATATATGTGTAATTACAGTCCTTGAAAAAGAAGAGAAAGAGTAAGGGCTAGAAGAAATGTTCCAGTAGATAAAGACCAAGAATTTTCTAAAACTGGTAGAAGACATTGACTTCTCAGATTCCAGAAGTTCCGCAAATTCCACGTAGAATAAATGACCAATATCCCTCAGAATATTAGAAGCAGTTTCTAAAATTCTGAAATTTGCTAAAGAGAATTCTCCAATTAAAACAAAGGGTAAATCTTGACCAAGAGGCAGTTTTCGTAGACCTAGTCAGTTCCATAGCATTTACACAGTGGCAGGACTCATTGTGCAAGGGCTGAAAATGAACACGCACAAGAGAGTATAGGAAATTATGTCACTAAACAGAGATTATATTCAAATCAGCCTTTGGGTGCCACAAGAAAAGGGGGCTCAAAGGGGAAATGAAAATTAATAAATTTTGATTATGCTCATGTAAAATCAAAACCAATAAGCTCATTAGACTGATGAAATAAAATTCATATTTTATGGCAAGACAAGAAAAATTTAAACATAAAATTTTTCTCTGCCTGTTTGGGCCTCCACCCTCCCCCTTAGTGTGTGCTGTGCATCTGCATTAACCAGACCTCCTTAGGAAGTTACATTCCTTCTTAAACTATAAAGGGTCACAATTCCTTAGGAGATAACCTTCCTTCTTAATCTTGTAAGGGGCTGCGATGACCCATGACCCACAACTTGCTTTGCACCTGTAGATCAGATTGTGTAAACTGTCAATAATACATCATTTGATGTGTACCCCACTGTCTCAAAAACTTGTGTAACTGTGCTTTGACCTCAGAGCTTTCTGAAAGACTGTCTCCCAGCTTATAATCCTCAGGTCGGCTCAAGTAAAATTCTCTATTTCTTTCTTAGATTGACTGCTGATCAATTTTTTTCGTCAACAATACCATAGTTAGTAAGCTGAAAATGAGACTGCCAACCTGTAAATTTCTAAATTTTGTAACAAGGCAGGAAGATCTCAAGTGTCCTTCCCTGAAAGAGGAAACAATTTATGTAGGTGAGTTCCACCTCTACCTGCCACATTTTAAACACAATACCATAATTAACCTCTTCATGGGAAACATTTCTCTCAATGAGACTATGTTTACAAATCATAGATTACTGGCATAAAGCAGATAACTGTCATAAAGCAATTAGTAAACCAGAGAAGCTAACCCTGTAAAGATTTTCTCTTCTTTCTCTATTCTTGACACTGAGTTTCTGCTATGATGTTTAGAAACAGCTATGTGGTTCTGACATATCTCACCAAGTACTACACTGTGTTCTGATAACACCATTTGTTTGGGTAGCTCTATGGCCTTGGAGTTGATCTTTTTATTTTAATGTTTTGGCTTGATTAAATTAATATTAATTTAATGTTTTTAATAATTCAGTAATTTAATATTAAGTATCCTATTACATTTTGGATTGTATGAAAGTAAGAGACATGAGAAATTTTGACTGAATCCTGAAATTCAGGATACTAAATAAAATTTCCAGTGAAAACAGCTCAAGCTATACCTGATGAAAGAACTCTGATTCTACCCAGGCACCTGTCTAAGAACACTGCTAGCTGAGACTGAGTAGAATAAGTAATTGGAGAATAATGATTTTTGCATTTTAATTTCTGTGAACTTTAAGTAAAGGAGTCTGGATTTTCTATGGGGTTTAATTTACAAAGGGATGGAGATTTAATCTGCCAACTTTATTTCTTTCCTGGAAATTTGATAATGAAAAAGGTTGATATCCAAATTTGAAGTATCTTCTGATAATGTACAATTTTAGTGTCTTTCTCCTGACATTTTATTTCATTACATAATTTTTAGTGTACGAGATTAGACAACATAACAGGTCAATAGTTTAACCTAGCAAATGGAATAGGAAATAGTAGGGATTATATTTTTTGGCCTTGCTTATGTACAATTTTAGTGTCTTTCTCCTGACATTTTATTTCATTACATATTTTTTAGTGTACGAGATTAGACAACATAACAGGTCAATAGTTTAACCTAGCAAATGGAATAGGAAATAGTAGGGATTATATTTTTTGGCCTTGCTTACAGTAAGTCTTTGGAATTAAGTTAATACGGACTAGCTTGACCCATTTCAGAGTTTTCTTAGCATAAAATTTATCCTCCTGTGGTTTTCAGAGTGGGGCCACATGAAGGTGGGGGAGAACTTGCCCTAATAGACTGCTATCTCCTCCCCAAGGAAGAAAGCCAACCTCTGGTTTGGCTTAATGGCAAAGCCCAAATGGTTAAGAGAAAAAAAAGCTAGATAATATTAGGAGGAAGTTCTTTTGCCACAGTGCCCATCTTTCCATAATAGAGAAACTTCCATTTAGACTCCTTTTAGGGGAATGCTCCTTATTCTTTCTCATCCCTTTCACTTATCATTCCTCCAGGAAGGAGTGACTTATCTGAATCATGATTTTTTCTTTAAGTTTTAATAATAATGAACTTGTTTTAGTTTTTTGTTTGCTTGCTTTAGTAATAAATTTGTTTTAAAACAAGACTTCAATATTTGATATCAAGTATATTTTTTAAAACCCTAAAATGACAGAGATTTTAAATAAAAAGCCCATAAAATCACACCATTAGGATGGCTACTATCAAAAACAACCCAAGGGCTTCCCTGGTGGCGCAGTGGTTGAGAGTCCGCCTGCCGATGCAGGGAACACGGGTTCGTGCCCTGGTCCGAGAAGATCCCACATGCCGCGGAGCGGCTAGGCCCGTGAGCCATGGCCCCTGAGCCTGCGTGTCCGGAGCCTGTGCTCCGCAACGGGAGAGGCCACAACAGTGAGAGGCCTGTGTACCAAAAAATAATAATAATAATAAAAATTGGGCTTCCCTGGTGGTGCAGTGGTTTAGAGTCCGCCTGCTGATGCAGGGGACACGGGTTCGTGCCCCGGTCCGGGAGGATCCCACATGCCGCGGGGCGGCTGGGCCCGTGAGCCATGGCCGCTGAGCCTGCGCGTCCGGAGCCTGTGCTCCGCAATGGGAGAGGCCACAACAGTGAGAGGCCCACATACCGCAAAAAAAAAAAAAAAAAAAAAAAACAGAAAATAACATGTTGGCAAAGATGCGGAGAAATCAGAACACTTGTGTACTGTTAGTAGGAATGTAAAATGGCGCAGCCATGATGGAAAACAGTAAGGTGTTTCCTCAAAAAATTAAAAATAAAATTACCATATCCAGCAATCCCACCTTTAGGTATATAGTACCCAAAAGAACTGAAAGCAGGTTCTCAAAGAGATATTTTGCACCCATGTTCATAGCAGCATTATTCACAATAGTCAAAAAGTGGAAGCAACCCAAGTGTCCATCAATGGATGAATGGATAAACAAAGTGTAGTAAATCAATGTGATGCCCACCCACATTGAGGAGACCAATCTACTTTACTCAGTTTGCCAATTCAAATGCTAATCTCTTTCAGAAAGACCCTCACAGACACACCCAGATAAAATGTTTAAACAGATGTCTGGGCACCTTGTGGCCTTAATAGAAAGCTTGAATAGAACAAAAAGACAGAAGAAGGCTGAATCCTCTCCCTCTGCCTAACTGCTTGAGCTGAAATATACTCCATCAGTACTCCAGTTCTCAGACCTTAGAGACTTGGGCTGGACTATACCACTGGCTTTCCTGGATCTCCAGCTTGCAGATGGCCATTCTAGTAGGTGTAGTCGTATCTCATTTTTGTTATATTTTGCAATTGCCTAGTTGTATCTCATTTTTGTTATATTTTGCAATTGCCTAATGACATATGATGTTGAGTATCTTTTTTATATGCTTATTTGCCATCTGTATATCTTCTTTTGTGTCTGGCCAGACCTTCTTCTTATTTTTAATAGTTTTTTTTAAGATTGTTAAATTCTAAGTGTTCTTTGAATATTTTGGATAACAATCCTTTATCAGATATGTACTTTGCAAATACTTTCTCCCAGTTTGTAGTTTGTCTTCTTATTCTCTTGACAGTGCCTTTCACCCAGCAGAAGTTTTTAATTAAAATAAAATGCAGTTCAATCTATCAATTCTTTCTTTCATGGCTCATATCTATGTGTACCTAAAAAATCATCGCCAAAGTTAAGGTCGTCTAGATTTTCTCTTATGTTATCTTCTAGTTTTCTAATTTTGCGTTTGTATTTAGGCCTGTGATCCATTTTTATTTAATTTTTATGAAAGGTATAAGGCCTATATCTAGATTCATTATTTTCCACGTGGATGTCCAGTTATTCTAGCACCTTTTGTTGAAAACACTATCCTTCCTCCATGATTTGTCTTTGCTCCTTTGTAAAAAATCAGTTGACTATATTTTGTTGGTCTATTTCTGGGCTCTCTATCCTGTTCCATTGATGTATTCATCTATTCTTTCACCAATGTTACACTGTCTTGATTACTGAGGTAATGTCATCCTGTGACTTTGTTCTTCCCCTCCAATATTGTGTTGGCTATTCTGGGTGTTTTGCCTCTGCATATAAACTTTAGAATCAGTTTGTGGATATCTACAAAATAACTTGCCGATATTTTGATTGGGATTGTATTGAGTTTGTAGATCAAGTTGGGAAGAAATGGCATCTTGACAATACTGAGTCTTCCCATCCATGAACGTGAGATATCTCTCCATTTATTTAGTTTTTATTTCACAGGGTTTTTTTGTTTTGTTTTGTTTTTAGTATATCCCCGGAATTGTGCAACCATCACTGCTATCTAATTTCAGAACATTTTTATCACCCCCCCAAAGAAACTCCATAGCCATTATCACTCACCATTTCCATTCCTATCATCTGCTCTCCCTCCTCCCAGCCCCTGGCAACCACTAATCTACTTTCTGTCTTTATAGATGTGCTTATCCTGAACATTTCATATAAATAGAATCATAAAATATATAGTCTTTCATGTCTGGCTTTTTTCACTTAGCATAAAATTTTCAAGGTACCATGTCATAGAATTCCATTCATTTTTATTGCTGAAAATATATCATATTGTATGGAAATGCCACATTTTGTTTATCCAGTTGATACATTTTCAGATTGTTTGCATTTTTTGACTATTATGAAAAATGCTGCCATGAAGATTTCATGTACACACTTTTTTTAAAAATTAATTTATTATTTATTTTTGGCTGTGTTGGGTCTTGGTTTCTGTGCGAGGGCTTTCTCTAATTGCAGCAAGTGGGGGCCACTCTTCATTGCGATGCATGGGCCTCTCACTATCACGGCCTCTCCTGTTGCGGAGCACAGGATCCAGGCGCGCAGGCTCAGTAGCTGTGGCTCACGGGCCTAGCTGCTCCACGGCGTTTGGGATCTTCCCAGCCCAGGGCTCGAACCCGTGTCCCCTGCATTGGCAGGCAGATTCTCAACTACTGCACCACCAGGGAAGCCCCCATGTACACACTTTTGAGTGGACATATGTTTTCAGTTCTTTTTGGTGGATACCTGGGAGTGGAATTGCTGGTCATATGGTAACTCTATGTTTAACTTTTTGAGGAACTGCCAAACTGTTTTCAAAAGTGGCTGCATGATTTTACATTACACACACACACACAATTCCCTTATCTGATATATGATTACCAAATATTTTCTCACATGTAGGGGTTTGTCTTTTCAATTTCTTGATTAAGTCCTTTGAAGCAAAACAGTTTCTACTTTTGATGAAGTCCAATTTATCTTATTTTGTTTTCCCCAGCTGTGCTTTTGAGGTCATATTTAAGAAACTATTGCTAAATCTAAGGTCATAGTTTCATTCTTATATTTTATCCAAAGAGATACATAGTTTAAGTCATACATTTAGGT
Source organism: Mesoplodon mirus (assembly GCF_964341445.2). NCBI lineage: Eukaryota > Metazoa > Chordata > Mammalia > Artiodactyla > Ziphiidae > Mesoplodon > Mesoplodon mirus. The sequence continues at coordinate 112,787,032 of NC_138978.1, read as the reverse complement.
TGATGATCAATTTTGAGGTAATTTTTATATATGGTGTGAGGTAGGTGGTCCATCTTCATTCCTTTGCATGTGAATATTCAGTTATATCAACATCATTTGTTGAGGAGATTATTCTTCTCCTCATTGAATTATCTTGGCACCCTTGTTAAAAATCAGTTGATTGCAGATGACATGATACTATACATAGAGAATCCTAAAGATGCTACCATAAAACTACTAGAGCTAATCAATGGATTTGGTAAAGTAGCAGGATACAAAATTAATGCACGGAAGTCTCTTGCATTCCTATACACTAATGATGAAGAATCTGAAAGAGAAATTAAGGAAACACTCCCATTTACCAATGCAACAAAAAGAATAAAATACCTAGGAATAAACCTACCTAAAGAGACAAAAGACATGTGTGCAGAAAACTATAAGACACTGATGAAAGAAATTTAAGATGATACAAATAGATGGAGACATATACCATGTTCTTGGATTGGAAGAATCAACATTGTGAAAATGACTATATTACCCAAAGCAGTCTACAGATTCAATGCAATCCCTATCAAACTACCACTGGCATTTTTCACAGAACTAGAACAAAAAATTTCACAATTTGTATGGAAACATGAAAGACCCCAAATAGCCAAAGCAATCTTGAGAAAGAAAAACGGAGCTGGAGGAATCAGACTCCATGACTTCAGACTATACTACAAAGCTACAGTAATCAAGACAGTATGGTACTGGCACAAAAACAGAAATATAGATCAATGGAACAGGATAGAAAGCCCAGAGATAAACCCACGCACATATGGTCACCTTATCTTTGATAAAGGAGGCAGGAATGTACAGTGGAGAAAGGACAGCCTCTTCAATAAGTGGTGCTGGGAAAACTGGACAGCTACATGTAAAAGAATGAAATTAGAACACTCCCTAACACCTAACATAAAAATAAACTCAAAATGGATTAAAGACCTAAATGTAAGCCCAGACACTATAAAACTCTTAGAGGAAAACATAGGCAGAACACTCTATGACATAAATCACAGCAAGGTCTTTTTTGACCCAACTCCTAGACAAATGGAAATAAAAACAAAAATAAACAAATGGGACCTAATGAAACTTAAAAGCTTTTTCACAGCAAAGGAAACCATAAACAAGACGAAAAGACAACCCTCAGAATGGGAGAAAATATTTGCAAATGAAGCAACTGACAAAGGATTAATCTATCAAATTTACAAACACCTCATGCAGCTCAATATCAAAAAAACAAACAAACCAGGGCTCCCCTGGTGGCGCAGTTGTTGAGAGTTCGCCTGCCGATGCAGGGGACACGGGTTCGTGTCCCGGTCCAGAAAGATCCCACATGCTGCGGAGCGGCTAGGCCTGTGAGCCATGGCCACTGAGCCTGTGCGTCTGGAGCCTGTGCTTCCCAACGGGAGAGGCCACAACAGTGAGAGGCCCGTGTACCGCAAAAAAAAAAAAAAAAAAAGAAATCCAAAAATGGGCAGAAGACCTAAATAGACATTTCTCCAAAGAAGATATACAGATTTCCAACAAACACATGAAAGGATGCTCAACATCACTAATCATTAGAGAACTGCAAATCAAAACTACAATGAGGTATCTCTTCACACCAGTCAGAATGGCTATCATCAAAAAATCTACAAACGATAAATGCTGGAGAGGGTGTGGAGAAAAGGGAACCCTCTTGTACTGTTGGTGGGAATGTAAATTGATATAGCCACTATGGAGAACAGTATGGAGGTGCCTTTAAAAACTACAAATAGAACTACCATACAACCCAGCAATCCCACTACTGGGCATATACCCTGAGAAAACCATAATTCAAAAAGAGTCATGTACCACAATGTTCACTGCAGCTCTATTTACAATAGCCAGGACACAGAAGCAACCTAAGTGTCCATCAACAGATGAATGGATAAAGAAGATGTGGCACATATATACAAGGTAATATTACTCAGCCATAAAAAGAAACGAAATTGAGTTATTTGTAGTGAGGTGGATGGACCCAGAGTCTGTCATACAGAGTGAAGTAAGTTAGAAAGAGAAAAACAAATACCATATGCTAACTCACATGTACGGAATCTAAAAAAAAATGGTTATGAAGAACCTAGGGGCAGGATAGGAATAAAGACACAGACCTACTAGAGAATGGACTTGAGGACATGGGGAGGGGGAATGGTAAGCTGGGACAAAGTGAGAGAGTGGCATGGACATATATACACTATCAAATGTAAAATTGATAGCTAGTGGGAAGCAGCCACACAGCACAGGGAGATCAGCTCGGTGCTTTGTGACCACCTAGAGGAGTGGGATAGGGAGGGTGGGAGGGAGACGCAAGAGTGAAGAGATATGGTGATATATGTATATGTATAGCTGATTCACTTTGTTATAAAGCAGAAACAAATACACCATTGTAAAGCAATTATACTCCAATAAAGATGTTAAAAAAATTTTAAAAAATCAGTTGACCATAGTTGTATAAATTTATTCTGGGCTCTCAATTATGTTCCATTGATTTATATGTCTAGTATCATACTTATTCTAGTATCATACTGTCTTGATTACTGTTGCTTGCGGTAATTTTTAAAATTGGGAAGTGTGAGTCCTTTAACTTTGCTATTCTTTTTCAAGATTGTTTTTATTATTCAGGGTCCTTTGCATTTCTATATAAATTCTAGGATAAGCTTGCAATTTCTACCAAAAAAAAAATGCCAGCTGGGATTTGATAGGGATTGCAATGAATATGTAGTTCAGTTTGAGGATCATTGTCATCTTAACCCTATTAAATCTTCAGATCCAGGCACATGGGATGTTTTCTTTCAACTATGTTTTGCAGTTTTCAGTGCATAAATCTTTCGTTAGATTTACCTAAATATTTCATTTATTTTGATGCTGTTATAAATGGAATTGAATTCTTATTTTTGGATTCTTCATTTCTAGTGCACAGAAATACAATTGATTTTGCATATTGATTTTGTATCCTACAACTTTGATAAATTCACTAATTAATTATAAATTTTTGTGTGGGTTCCTTAGAATTTTCTATATACAAGATCAAGCCATTTGCAAACGGATTTAGAGTTTTCCTTTCCAATTTTGTTGGCTTTATTTCTTTTTCTTGCCTAACTGCCCTAGCTAGAACTTCGAATACAATGTTGAGGAGAATTGGGGAGAGTGGACATTTTTGTCTTGTTCCCAATCTTAGAGAAAAAGGCTTTCCATCTCCCACTTTTTTTTTTAATATAAATTTATTTATTTATTTATTTTTGGCTGCATTGGGTCTTCGTTGCTGACGCAGGCTTTCTCTAGTTGCAGTGAGCAGGGACTACTCTTCGGTGCCACGCGCAGGCTTCTCATTGTGGTGGCTTCTCTTATTGCGAAGCATGGGCTCTAGGCGTGCAGGCTTCAGTAGTTGTGGCACACGGGCTCGGTAGTTGTGGCTCGTGGGCTCTAGAGCACAGGCTCACTAGTTGTGGCACACGAGCTTAGTTGCTCTGCAGCATGTGGGATCTTCCCGGACCAGGGCTCAAACCCGTGTCCCCTGCACTGGCAGTTGGATTCTTAACCACTGAACCACCAGGGAAGCCCCCAGTCCTTCATTTTAAGTATAATGCTAGCTGTGGGTTTCTCATAGATGTAATTCATCAGGTTGAGGAAAACCTCTTCTATTCCTAGTTTGTTGATTGTTTCTAAGAGGAAAAAGTGTTAGATTTTCTCAAATGCTTTTCTGCATTTTTTGAGATGATCATGTGGGTTCTGTCCTTTATTATATTAGTATGGTACATTACATTTATTGATTTGCATATGTTGAACCAACCTGTGTTCCTGGGATAAATCTCACTTGGTCATTATGTATAATCCTTTTTATATGCTGCTGGGAATAGTTTACTACTACTTTGCTACTTATCTTTGTATAAGGCATATTGGTCTGTCATTTTCATTTCTGGTGAAGTCTTTGGTTTTGGTGTCAGAGTAATAGTGGCCTCATAAAATGACTCGGGAGGTGTTCTCTCTTCTAGTTTTGTTTTTCTTTTTTTTTTTTTTTTTTTTTGGTAGGGGGAAGAGTTTGCAAAGGATTAGTGTTCTTTAAACATTTGCTATAATTCACAAGTTAAGCCTTCTGGACCTGAATTCTTCCTTGTGGGAAGTTTTACTACTGCTACTATGACTGCTACTACTCATTTAATCTCTGGTTATAGGTCTATTCAGGTTTTCTATTTCTTCTTGAATCAGTTTAGGTGGCTTTCTTGGAATGTATCCTTTTCATCTAGTTTATCTAATTTGTTGGCATACAATTGTTCATAGTATTCCCTTATAATCCTTTTTATTTCTATGGGAAGTAGAAATATGCCCTCTTTCATTTGTAATTTGATCCATGTATTTTCAAGAAAAAATTGTGTCCCCACCAGCATCTCCTCCCCTAAAACGAAACCTCCAGAAAATTCCATTTGAGACAAATTTCAACAGTTACAAAGACCAACTTAAAAAAAAAACACACACAAAATGCTTCTGGTGCATTTACATAAATGTGGTAAATGGTATTTGTATCCAGTCTAACATGGATGTAAACTACCTTCTTGAGTTCTTTTTGTTCACTCTGCAAAAAAAGTGGTTTAAAATTTATAGAAATTTTATAAGAGCTCTGACAGCACTCAAATATCATCCAATATACATAATACCTGCTTCCCAGAGTGCTGAAGCACTTTAGAAGTTCAACTGAGGCTTCTGTCCTATGGGTATTTTTAGGTTTTCTAAGCAGTATTTATCACCTTTTTTTCATAGAGCATATTAAAAAAAATCAAATAGCAACATAAAACTTGTTAAAAACCCAAACTCAATTGTAGTAATTTAAGCTGAAGTTTTGCCATTTGTGGTAGCAAAAATGATGGATACCAACAAAAATATACTTCCTATCCCCAGGGCAATATAAAAATCTAATAATTTTATTTTTGGAGAAAGAACTTTTTCATAAACTGGGGTACATACAACACACAGTCAGAATGAGGAGACTAATAAAAAAGGCATGTATCATCCAAAATTTAAAAAATTCAAATCCTCCACAAAATGTATATTGTAATACAACCTCTTCCCAGCTAAAGGCTAGCAGAGAGAGAACAGCTGGAAGTCTATGACCTCCAGCCATTAAACTAGAGGGAAACAAAGGTGCTAAGATCACTTCTGTCCCCTGGTAGGGCCTAGGTCCTCCTCTGTGTAGGGCTGTATCCAATAATAGGTGAGTATTTTTGAGAAGATGCTGGCCTCAGTGCAGGTACATTCTAGTTTGCTCTCTCTGTGTGGTAAAGAGTCTGCCTGCCTCTTTAGCAAAGCCCTGCTGTTTCTAAGCTAGATGGGTAAGTCTGCCTAATTCTGGGGTAAAATGTTAGTAAGGCCTTTGCGTCATCACAGATGTAAATCCATGTTCCCCACTTAGTTTGATCAGTAGTAAAAGTAGTATTATTATTTCTCTGTTTGGTTCCTACGTCTATTTCCCAATTTGATATCAACTTATAAGAGGAAGAAAGGATTGTTGTCTTGATCCCCTAAAACCCCAACCCAAAGCTGCCATTGTCATGTCCTCAAAAAGCAACAGGTTGCATAAATAGCAGATTTAAACAAAAGGAATTGCTTCTGGGATTTTGGTTAACATCTGCCTAAGGGCTCCGAAGGAGGTAAGCCTCCTTCGAGAAATGGCACATAGGCCTTTGGGTCTGACTGTCAGATTCCCAGAACCAGAGGATCATACTCCCTAACAAAGTAGGGAGAAAAAAGTCCCATATCAGATAGTGATGGAGTGAAAGGATGGGCTAGGAAGCTGGGGGAGGATGAACACAAGAGACAGATTAACAAAAATTGTGTCTTTGGAAAGGACAGAATTTACCACAAAGAAGAAACATCAGTAAGTTAGGTTGTTCCCCATTTAGTCACATTTAATGTCATATTGGATTCGGTTTTATGGCACGTAGAGCCAAGTAAGTCAGGCTAATAATTTTTTGAAATAAGGAAGGATAACAAAGATTAGTAATAACTGAAAGATCTGACCCTTAAGATTGCAAAGAAAATCACTCAGAAAGAAAGTTGTTCACTCATTTCTGAAACACCAGTATGGGTAGAAGAGAGTAAAGAAGCAGGAGCTGAAGGACTATAAGAGGAGGAAGCTAAACAACACTTGAAGTTGTTTAGACAACGGCAGCTACAATCAGGAAATTGTCATGGCTGCTAGGAACAACTCAAGCCATTTGGACTCCACAGAAAGGGAATAGGGCTGCAGGTCTGAGGGGACAAGCTGGGTAGACACTTGGGGAAAAAAAAAAAAAAGAAAGAAGGAACTACCCAAGGCTTTTATTATTCCAGACTGAGTGGTGGGAAAGCAATGGAGGTGGAGGTGGGTTGGGGGATAACGGGAGAGAGACAGAACCAGGTCTCTGTTAGAAAAATGTAACCTCTACCAGCAAACAACATGTTCCTTTTGTTCACCTTTGTATAACCCAGTGCCTGCTATTCCTAGCCAATTGAACAATAAATATTTGTTGAATAACTAACTGGATGAATGTAGAGAATGGTGATGGATATGTCTTCACTTTTCTTGCAGACCTCTTCTCTTAAGCGACAGTGTTCAGTCTGGAGGTGGATACGGGCCACAGGTTGCTGGGACTATTTATTCATTTCGTCACCTAGCTCAGTCTCTGGCATATAATTAGGCACTCAAAAATTGTTTAAAAATAAATGGAGGGGCTTCCCTGGTGGCGCAGTGGTTTAGAGTCTGCCTGCCGATGCAGGGGACACGGGTTTGTGCCCTGGTCTGGGAAGATCCCACATGCCGCAGAGCGGCTGGGCCCGTGAGCCATGGCCGCTGAGCCTGCACGTCCAGAGCCTGTGCTCCGCAACGGGAGAGGCCACAACAGTGAGAGGCCCGCGTACCACAAAAAAAAAAAAAAAAAAAAAAAAAATGGACACAAGCCTCTAACTATTGCTTCCTTTGATCCCACTTCTAAAATCTCTGCAACCTTGTGACTCTGCTTTAATGGAAAGTATCATTCTGTTTCAGCAGCTTAAGTTGATTTAGATATGTGTTTTACTCAGTTTCTTTGATAAGTGTTGTTTTACTTTTATCCTAGTACAATTTAGTACAGTATCAACTGTGAATTATGCTGTACACATATGCTGTACAACTAATGAAGTATTGTCTCAATCCATGAGCATGCCATTCATTCGGTCATTTTTTCAATAAACATTAATTGAGCATTTGCTAGGTTCCAGGAACAGGACACTAGACTCTGGGGAATAAGAAATGACTACTGTTTCTGCTCTGAAAGGATTTAGAGGCTATCAGGGGAAGAAAGAAACATGTTAAAAATTTCTTTTAAATTCAATAAAATATTTTAGATGCTATCAAAACTACTCCAACTATCCTCACAACCCCACCTTCTCAAACTCCAAGGGATGGGCCTGGTCTCTGCCTGGCTTTCCTGACAAAGTAGGGAAACTGGACAAACACGATGAAAGACAGTTGCATGAGGTAGCTTCTAGAAGGCAGGGAGAAGTTTTGCTAAGCCTCGATATTTGAAGTGGGTCTCTAAGGTAGTAATTACTTTAAATAGGGGCTTTCACATTACTTACAATGTGCACTTTGTTCGTTTTTCCTCCTTCCTCCCCCAAATCTTTACTTTCACTTTAATGTCTGGACCAAGTCTGTGAACGAACTGAAGACTGAACAAGATACATTTCTGCTTTCACAGAGCTCGCATTGTAAGAAGGTTCAGTCAGGGATGATAATTCAAAATAAACACCAGCACAGACATCATCAGTACGTGCACCTGGGTCGCTGCTTCCAAACGACGTCAGGACCTACGTGGAGAGGCGCGTTCTACACGAGGCGGAAGGGCGGACACCACGGTGGAAGGCGGGACCGTTCTGGTGTTCCGGGAGGTAGCCAATGGCCACCTGGAAGGCGGAGGTTTTGGAACTGACTGGCATGGAAACCGGCCAATCAGAAGCTAAGTTGGATGAATTGCTGAGGCGGAACCCGAAGAGTTTTGGCGCTGTTTGGTAGGAGGTGCCGGCTGAAGAGAGGCAGCTTAGAGAAAGTGCTTTTTACTACTCTGAAAGAAAGCGTTTCAATTTTTAAATAACCGGTCAGCCGTACTAGTGCATATGTCTGGATAGCAGCCCAGCTATAGTGGTTATCTATTTTTTTGTCTGCCAAGAGCGTCACCTCCTAAGAAATGCTTTTTTCATTTTTGCAATTATGTAATTCAAACAGAAGCTGCTGTTTACTTGTAGACCTCTTCTCTGAAGCGACAGTGTTTGGTCTGGGGGTTGTTACGGGCCACAGGTTGCTGGGACTATTGTTTATTCATCTTCATCACCTAGCTCAGTGTCTGGCATTTAATTAGGCACTCAAGAATTGTTTAAAAATAAATGGACACAAGCCTCTAACTATTGCTTCCTTTGATCTCACTTGTAAAATCTCTAATCTTCTGACTCTGCTTTATGCAAAGTCTCATTCTGTTTTATCTGCTTAATTTGATTTAGATATATGTGCTTTACTCGGTTTCTTTGATAAGTTGTAAGAATTTGCTGTTAGCTCTGATATTCAAATTTGTTTACCTTTTTTTTTACCCCAGTACACCGTTTACAAGCTCCAAGATTCTTGAATTTGACCCATTTCACCGTGCTGTTGTCAGGTTTCAGGCAAACAATGGGCCTAGGGAAGAGCCTAGATTCAGGAACTGGAAAGAGGCTGGGATTCTTGCTCCAAATTTGCTTCTCCGTGCATTCTTCTCTCTCTGCTTCTCTCATCCACATAGCCATACCCTTAGTTAAAATACTTGTATTATTAATTTCTCATTACTGGAATTGTTGCAGCAGAGGCTGAGTGACCATAATTTGAGACAGTGGTAGAAGACATGTCCTTGTTGACTGGTCAGAAGGGAAGTTAGATCAGGTTACATCTGTGAGCTATTCTAAATGTAAGATATGATTTTACCAGCTTAGGCTCCTGTATACACAAGGATTGCTTTCTGTTTCACTTTCTCACTGTCTCTGTTAATAGCACCATCAGGTTTTTTGTCTTGTCTGTATCCCAGTCCTTCATCTTTTGTGTGGAGTCAATCATTAGGTCTTCCTCCCAAAATCCTCTCCAGAAACAATACTAGTTTTCTCCTAATAGCTGTAGAGTTGTAGAAGAGGTAACAAAAGCATGAGCTCTTTAACCTATGGTTAAATGTTAAGACAGAGTCATATAAGGATTAAAAGCATAGGTTTTGGAGTTCAACCTCAGCTCAAATCCTGTTACCATTACTACTAGCTGTGTCACCTTAGAAAAATTACTCTCTGAGGCTTTTTCTCCAACTCAAAGTGGGGACCTAATATTAAATAACATTGCTGAGTTGTTTGGTTAAATAACTAGTATCCATAAAGCACTTAGCAGTGTTTCTATTAATGCAAACCAATTAGTGCTTAATAAGGTGTAGTTATTAGTATAAATAATAAATACAACATTTATATAACTTCTTTTTTAGTTTACAAAATGTGTGCACCCACACTTTCTTGCTAAATAATCACAAATATCCTGAGAGGCAGATAATATTCTCATTTTAGAGATAGGGACACCAAAGAAAAAAGAGATAACACTTCCTCAAGTGGAATTGTCTAGAGGTTGCTCTGATAGGGAGTGAATGCAGTTACTGGAAGTTTTGCAAGGCTGTCCTGCTACCTATCACCATAGATCACAGCTTTTGGAAGGGTGACTGAGCTAGGTGATTTCTGAGGTCCTGTAACTTGGTCATTTATTCACACATGCAATTAGTATTTTTTTTACCAGAAAGTGTTCAAGGACCTGGAGATACAGCATAAACAAGCAAAAAACCCCAAGACAACATGCACACTCACACACACAGACAAAAATCTCTGCCTAGAAATATACAAATACAGAAAATATTTTGTACAGGATATACAATATAAAAAATTAAATATGAAAATATCAGTATATAAGCTTGTCAGTTTTTTCATATACCCTTCATCTAAGTATCCATTAACTCCCACCCTCCTTCCCAGCCCTCTCCCCAAGCTTAAAGTATCAGAAACTAGAAAATTCTATTTCAGTTTGTGTGCCATGCCCTCTCACGCGTCAAGGCTTATTCGAAGCTGGAAATCCAGAAAAGTGGATAGGGCCTTGGAAGTTTCTGAAGGTGGAAGGAGAGACGCCGGAACTTGTGTGCGGTAGCTGTGGTTCTCGGTGGGAAGCCAATTCTGAGGACCGGTAGTGGAGAGCTCTGGAGCTTGTTTCCGGCCACCTCAGCGGGAATCGGAGACGCGAGCAGCTGGGTGTTTGGGAACTGAGGTAGAGGTTTAACTGTTGTCGCGGCGGAGCAAGTCAAGACGCACCTACGGCCGTCCGGGCCAGTGTTGAGTTTCGGTAGCCTGTGAAGATGGTGTTGCTCACGATGATCGCCCGAGTGGCGGACGGGCTCCCGTTGGCCGCCTCGATGCAGGAGGACGAACAGGTGAGCTGCTAGATCCCCGGGACCCCAAGTTCCTGTCAGAGCGCTGTTCTCTCAGCACGGGATTCCTCCTTAGGACGCGGGAGACCCTTGTGGCCCAGGCGTTTCTGACCCCTCTGAAGTGCTTTTCCTCTTTTGGCAGTGGAGAAGACTACCTGTTAGAATAAATCTTTCCTGAAGGCGGAGGTAGATTTTTGTGTTACCTGTTTCTTTTTAGAAAAACTCTCTGGAGAAGGGATAGGTTTGGCTGATTGTGATCATCCAGTGTTCTGTAATTCCTTAGGGACTTTGTTAATATTCAAGATTTTTTTTTCTTTTCTTTTTTTTTTTTTTTGCTGTTAATAAGGCTGACTGACAGGTCCTGGGAAAAATCAGCTCCTAAGTTAAGTCCTCTTTCCGTAGCACCTGATCCTTGACCTAGTTTACTGACATCTAGTGAAAGCAGATGAGGTATTATTGCCACATGTATGCACCTGTTTGAAGTTCAGTACAGTACCGTCTTTCAAAGTTATGCCCAATTCCCACCTCCAATAAGCCTTAGTAAATTTCTGTTGTTGGAATTATAACCCTTGTGTTATATTCCTGTGATGCTTTGTACCTTTATTTTACAATTTTGCCTTTGTCTTTCAAAGTTTCCTAGCAGGCAAATGAGAAATCTTAGTCATCTATGTGTTTCCCATCGCTTTTACAATAGCAGCTTGTGCTAGTAGGTGCTCAAAAATGTATTGCGTTGATTAAAAAAACAACACAAAACCTCTAGATAGCTTGAGAGGAAGAGGCTTTGTGCCTCAAAATCACAAGGCAAATTTCTGGTGTGAGACAAGTTCCTGGAGCAAAGTCAGGAAGTTCCTGAAGAAAGGAGGCTGAGAATGAAATTTATATAATTTATTTAAAGTGTTCAACTTTATTTTACTTTCTCATACAACCCAAGTAATGTGATTTAAAAAAAAAAAAACCTCAAGGCCTAAAAAAAAGAATACTTTGCACATTTTTTTGAACCTTTCATTCATATATTCATGAAAAAAAAACCTCGTTAAACACATCAGATGTGCCAAGCATGGTGTTAATGCAGGGGTTTGGGGAACATAGTCCCTACTTTCATGGAGCTTACAGTTTAGTGGAGAAACCAGATAACTAACAATTATAATGTAGTATAACTGCTATGGAATAGGAAGAAGTTTCTGTGGTTGAACATGGAAAAGGTATCTAAATTGATTTTTGGACCTCAGGAAAGTGTTCCCTGAAGAAATGACATCTAAGCCAACAGTAGTGTCTCATAATTAGGAAAGCTTCTATTTGGTTATATGCCTTTTTAGGTTTGATTTGGAAATATGTTTACGTTCACTTCTAGGAGAGTAATGATACAGATTGTGAAGTTGCTAAGTTGCTTAGCAGGTCATGCTAAGTGAAATGTTTTCTATTTATTCCACAAGACAAAGTCTAAGTTGAGGTAAAATTTGAAAAATATAGTATACCCTGAATTTTCAATTGTGAAATATTTTTCTCTTATCCAATGTTAAACATTTTCCAGGACTGTGCAGAAGCAGTGAAATTGTTAAAATGAATGCAGGAAAATGATTTGAAACAAGGGAGATTGTGTGGGGGAAATTTTCCTTGAAGGATATGTAGTTTGATTAAGAAATAGTTTTCCCAAGGGGACAGAAATCTGGTCAGTTTTCCAACTATTGCTTTGAATTCCAATGTGGGCAAAGAATATAAATTGGATTTGGAAGTCCATATATCAGTAGGCTCTAATTCTCTGCCTTCATACTTTATTGAAAAAATTAGTTGACTTATTACTGTGTTTCTTAATTCCAAATTAGGTATCAGTTTACCAAGATGGGTTGCTTTGTTTAATTGACAAGGAAAGATATTTTACACAAAAATATTTTTGTGATTGTAATTCCATAGTGATTTCCTTTAGGAATTTTGACTTTGAATGATAACGTCTTTCCAAAACTTTTAATATCTGCAAAAATATGAATCTTTGACTTATTTTTACTGTTATAATAGTATACAGAACATTTAAAGAGTGCTTACTACATACCAACCGTTGTGTTAAGCCTGTTAAATGCATGATTTCATTCAATCTTCATACCAACTATTAGGATAGGTACTATTATTATCCCCATTTATAGATAAGGAATCTCTGAGGCTAAGAGAGCATAGGTCTCTTGCTTAAAGTCGCACAACTAATAAGTAGCACAACAGAATTTTTCACCAGGGTTCCTCCCTGCCTCCTTTTTTTCCCTTCCTTCCTTCCCTGTTAACTTACAACCACTATGTTAGTTCCAGGTACATAACATAGTGATTTGATTGTTCTGTCATCAGGGTTTTTTAACTTCGGCACTGCTGACATTTTGGAATGGATAATTCTTTGTTGTGGGAAAACTGTCCTGTGCATTGTAGGATGTCTAGCAGCATCCTTGGCCTCTACACCTTATATGCCAATAGCACTACCACCACCCTCCGTCTAGCTGTGACAACCAAAAATATCTCCTGACATTGCTGCATGTCACCTGCGGGGAGGAGGGGCAAAATCACCCCTGGTTGAGACCACTGTTTTGGTTTAAAAAAAATTTTTTTAATTAAGATACAGTTGATTCACAATATTATATAAGTTTCAGATGTACAACATAGTGATTAACAATTTTTAAAGGTTATACTCCTTTATAGTTATACACTTTTATAATTACTATAAAATATTGGCTATATTCCCTGTGCTGTACAATATATCCTTGTAGCTTATTTATTTTATACATAGTAGTTTGTACCTCTTAATCCCCTACCCCTATCATGCCCCTCTTCCCTTCCCTCTCCCCACTGGTAACCACTAGTTTGTTCTTTTTAATCAATATCTGTTTGATTCTACACTACAGGCTTAGTACCTAACTGCTTCACTTGTTCTAAGACATTTTAATAATGTATTTACTTCTTAGGAGTCTGGAAATAACTTTTTAAGAAATGGATATCTTGATCAAATAGTTTTATAGTTAAGTACCCTAATTGTCCGGGCCAAATAATTCAGTGTATTCTTTCAATTATTTACATTGATAACAGATACAGTATCTTAGGTGGTTACTAGATGCTAGTCCTTGTACAAACTGTCTTCTTACTGGAGATGAACAGTTATTCAAATAATACAATAGAGCATTACAAAAAAGATACAGAGTATCTTATGCACTGTTTCCTCTGTGCTATAACTAGAAATGTAGGCCTAAGACAGGTAGACAGATGAACTTTTCTTTTCCAACCTAGACTCCCTGATATTCTATCTATTTCTTCCTTTCTGATATATTTCTCCTTTTTAGATGTTTGCAATTTCTTTATCTACCTTTCTGTTCTACCTCAAAATGAACCATGTTCTCTTAAGGTGTTAGATATAACTGAGTACAGGGCAGGGAACTCCCAAGAAGCAGATAGTCTTTTGCACAGTTAAACTGGCGCACTCACCCAATCATTGAGGGTTGATTAATCACCTTACTGTTATTGCTGTTAGAAGAAAATGGTTGGTTCTTGGTGCCCCTGGCCTTTGATCAATAGAGTTCAACAGGAATTTACAAATGATAAGAGCTTAGCTAAACATTCTTATAAAGGCAAAAGATGGCATTTGATACAACTACTTGTTCAGCAGTCATAGGTGACAGCAATAAAAAGGATTGTGGTGTGTGGCAATTTACTAGCCTGTACCTCCTGCACTTTGTATACAGAACCACATCCTAAATATACTGATGATCTCAAATTAGTTTCAGAATTTGTGTAGACATTCACATCTACTTCGTTACTGGATTGCTAACAGCTGTCTTCCATTATACTGTGTGTAAGTTTCATCAGGTCTGTTCTAGATGAAGTAGAAAACAGAATTAGGACATCTAATCTAACTATTTTTAGATAGACTGGCTGACTGTGAGCCCTTTGTGACTGTAATCTTAAAAGTGAACCTAGGGTTTATCTGTAAAGCCATGATTATGTTGTTATGTGAGATCTAGATCAGAGCTGCCATGTGGTTTCTTGAGCATTTCTTACGTATTAGATTTAATATTAAATAGTAAGATATCACGTAGAAGGTGGATCTACCATTACTGAAGCAATTTTAATTATACAGGTGATATAGCATGCTTAGGAGCAGGGGCTTCAAAGCTAGAATGCCTGGGTTCAAATCCTAGCCCCTCCTCTTATTGGCCCCAAGTCCTAATATTGTTCAAATCCTAGCCCCTCCCCTTATTGGCCCCAAGTCCTAATATTGTGGGTGCAAATACGCAGTAAATAGGAATGGATGAATGAATAATTTTCCCGTTATAAAATTAATTTCTGATTATTGTAGAAAATTCAGTAAATATATACAAACAAAAGGACCAAAAAGTTAATGGTGATTTTTTTTTACCATTAAAAGTAGTGGTAAAATTAAGTAATCCCTACTTAAATTATATCCACTTGATGTCTAACCTTAATCTTGGTGTGTGTGTTTAAAATCAAATAATGGGTAATACTGTAATACTGTTCACCTAATTTTTTTAACTTAGTGTATAATGAATATCTTCTCATATCATTAAATATTACACAGCATCATTTTAATGGCTCTGTAGTATTCCATTATATAAATATATACCATATGTTATTCTTTTAACATCTTTATTGGAGTATAATTGCTTTACAATGTTGTGTTAGAAGGTGTGGAATTGTTGGATAAAACATTATGCAAAGTTTTTAAATTTCTAATACATATTGTCAAAATAACTACCAGAAAGATTGTGCCAGCATCTTGTTCCCAGGAATGGTAATGCCAACTGAACCAGCACTGTAAAATGTTGGTTGGCGTGCTGTAATTCCTATGTAGATATGTCCCCAGTGTTATACACTGGCAGTCACTGCTTTGTTCATTGTAAATTCCTGAAATTGTAGCATGCTTTTGGCCATAGTTTCTTGTAGTTCGTACAGTTGTTAGTCTCTTTCTCTCAGATTGCAGTAATATTTACAGTGCCTCCTATAAAGTCAAAGGATTTGTGCTAATCTTCATTTCACTGACAGTTTTTTGCCGTTTTTTTAAATTGAAGTGTAGTTGGTTTACTATATTAGTTTCACACTTAGAATATAGTGATTCAATATTTTTATAGATTATACACTATTTTAAAGTTGTTATAAAATATTGGCTGTATTCCCTGTGCCGCACAATATATCCATGTAGCTTTTTTATTTTATACATAGTAGTTTGTACCTCTTAATCCCCCCTACTGCTGTCTTGCCCCTCTTCCCTCCCCTCTCTGTACTGGTAGCCACTAGTTTGTTCTCTATATCTGCGAGTCTGTTTCAGATTTGTTATATTCATTCATTTGTTTTATTTCTTAGATTCCACCTATAAGTGATAACATACAGTATTTGTCTTTCTCTGACTTATTTCACTAAGCATAATACCCTCTAGGTTCATCCATGTTGTTGCAAATGGTAGAATTTCATTCTTTTTATTTGCCATGTATTTATTTAACTAGTTCCTTTAAGGTGCTCACCTGCCTTTAGCTGTCAAAAAACTTATAATTAACATTTATGGTTGTGATTATTTTATGAATACCTCTGAGACACTGATTTAATTGATTTGGGGGTGGAGATTGGGCAGGAGTAGTTTTTTTAAGATTTCTAGGTGATTCTAGTGTGAAGCCAAGGTTGAAAATCATTGGTCTATGTTGGTATTATTTCTTGGCACTTTAGTGGCATCTCCAGCTTTGTTTGCATCCCTTTAATCTACTGTTGTGGGGTCAGATATCTTTGGAATGCCACATAACAACATTGGTGAAGCCAACAGATTGGCAAGTACCACTCAAATTTAGGAACATAGGATATTGTGCACTAGTTCAAAGCATGTGATGGTGGTATTCACTCTCCCCAACTGGCTGGCCAGTCATGAGAAAAACAATATATAGATTAGCGATACTGTTTAATATGATAATGTTAATATACATTATAATGTTAATTATTACAAAGTATTGTTAATATATAACAATATACATATACATGTTAATGTAGGAGTATTTCTCAAGTGAACAGCCTTATAACAAATCGTTGCCATAAAAACAGTGTTAAACTACAAATCGATACTTCTAGTGGTCTCTGCCTAACTCCCCTGGTTCACCTCATGCTTATTTACTTCCTTATTTATATTGAAATTTCCAGTTTCCCATTTATTTTTTTTATTTTATCTTATTTTGAGTTATAATTGACATATAACGTTATATTAGTTTCAGATATACAACATAATGATTCAATATTTGTAGACACTGTGAAATGATCACCACAATAAGTCTAGTTACCCTCCATCATGAAAAAATAGTTACGAAAATTTTTATTCTTTTTTCTTCTTGTGATGAGGACATTTAAGTTTTACTGTCTTAACAACTTTCAAATAATGCAATACAGTATTATTAACTATAATCACCATGCTGTACATTATATCCTCATGACTTATTTTATAATTGGAAGTTTGTGCTTTTTGATTCCCTTCACCCATTTCGCCCTCTCCCCCACCCACTTCCCCTCTGGCAGTCACCAGTCCATTCTCTATCTATGAGCTTGTTTTTTGAGCAGGATTCCAGTCTTTTTTAATGGCTGAATAGTATTTCATTGTGTATATATACCACATCTTCTTTATCCATTTGTCTGTTGATGAACACTTAGATTATTTCCATATCTTGGCTATTGTAAATAATGCTGCAGTGAGCATAGGATGCATATATCTTTTTAAATTAGTGTTTCATTTTCTTCAGATAAATACCTAGAAGTGGAATTGCTGGATCATGTAGTAGTTCTATTTTTAACTTTTTGAGGAACCTCCATACTGTTTTCCATTGTGGCTGCACCCATTTACATTCCCACCAACAGTTGACAAGGGTTCCCTTTTCTCCACATCCTCACCAACACTTGTTATTTCTTGTCTTTTTGATAATAGCCATTCTAACAGGAGTGAGGTGATATCTCATTGTGTTTGGGGGTTTTTTTGTTTTGTTTTGTTTTGTTTTGCCGTACGCGGGCCTCTCACTGTTGTGGCCTCTCCCGTTGCGGAGCACAGGCTCCGGATGCGCAGGCTCAGCGGCCATGGCTCACGGGCCCAGCCGCTCCGCGGCATGTGGGATCTTCCTGGACCGGGGCACAAACCCGTGTCCCCTGCATCGGCAGGCGGGCTCTCAACCACTGCGCCACCAGGGAAGCCCTCATTGTGGTTTTGATTTGCACTTCCAGTTCACTATTTTAAATATAGCTTAGAATCCTATACTTGTACATTTGTTTATCTGCAAGTTACACAATTTTATCATTGCTTCCTTGACTGATTTTACTCTCAGCTCAGTGGTTCACTATCTGGAATTTTAAGTTTCACTCTGTACTTTCTCATAGTTATACCGTAGGTCCAATCCCTGGGAGAACCCTGTGTAGACACTTTTCTATTTAAACATTTAGTTATTAAACATCTACCAAGGAGAGACAGTGTTATATCTTTCAATTCAAACTAAATAATTCAAAATAAAACAATTCCTTCCCATCACATGGCAAAAGTTATTTGTTTGTTTCCCCCAGTATGTGGATGAATAAATAATGTATATTTGCTTCCCATTCTTCATGCACTTCTTTTCTATTTTGGATCTAGTAGGTTATTGAGGTATGATTTTCTCCTT
Source organism: Mesoplodon mirus (assembly GCF_964341445.2). Classification (NCBI taxonomy): domain Eukaryota; kingdom Metazoa; phylum Chordata; class Mammalia; order Artiodactyla; family Ziphiidae; genus Mesoplodon; species Mesoplodon mirus. Next base: position 112,768,860 of record NC_138978.1, on the reverse strand, counting down.
TTGAAATGACATTGCTGTTTCCCCCAGTAGACTTCTTCCTCTCTTTAAAAAATATTGTAAAATCATTTAGAAATTGTTTAGGAAAATATTGCCTGTAACTCTATCATCCAAATGTTATTATTTTCATTTTTGTATGAACATACCCCTTGCTACCCAGACTTTTGCTATCCAAACTCAGGAACCTAATAGACTTATTTAGTAAAGGATATTTGACTTTCCAATCTTTGTCCTTGCTCTTATTCATTTTTACCTAATTGCAGTTATAGTGTTCATAATAATTTGCAGTCATGGGTGCACACAGTTTTGCTTAAATGCTCAATACTTTAACACTTTATGGAAGATTTTGCTTGATATTTCAGCACAGAAATGAGATGATTCATTCAGTCTGTTGTTCCCAGGACTTTCCTCTGAGTATGGAACATGTTGTACAGTTCTGCGCTAGTAACTGTGCAACTGAAATGGGTTAGGAGGAGGTCACTGACGTAATAGTGGAAAGAACACTGGATTGAAAGAGTGCCTTAAGGAGTACACTTTTGCTTTTTAGCAAATAACTATTGTGACTTTGTTGAAAAACTAGGGATTTGGTCCTCCTTTTTTCTCTAAAATAGGCCACTTTTATTTTGTTAAAATAAATCTTACTAACCTGTAAATGAAGGACCGTATTCACATAGTGTCCTCAAAATATGATGCTTCTCACAAATTGGTACTGCTTTTTTGGTGGAAAATTCTTAAATGAAGGTGTCTTCTTTCAGTCTGGCCGGGACCTTCAACAGTACCAGAGTCAGGCTAAGCAACTCTTTCGAAAGTTGAATGAACAGTCCCCTACCAGATGCACCTTGGAAGCTGGTGCCATGACTTTTCAGTGAGTATAGTCGTGATTTCTTTGTGATTATTTAAATATGAAATACAGTAAATACAAGTAACACCTGATAAGAATGGTAACTTTTTTAAAAGTAAAGGTAACTTTAAAAATACAGTCGCTCCATGGAAGCAATTTTCCTGGCTCTAATTCTGCAAAACTGAAATTTTGGTTTCTTTATTCAATTTCCATACAATAATTCAACCTGTTATCCTGTGTCTAGTAAATGCTATACATATCATGCAGTAATAGGTAACTTTTGCTTTGGGAGCTTCTTGGAGCCAGACACATGTAGGTTAGTACCCTTGCTCAAACATTTACTGACAATGTAACCTTGAGCAACTCACATGTACTTCTCTGGGCCTCAGTTTCCTCTATAAAATAGGGAATCATAGTTCTGTGAGGATTATGAGAGAATCCATGTATATCACTTAACATCTTGTCTGGCACATAGAGAATAGTCAATAAGTGTTAGTTATTATTTAGAAAAAAGAAAATTATAAAAGATAATTTAAGGGCATCTAATCAGTGGTTATAGACAATGCATACAGCTGAGAGAGGGATCAAAGTGACTTTATTGGATTTCAAATTATCTACAAATAATTGGTATTAAATGTTTAATACATGTCAAGTTTGAAGGTGATAAAACAGGAAGGATTAAACAAGAAAAGAGAGGGCAAGAAGATCAGGTGAAAATAAAAAAGAATAAGCTAAATAATCCTTACTATGTTAGGAACGCAGATGCTAAGATAATATAGACCTGGGAAGAACCTGCTCTGTTTAACTCAAACAAACAAACACTCTACTCATCAAGAACAAGCAAACAAGTATAAAGAATCAAAACCAAAACAAAACCCAGGCCTATTGGTTAAGAAAGTAGTGAATATTAAGTTTTGTAAGGTATTTCAACATCAAAAAATATTAGAGGCACTTCATTATATAGTATTTTTATCTCTACCATGCGTTAGGAACAAAAAAGATGTAGGAAAGATCTCACGGAATTGAAAAGAGATTTTCTTCTGCTTGGTTCTTTATAATCTCATCTCTTCCTTTATTTCCATCCAAGAACTATTTATTAAAGATTTATTCTTTGCCAGACAGTGTATTAAGTCTTGCCTATAATGTTTTAGCTTATCCTCTTATTAGCAGAGAGAGACACATACACAAACAACTATACTGTAATACCTTAGGACAAGAAGTGCTGTAGAGCAGAGAGAAAGAAGCAATAAATTCCCATTTATAGAGAGTAAGTTTCAGGAAAGGGGAAAGAGGGAGGGAGAATAGAGAGAAATTTCACAGAAAAAATTATAGTAGAATTGAGCATAGGAAAATGAACAAGATTTCTCCAGGTACATAAAAGAATATTATAGTTAGAAAAAAACAATATAAGCAGAAGTCCACGAGCATGTGAAAGAACCTAGCTTATTGGAGAACAACATGTTGTTTGGTGTGTTAGGATATATGGGATATATGATGGAAAGCAGCCTACACTTGTTTTGGAGGGCTCCGAATACTATACCAAGGTGTATGATTTTATTTTATAGGTATTAGGGAACCTCTAGAGTTTTTAAGCAATATCATATTTACTTTTTAGGAATAAAGCTAGTGGTTTAGAAGATGGTCTAGACTGAAGGCAAGGAGACTGGTTAATTTAGGTGCCCAAGCAAGAAATAGGACAGCAGTATTATTGTTATTGTTATTATTGTTGTTGTTATTATTATTATTTTAAAGGTCATGAGAGATCATATAATATAATAGGCTATAAACTATGCTCTGTGGAGTCATAAGATGCCTTAGGAGCCACATAGAAAGGACAGGGGTGGGGGTATGTGTAATGCTTTGGGCCCTTAAACTCCTACTTAAGCTAAAGAACTTCTGATTTTATTTGCTGTACATATTAGTCTTCTGGATATAATTTTTGCTGAAATAAAGAGTACTATGGCTAAAAAGTTTGAATACCACTGAGTAACCTAACCTCTTTCCAAAACTATCTCAGACATGTAGTCATATAGCCTCTTCCAGACTGCCAGGGAGCTCACTCTCACAAGAGGAGTCAGTTCTGTTATTGAACAATTTGCAGTCAATACAGAGTTCTCCTATCCTGGAAATTCGGGAATATTATTAGTCCTGAGATTATTTTCTGTACCCAGTAAATATTGTGACATTAACTTCCAACTTTTAAGTATCCACAAAAATTTCCAGTTCCACTATTTTTCTTACAGCTGGAAGAAATTTAAATGTGTATATACTTGTTTACCACACATAATCAAAGGGTAGATGGAGTCACAACTCCGAGTTTTCAAGAAGAAGTCTTAGGTATTAAGATATTTTAGTTGAAGAATTATGTAATGAATAAATATGTCTAAATATTCCTTTTGGAATATACACCTAATAATGGGAAGATGTTTGCTTTCTGATTCCAGTGATTTGTGGTTTGAAATTGACTTTCTGATTTAGTTAGCCTCAAAGGGCTTGGGCTAGAATATTTTCAAAAGTTTGTATAGGGAATTCCCTGGCGGTCCAGTGGCTAAGACTCCACACTTTCACTGCCAAGGGCCCAGGTTCAATCCCTGGATGGGGAACTAAGATCTCACAAGCTGTGTGGCATGGCCAAAAAAAAAAAAAAGGTTTGTATGGCACTGAGAGTCTATTTCAGATTGTTGGAGGTATTGTTAATCTACAAACAACTTTTTCTTGCTTTTTTTTTGTCTCTGCAGCTACATTATTGAACAGGGGGTGTGTTATTTGGTTCTGTGTGAAGCTGCCTTCCCTAAAAAGTTGGCTTTTGCCTACCTAGAAGATTTACATTCAGAGTTTGATGAACAGCATGGGAAGAAGGTGCCAACTGTGTCTAGACCCTATTCCTTTATTGAGTTCGGTAAGTTTTTGCGCCTCACCTCTCTATCAAGGGAGTAGTCGATATGCAGAAGCTATTGATATAATTTTGACACTTTTTTTTTTTATGCTTACCTACTGAAGTTTTGGATTTTCCCTGCTAGTCCATGTCTTTTGTCCTTTTGAATGAATGAGGCTTCCTTCTCATAAGTAATTTTCTCTGGTCTTTTGATTTTTTCCTCATAGAACTTGTTGCCCTTTGCTCTTTTTTGTTATTTAGTTTGATTCTTCATTAGGATGAAAAACTGTGTCTAAAGATCTAGATTGACATGTAATAACTGAGTTCTTTTTTCCCCCAACCCAACCTCCTCACCTCCCCCGCCACACACACACTCACATACTCATAGTGAGACTCATTTTATGGAAATCAGAATTTGGAAATAAGAAGGAATGGTGAACGAGATCCTCTAATTTAAGTACTAGAGGATATATGGTATTGGGGCATAACATTTACTACATGCAGAAGTAGTGAGCATGGGTGTACATATTTGTATAAGAATTATAGAAAGACTCATTACTGTTCAGATCTGGTAAAGTATCTGATGGCAATAGATCAAAGGAAATGGCCTTTAAGTAGAGGAAGTGAGAACAAGTATGATTAGACTACATCACTGACATTTTTAGTTAAAAAAGAAATTGGTTTACTATCTCTGAATTTCTGAAGTATTTCGAGTTTGCTAGATAAATGGGTCCTCTTGCTTTTTAGAAATAAAGAAATCTAGCAAAGCATTCCAGTGTTTCAAAACTATAAACTCTCCAAGTGCTAATTTTTGTAATGTCTGGTTTTGCAACTTTTATTTTTGTAGACAATAGCAGTTCAGTAAACCCAATAAAAAAATAAGACTGCTGTATCAAGGTCACACAGGAAATAGTTGGTATACTCAAATTAGCTTAAAGGATTTATATACAGAGATATGAATGGGTTATAGATGAACTGTAAGGTACAGTAACCTGAGACCAGTAGCATGGTAATTGTTATCATCCCTAAGCCTGAATGGGTAAGAGAAAGCAGTTTCTGGAACTAAGAAGGAGAAAATTTATGGAAAAGGCCCATTTGAGAGGAGCAGTAACTTTTGGTGCAGGTATACTGCCAGCCCAAGATGACTTCTCAGGGAGGAGCTAGGGGAATAAATACTTTGACATCACTATCCATTCCCCTTCTTCCGTACTCTTGGGGCTCCCCCATTGGCTGAACCTAACCGGAACCTAGAGGGCAAGGAACCCATTGATGTAATCCATGCAGGTCAGCTTCCTGTAGGCAGAAAGCAGGCCCAGAAGAGTGGAGAGGAGATCTAGAGGCAAATGAAGTGTATCAAGCATGCACATCTTAAGATTTTTTCCAAAAGTTGAAAATAGAATCTTTTATAATCATTCTTTTCATAGTTTTGCGTTATATAGACATTGGCAAAAATGAACGAGCCTGCAATTTTGTAGTAGTATTTTGGGAAATGCCTGTCCCGTTGATACTCATTCAAGAGCTTGGTTAATCATGAACAGTTGCAGATCCAGGACGAAACTCAGAATTTACTCTTTCCCACTTCTTTGATGGACATGAAAGAAGTTGTTAACAGTCACTTTTCTTCATCATTCTAGATACCTACATTCAGAAAACCAAGAAGCTTTACATTGACAGTCGTGCTCGGAGAAACCTAGGCTCCATCAACACTGAATTGCAAGATGTGCAGAGGATCATGGTGGCCAATATTGAAGAAGTGCTACAACGGGGAGAAGCACTCTCAGGTCTCTAAAAGCAGTATGAGTCTTATGAATAAGTGGCTCTTATTCCATAGGCAAGGATAGCTTATTTGGGAGTACCTTTTATGCTGTCAGATTCTATCTAGTACTGTTAAGAATTCATCTTTCAAAGATGGATTACATTGCAAGCTTCCAATATATATGTTTCTTCCTAGTGTGGTTAGTTTCTATTAAGTTGGAACAATGTAGTCTCATTCCATATCAGAAGTGATTACTGTTTCCAAGATATTTACAAAATTAAATCAATATTTACAGAAACACATAAGTTAAGGGAAATGAAAAGAAGAACGAGAGGAAATTGTCAAAGATTTATTGCAGTAGTTTCCTGTGTGGCCACTTTGGGAGACTTTACTGCTGCCAAATCAAATGTTATAAAATGCTATTTTCATCAAGGCATTCCTCTGCTGAAAAACTTTTAAAACCTGTGACTGCAAGATAAGGTCTAGTCTCATCTCAACTTACTTTTCATTCATTCAGTCATTATTAATTGAGTACTTGTAATGTGCAAGGCACTGTGTTCTCTATAATGGAAGATAAGGAGATTGCAAACGTCTCTCATTCTCCCTAGTTCACAAATATTCTGCCTCAGCCAGGTCAGTGTCCTTATCATTCTGGACATTCTTTAGGATCTAGATAAGAACTGCCTCTTCAAAGAAGCCTTACCTGATCCTCATATCCCACAATGCATTAATCTCTTTTGTCCTTCAAATTCTTAAAGCACTTACATATGTAATGCTTTTTAGCACATAATGTGTTATGTGTATGTGTGTGTACTAATTTACCTAAAAATATATATGTTTACCTAATGCTTAAATGTTACCTAAGTGTTTAATGTGAGCATATACTTTTTAAAAGTAGTATGTATGTGTTTCATATCTATTTCATATACTTCTTTTATTTCTTTCACAGTAATCATCACAAGTAGTTACCTTAATGTGTATTTTTTGAATTCAGCCTTGTTACATATTCATGAATAATGGGTTTTCCTTTATTATGAATTGCAGATTTTAACCTTTATGTTTGTAGTCAGCAGTTGTCCCAGCATATAGCTTCAAACTCTTTAAACATCAAATTTTGGATGAGTGAGTCTGTGTAAATTTTCATCATTACAGACTCACAGGTTCTACTTGGGATAAAGTAAACCAGCACAGGAATTTTTCTTAAATCCAAAATGTATATACTGGTCAATTTATCAAAAGTGTAACAGATTTTCTTCTAGTGCTCTGCTGATTGCTACAAAGCTGATATGCTGATTAAAAAAGAAGTACAGTTCTACCCTTAAATAACTTCATGTGATTGGGAAGATAAGAAAGATTGTCACAGAGTAATTTATAGATAGTATAAGGGAACAAACATCAATTGAACACTTACATTGTGCTAGGCAATATGGTAGGGGGACTTTACATATATCTTATTTATTCTTTAGAGTAATCCCATGTGAAGTGGGTGGTATCAAACCAGTTTCACAGATAAAGAAGGAAAGACTCAGAAAAGTAGCTTACTATAAAAGTTACACTGCTAGTACCTGGCAGAATTTGTTGGCTTATGGAGTCCTTGTCCATCTTCAGTGAATGACAGTTTTAAATCATTATATAGAGATCTATAGACAATAAGAGCTATAAAAATGTAGAAGGAAGTAGATTAATGAACAGGAAAGATTTCTTGAGTTTTGATAGATCAGGAAGGAGTGAAGAGTGGTATTTTAAGAGGAAGAAAAAGCATATGCTGAACAGAGCATATATGAAGACAGTGGAAAGATTAGCCCACCTCAAAAAATGTTTTCTTCCTCTTTAAGCTGTATAATAAGAGTCCATCTTTTACGCCTTTTTCTCTTTCTAAGTTTTAAAGTTTTAGAGCTAATCAGCTTTGCATTTATGACCCAAGAATAGTTCCTGTGGGTTCTTTTAGCAAGATCAAATTATGCCCTTTTTACTGCCTAAATATACCTGTTTCTTTTAAGCCATAGGTTTTATTTTTTATTCAAAGGTGTCACCCTATTAGACTGTAAACTCCACAAATATAGGGATCATGTATGTTTTGATCATAATTGTATCCTCTAGCACTTCTCATGGTGCCCATAACATGAATATTTGCTAAATGACTTCTCCAAGCAACAGCTTTGTCTTTATGATACTACGTGTTTCCAAATGTTCCAGTGTAAAGGAATTCTCTTAACTATTAATTATTTCATATGACCTAATATTTATTTCTTTGCCCAGTTATTCTCAGCAGATTTAGGTTCATGTAGCAAATATTTATTTATTGATTTTTCACTGTATTTTCACTGACTGTATGCCAGATCATGTTCTAGGCACTGGGAATATAGTAATAAACACAGTAGTAGTTAAAAACCTCTGTCCAATGGATTGTACATTCTAGTAGACTGGCTGGAAAGATTCCTTGCAGCATTGTCATGGCTATTTCTCATCCCTTAACTGTTTTTTTATACTAGGTGCTTTTCTTACAGGACAAGTTCTAATTTGGAAATGGCTGGCATGCCTGTGTTATTAAGTAATGCCACATTTCTCAATCAAAACCAGTCTCTATTAAGCAACTCCAAATATTCCAAAAGCATTCTCCAAGGAAGAACAAATAAATTCAGATTGCAATATAGTTTTTCAAAATTTTAAAAAAGTAAAAAGTTTTATTAGAATTTATTTATGCCAAACAGAGAGTTTGTTTTTATTATTAAAAATATGCCGTATATTTTAAGCCCAGTCTAGCTTGTGTGTATCTGACTATTTCTCTAAGTGCTCAGTTAACAATTAAAAGAAGATACTGACATTACAAATGTCCTTATAGGAAAAAAGAAAAACTTTGCCTAAGATTCTAAAAAGCTTAATTTAGTAGATATTGGTGGTTTTCTAGCACCTGTGATTGTATTTTCATTATAATACAGCTTTCCTATATCTGTTAAAATATAATTTCTGATAGCTTTATCTTCATAATAATAGTCTTTACTATGTGGAAAGTCTTAGAAATTTGGTAGCAGTCACCATTGAGATATATATAGCTTAATACTCAGTGTCTGGTTCTTTGAATTTTCTGGTTACCTGCATCTTTTATCTTACCTGGATTATCATTTGTCAAAATATGAGCGAATATGATTTAGACCATTAAGAGATTATGAAGATAGTTACGGTCCGCTAACATTTGTCAAGTGTTTACTGTATGTAGGCATTGTGCTCACTTTACAGGCATCCTATGATATGTTTATTGTTACTATATAATCCCTATTTTTATAGACAAAAGAAGCTGGGTCTTAGAGAGGCTGAGTTGACCAATACCACATGACTGGTACAGCTGAGATTTGAACCAGGGTCTGAGGCCAGAGCCTGCATACAGTCTCAAGAATTTGAACATAAATTGATCTGATAATTTTAAAATGCATTGTAGATTTTACAGTGCTTCAGGATCATGAGTTAATCAGTGTATGCAACCTTACCCTTAAAATAAAAATGATAATTTAAGCTTCATGGTTTGAAATAGTGCCACTGATTTTGGTTATTTTTATGTCTTAATACATTTGATAAAATACTTTAAGGGATTAATTGATGTTATCCTTTTTTCTTTTTTGACAGCATTGGATTCGAAGGCTAACAATTTGTCCAGTCTGTCCAAGAAATACCGCCAGGATGCGAAGTACTTGAACATGCGTTCCACTTACGCCAAACTTGCAGCAGTAGCTGTATTTTTCATCATGTTAATAGTGTATGTGAGATTCTGGTGGCTCTAAAGTAGTGAATCCAGTCACTGGCAAGGGAAAACCTAGAACCCAGCAGGTGTATGTTTTCAGGAAGCTGAGCTCACAGAGATGCGTATTAGAATCCAAGTGGAACTTCTGCCTCTAAAGACCTTGCAAGGAAAGACATGTCCTGAAAATGAAAGATTACGCCTCATTTAATGAAGCTTAGCCCTATGTAGAAAGTATCTTTTGGGGGCAGAGGCTTTCTCTGGGTGCTAAGCCATATATGTTAGGGAACAGTAGATTGTTTTATTTGTTTTTTTCCCTCCCAGTGTTTTACATTTTTAAAACAGCACTGACTGGGCATTCTCATCTCTAATGGAGCCATCAGTGAGATTTGGCTTAACCAACCTGTGCTAGCAACAGTCTGAAATCCTTTCAGAGAAGGCAGCCCTTTGGAAAGTTTTTGGACTCTGTTTAATCAACATTCCGTTTGTTGGTGACACTTGTGATTTTTCAGGGATCTGAGTTGTTGAAGGCCTTTTAAACAAGACTCCAGTATATGAAGGTTAATTGCTGTGCTGCAAGAGATCCTGTCTATTGGCCCCTGTAGGAAGTTAACCTTTGTTGTTTTCCATTTATGATGTTTTGCTTATTGCACAATTGCTTTAGGGTTAAATGAATTATATTGATGCCTTGAAATTATAGCACTCCGTGATTAAGAAGCTAAAATGTTTTCTGTCATTTACTCCTTAAAAGACTTAAATGTTTTGTTTGGGACATTCTTAATTTTATTTTTCCGCATCTGGCTTATATTAATCTAAGAGTGAATGTAGCATACTGGTAGCCAGAGGCCCCTGACTTAGTGACAAAGAGAGGCCGGCTCATGACTACAGCTTTGTCCTGCCCCTTTCTCACTTTTTCTCCACTACGATTTTCCCCACTCTTCCTCCTGCCACAATTTGCTAACATTTTTTAAATTCCTCTATGTCCAATAGTTTCATGTCCCTCTCAGGATATCCTCGAATTTCAAAATGGAAAATATTCAGTTGCGTAGTTAATTAAATTGAAATTTTTCAGAGCAACTACTCAAACTACTAAATACCTTTATCTGAGAAAATCTGAGAGCACCTTGTATCTGCTTCAGTTATGTAATTCTCTGAGAATGTTCTAGAAATAGGTAACTCATTTACAGTAGCTTCTGTTAACAAATAAAAGTACCTATGATTTTTCCCTTTTTTGCTCAGGGATAATGGGGATTTCCTTTTACCTTCTGAGGTAGAATTTTTTAAATGGGGAGAATAGGCCTTTTAAATATTGTCACAAGGGTCTACAATATAACCTATAATTCCTACACATACTGCAAACATTTCTTTAAATTGTACAGGAAAATGAGCCTACTTCTTAAAATCTTTGGAAAGAACTTTAACCAGTAAGCAATTTTATAACTCAGGATCATCAAACCTACTGTTCTGATTCCTGATAGAGAAAAAAAATTATATTTCTTTAAAACAAGGCAAGGAGAAATGCTTATTTTATTCCTGATAATTTATAGAACTAGAATAAAATTTTTTTCTTTCCATTTTGGACCTATGTCTGCCAATTGGAGTTTTGTGCATGAAATAAGAAGTTACTTTTTATAGAGAATAAGTGCTTTGAAATCCCTGAAAGGCTCATCCTAAGTAATGATATTGGTAATAAAAGCCTTTGAAAGGCTGAAAACCTAAGTAGTGGTACCATAGCATTTGGTACTTCTGTAGGAGTGGAGAGTGGCAGCTCGTTGAGAGTTGCATGCTTCAACCAAGTAGTCAGCAATGAAATAAATACTTCTAGAATGTTCCCTTTAGTGTGAAGTTTTGTTATCTAGTTAATTTACGTGCACATCTTCTTCTATAGATACACTTCTACCTAAACTCAGTGGGTTCATTAAAAAATGAGTTGGGGTGGGGGATGATAAACAAAGGGATAAGAAAGTAGTTTAAGATTATGATGGTAGGAATTGAGAGAACAGGACTGTCACGATATGACTCCTGCTTCTGTTCTTTATTGGAGGAAGTGGGAAGATCTGACTAGATGAAATGAACCAGAAACCAAACAGGTATCTAAAATAGAATGTGATAAATACTGTTCAGGGTTATCGGGGGCACATTAAAAAAGGACACCTAATTTACTGTGGGAAGGGGTGTGGTAAGAGAAGGAGAGTGGGATTTCCCAGACAGAGTCAATGGCTTGTGCAGAGTCATGAGTTAAAAGAGTGAGGCCCATTTGGGGGATCATATAGCTTGGTTCAACTTAACTCATAGGGTAATGTAGGCAACTGAGACTTGAGGAAGAAGAAGTAGATGGTACACTGTCATGCAAGTCAATCAGACTATACTAACATCAGTGTCAAGAGATGGCATCAGATTTATAACTTCAAATGATCATTCTGGCCATGCTATAAAAGATATATTAGAGAGGAATAAGCCTGAAAGTAGGGAGATGAAACTAAGGAGCCATCAGAGTAGAATGAGACATAGACAGGTTTCAAGTGATTTTCAAGAAAGGAATAATCCCACATTCTGAAATATTTACACAATGCTTTCTTTGTTAGGAGCTTATTTTAATACTCATGTTGACATTTTGAAGTAAATACTGTTCACACCATGTGAATGAAGAAACTTTACTGCACTGAGGCACAGAAGAGTTGAATAATTTATCCAAAGATGCAGAGCTAGCAAGTGACGGAGCTAAGATTTGAACCTAGACAGTTTGACTCCAGAGTCTGTGCTTTTCTCCATCATACTATACCACCAAGAGGTCAAATCAAACAAGTACCACAAAATGTATTTTGAATTTAACAATTAGGAGCGTAATATACAAGCAGAGTAATTCCAGAGCAGTAGAGACACAAGTCAGATTGCAGTGGGTTGAGGATTGTGTGAACCACTAGGAAGTAAAGACATTGAACTACTCTTTAGAAGTAGCGTTTTTGGTTATGGCACTGAACTTCATAACATGTTTTAATTAAGAAATCTCACAAGTGTTAACATAGCAATATTTGGCACATTGTACATACATCTGTTCATTTAAATGTCTAACTGGTTCTTAAGCTTTTTGGAAAACCTTTGAAAATCTGGTGAAATGTATGTGCCTTTACCCCAGAACAATGTTCATGTGTACATGTATACCAAGTATCACATACTATGCCAGGGTTTTCAAGAACTCTACAAAGCCTGTTCATCACCTGTGGTCCATGATCCCCTAGCTAAGAACTCCAAATATAGAGGATGTGGAACTCAAAGGAAAGAATCCAGAAACCTTGAAAACTGTACAGCTGAGGTGAACTAGAAAAATTCTACAATTGGAACTAACTTTGTGGATGAGATTCATTCTTAAAAAATTGCGTAAAAAAATTCTTTCAGGGCTTCCCTGGTGGCGCAGTGGTTGAGAATCTGCCTGCCGATGCAGGGGACACAGGTTCGTGCCCCTGTCCGGGTAGATCCCACATGCTGCGGAGCGGCTGGGCGCGTGGGCCATGGCCGCTGAGCCTGCGCGTCTGGAGCCTGTGCTTCACAATGGGAGAGACCATAGCGGTGAGAGGCCCGCGTACCACAAAAATAAATAAATAAATAAATAAATAAATATTTTTGGATCTTGTTCTACAGAAAAAAAATATTTGGTCCAGTTCCTCAAAATCAAAATCAAGGATCTTAAATTTTTTATTTCTACTTTTATCAGTAGGAAGTCTTGCAAAAGCAAGTTAAGAAGGCAAATGGATAATCATTTCTTCATACATAGTATTTAATAATACATGTATGAGAAAACATCTCAATTTAAATTCCCATCTTATTGGGAGTTTTCATGACCTAAGAGTTTGAATATTGGTGGACACACAATTAAGGCTTTTAGTTAGTGTATTTAGCAGAACTGACTGAGCCCCACCTGGTTGTCTTTTTAGACAGCTCAGCAAAAAGGCAAAGAGCGGTGGTTGTAAAGATGCTACTACTGTAAATGCACATTAACTAATTGGACCAAATAAATAGCTTGTACTTCTTAAAAGTCCCAAAGAAAAATTTGTAGCATGTGTGACATAGTTTGAGGTAGAAGGGGCAAATTGAGTCTCACATCCTATTAATCATTACAGACAGGGTTGACCCAACAGTATAAAACTGTCTTGAGCAATTTAATCACTCCATTCTAATAAAGTTTATTTCAAGTGCTGTAATTGAATCCATGTCCTAGATTAGAAAAATTGTTGGAAATTTGACTTCCGTATACTAATCAAAACTGGACTAACCTTCTATAACCTTCATTAATTGAGCATATGTGTTAGTCATTTTTCATGTATTATTACAGTCCTCATAACCGTTTTCCCAGCTTGCCCAAGCAAGTTGAAGTACTTGGGTTCAAATCCAGGACTGCTAGACACCCAACCACTACATATACTGTTTATTCCTAAATTATGATGTAGAAGTGTTTGTCCTAAGCACTATTTCACTTTGTCCTGCCAAGTTATTTGTTTTTGTCTTTTTTTGGAAAAGTTTGGCTTTTTAAAAATACAATTTCATTGTATTATTTCCATCTCTTTTTCATTTACTTATCTGTCATTTCTCCCTTTATTTTTTAATATTTTTTGCTCTCGGGTTCTTGTTTGCCTTTTCTCATTCTTGGCTTGTAACACATTTTTTAAAAACTTTATTTCCTATTGGAGTACAGTTGATTAACAATGTTGTGTTAGTTTCAGGTGTACCACAAAGTGATTTGGTTATACATGTACATGTATCTATTCTTTTTCAAATTCTTCTACCAATTAGGTAGTTACAGAATATTGAGCAGAGTTCATGTGCTATACAGTAGGTCCCCATTGGTCATCCATTTTAAACATAACGGTGTGTACATGGCAATCCCAAACTCCCTAACTATCCCTCCCCGCCACACACCCTACTCCCCTGGTAACCATGTTCTCTAAGTCTGTGAATCTGTTTCTGTTTTGTAAATAAGTTCCTTTTATCATTTTTTTTTAGATTCTGCATATATATGTGATATCATATGATATTTCTCTTTCTCTGTCTGACTTACTTCACTCAGTATGACAATCTCTAGGTCCATCCATGTTGCTGCATATGGCATTATTTCATTCTTTTTAAGAGCTGAGTAATATTCCATTGTATATATGTACCACATTTTCTTTATCCATTCTTCTGTTGATGGACATTTAGGTTGCTTCCATGTCTTGGCTATTGTGAACAGTGCTGCAATGAACATTGGGGCGCATGTATCCTTTCAGACTATGTTTTTCTCTGGGTATATGCCCAAGAGTGGGAATGCAGGATCATATGGTAGCTCTATTTTTAGTTTCTTAAGGAACCTCCATACTGTTCTCCATAGTGGCTGCACCAATTTACATTCCCACCAACAGTGTAGGAGGGTTCCCTTCTCTCCACACCCCCTCCAGCATTTATTGTTTGTGGATTTTTTGATAATAGCCATTCTGACTGGTGTGAGTTGATATCTCATTGTAGTTTTGATTTGCATTTCTCTAATAATTAGTGATGTTGAACATCTTTTCATGTGCCTCTTGGCCATCTGTATGTCTTCTTTGGAGAAATGTCTATTTAGGTCTTCTGCCCATTTTTTTTTAATTAATTATTTTTGGCTGCATCGGGTCTTTGTTGTTGCATGCAGGCTTTCTCTAGTTGCAGAGAGCAGGGGCTACTCTACATGGCAGTGTGCGGGCTTCTCATTGCGGTGGCTTCTCTTGTTGCAGAGCCCAGGCTCTAGGTGCACGGGCTTGTGGGCTCTAGAGCACAGGCTCAGTAGTTTTGGTACATGGGTTTAGTTGCTCCATGGCATGTGGGGTCTTTCTGAACCAGTGCTCGAACCCATGTCCCCTGCATTGGCAGGTGGATTCTTAACCACTGTGCCACCAGGGAAGCCCTTCTGCCCATTTTTTGATTGGGTTGTTTGTTTGGATGATATTAAGCCTCATGAGCTATTTGTAAATTTTGGAGACTAATCCCTTGTCACATCATTTGCAAATATTTTCTCCCATTCTGCGGGTTGTCTTTTCGTTTTGTTTATGGTTTCCTTTGCTATGCAAAAGATTTTGAGTTTAATTAGGTCCCATTTGTTTATTTTTGTTTTTATTTCCATTACTCTGGGAGATAGACCGAAAAAAATATTGCTGCAATTTATGTCAGAGAGTGTTCTGTCTATGTTTTCCTCTAGGAGTTTTATAGTGTCCAGTCTCACATTTAGGTTTTTAATCCATTTTGAATTTATATTTGTGTATGGTGTTAGAGAATGTTCTGATTTCATTTTTTTACATGTAGCTGTCCAGTTTTCCAGCACCATTTATTGAAGAGTCTGTCTTTCCTTCATTGCATATCCTTGCCTCCTTTGTCATAGATTAATTGACCATAGGTGCGTGGGTTTACTTCTCGGCTTTCTATCCTATTCCATTGATCTATATTTCTGTTTTAGAGCCAGTATCATACTGTTTTGATGACTGTAGCTTTGTAGTGTAGTCTGAAGTCAGGGCACCTGATTGCTTTGGCTATTCGGGTTCTCTTGTGTCTCCATACAAATTTTAAGATTTTTTTTGTTCTAGTTCTGTGAAAAATGCCATGGGTAATTTGATAGGGATTGCATTGAATCTGTAGATTGCCTTGGGTAGTATAGTCATTTTGAGAATATTGATTCTTCCAATCCAAGAACATGGTATATCTTTCCATTTGTTTGTGTCATCTTCGATTTCTTTCATCAGCATTTTATAGTTTTTGGAGTACAGGTCTTTTACCTCCTTAGGTAGGTTTATTCCTAGATATTTTATTATTTTTGATGTGATGATAAATGGGATTATTTCTTGAATTTCTCTTTCTGATCTTCTGTTGTTAATGTATAGGAATGCAACAAATTTCTGTTTGTTAATTTTGTAACCTGCAACTTTACCAAATTCATTGATGAGATCTAGTAGTTTTCTGGTAACATCTTTAGGATTCTCTATGTATAGTATCATGTCATCTGCAAACAGTGAGTTTAACTTCTTTTCCAGTTGGGATTCCTTTTATTTATTTTTCTTCTCTGATTGCTGTACCTAGGACATCTAAAACTATGTTGAATAAAGTGGCGAGAGTGGACATCCTTGTCTTCCTGATCTTAGAGGAAATGCTTGAAGATTTTCACCATTGAGTATGATGTTAGCTGTAGGTTTGTTGTATATGGCCTTTATCATGTTGAGGTATGTTCCCTCTATACCCACTTTTTGGAGAGTTTTTATCATGAATGGGTGTTGAATTTTGTCAAAAGCTTTTCCTGCATCTATTGAGATGATCATATTGTTTTTATTCTTCAATTTGTTGATGTGGTGTATCACAGTGATTGATTTGCAGATATTGAAAAATCCTTGCATCCATGGGATAAATCCCACTTGATCATGGTGTATGATCCTTTTACTGTATTGTTGGATTCAGATTGCTAGTATTTTGTTGAGGATTTTTGCATCTATGTTCATCAGTGATATTGGCCTGTAATTTTATTTTTTGTGGTGTCTGTCTGGTTTGGGTATCAGGGTGATGGTGGCCTCATAGAATGACTTTGGGAGGTTTCCTTCCTCTGCAATTTTTGGAAATGTTTCAGAAGGACAGGTGTTAACTCTTCTCTAAATGTTTGATACAATTCACCTGTGAAGCCACCTGGTCCTGGACTTCTGTTTCTTGGAGTTTTTAAATCACAGTTTCAATTTCATTACTTGTGATTGGTCTGTTCATATTTTCTATTTCTCCCTGGTTCAGTCTTGGGAGATTGTACCTTTCTAAGAATTTGTCCATTTCTTCCAGGTTGTCCATTTTATTGGCATACAGTTGCTTGTAGTAGTCTCTTATGATCCTTTGTATTTCTGTGGTGTCAGTAGTAACTTCTCCTTTTTCATTTCTAATTTTATTGATTTGAGTCCTCTCCCTTTTTTTTTCTTGATGAGTCTGGCTAAAGGTTTATAAATTTTGTTTATCTTCTCAGAGAACAAGCTTTTAGTTTCATTGATCTTTGCTATTGTTTTTTTTTAATTGGGTGCTGTCTCAATTATTCTTTATTTGTAGTTTACCTTGAATTACTCTGGTAACCTATTGAGGTTTTTTTTTTTTTTTTTTCTCCAATTCGCGCTGTCTCGGCGCACGTATGTGTCACCAGCTCTTTTTTTTTTTTTTTTTTTTTTAATTTATGGCTGTGTTGGGTCTTCGTTTCTGTGCGAGGGCTTTCTCTAGTTGTGGCAAGTGGGGGCCACTCCTCATCGCGGTGCGCGGGCCTCTCACTATCGCGGCCTCTCTTGTTGCGGAGCACAGGCTCCAGATGCGCAGGCTCAGTAATTGTGGCTCACGGGGCCAGCTGCTCCGTGGCATGTGGGATCTTCCCAGACCAGGGCTCGAACCCGTATGTCCTGCATTGGCAGGCGGACTCTCAACCACTGCGCCACCAGGGAAGCCCCTTTGCTGTTGTTTTATTCATCTCTATTTCATTTATTTCTGCTCTGGTCTTTATGATTTTCCTTCCTCCTACTAACTTTAGGTTTTGCTTGTTCTTCTTTCTCTAGTTGCTTTTGGTGTAAGGTTAGGTTGTTTATTTGAGATTTTTCTTGTTTCCTAAGGTAAGATTGTATTGCTATAAACTTCCCTCTTAGAATTGCTTTTGCTGCATCCCATAGGTTTTGGATCATTATGCTTTCATTTTCATTTGTCTCTAGGTATTTTTTGATTTCCTCTTTGATTTCTTCAGTGATCCATTGGTTGTTTAGTAGCATATTGTTTAGCCTCCACGTGTTTGTGATTTTACAGTTTTTTTTCTTGTAGTTTATTTCTAATCTCATAGCATTGTGGTAGGAAAAGATGCTTGATATGATTTCAATTTTCTTAAATTTACTGAGTCTCACTTTGTGGCCCAGCATGTGGTCAATCCTGGAGGATGTTCCATGTACACATGAGAAGAATGTGTATTTTTCTGCATTTGGATGGAAGGCTCTGTAAATATCAATTACATCCCTCTGGTCTAATGTGTCATTTAAGGCTTGTATTTCGTTATTAATTTTCGGTATGTATGGTCTATCCATTGGTGTAAGTGGAGTGTTAAACTCCCCCACTATTATTGTGTTACTTTTGATTTCCCCTGCTATGGCTGTTAGCGTTTGCCTTATATAATGAGGTGCTCCTACGTTGGGTGCATATATATTTACAATTGTTATATCTTCTTCTTGGATTGATCCCTTGATCATTATGTAGTGTCCTTCTTTGTCTCTTATAACAGTCTTTATTTTGATGTCTATTTTCTCTGATCTGAGTATTGCTACTCCAACTTTCTTTGGATCTACATTTGCATGGAATACATTTTTCCATCCCCTCATTTTCAGTCTGTATGTGTCCTGAGGTCTGAAGTGGGTCTCTAGGAGGCAGCATATATACAGGTCTTGTTTCTCTATCCATTCAGCCAGTCTGTGTCTTTTGCTTGGAGCATTTAATTCATTTACATTTAAGATAATTATTGATATGCAGGTTCCTATTGCCGCTTTCTTAATTGTTTTTGGTTTGTTTTTGTTTTTTTTTTTACATCTTTATTGGAGTATAATTGCTTTACAATTGTGTGTTAGTTTCTGCTTTATAACAAAGTGAATCAGTTATACATATATATATGTTCCCATATCTCTTCCCACTTGTGTCGCCCTTCCTCCCACCCTCCCTATCCCACCCCTCTAGGTGGTCACAAAGCACCAAGCTGATGTCCCTGTGCTATGCGGCTGCTTCCCACTAGCTATCTATTTTACATTTGGTAGTGTATATATGTCCATGCCACTCTCTCATTTTGTCACAGCTTACCCTTCCCCCTCCCTGTATCCTCAAGTCCATTCTCTAGTAGGTCTGTGTCTTTATTCCTATCTTATCCCTAGGTTCTCCACGACATTTTTTTTTCTTAGATTCCATGTATATGTGTTAGCATATGGTGCTTGTCTTTCTCTTTCTGACTTACTTCACTCTGTATGACAGACTCTGGGTCCATCCACCTCACTACAAAGAACTCAATTTCATTTCTTTTTATGGCTGAGTAATATTCCATCATATATATGTGCCACATCTTCTTTCTCCATTCATCCGATGATGGACACTTAGGTTGTTTCCATCCCCTGGCTATTGTAAATAGAACTGCAATGAACGTTTTGGTACATGACTCTTCTTGAATTATGGTTTTCTCAGGGTATATGCCCAGTAGTGAGATTGCTGGGTCATATGGTAGTTCTATTTTTAGTTTTTTAAGGAACCTCCATACTGTTCTCCATAGTGGCTGTACCATTTCACATTCCCACCAGCAGTGCAAGAGGGTTCCCTTTTCTCCACACCCTCTCCAGCATTTATTATTTCTAGATTTTTTGATGATGGCCATTCTGACTGGTGTGAGATGATATCTCACTGTAGTTTTGATTTGCATTTCTCTAATGATTAATGATGTTGAGCATTCTTTCATGTGTTTGTTGGCCATCTGTATGTCTTCTTTGGAGAAATGTCTATTTAGGTCTTCTGCCCATTTTTGGATTGGGCTGTTTGTTTTTTTGATATTGAGCAGCATGAGGTGTTTGTAAATTTGAGAGATTAATTCTTTGTCAGTTGCTTCATTTGCAAATATTTTCTCCCATTCTGAGGGTTGTCTTTTGGTCTTGTTTATGTTTTCCTTTGCTGTGCAAAAGCTTTGAAGTTTCATTAGGTCCCATTTGTTTATTTTTGTTTTTATTTCCATTTCTCTAGGAGGTGGGTCAAAAAGGATCTTGCTGTGATTTATGTCATAGAGTGTTCTGCCTATGTTTTCCTATAAGAGTTTGATAGTGTCTGGCCTTACATTTAGGTCTTTAATCCACTTTGAGCTTATTTTTGTGTATGGTGTTAGGGAGTGTTCTAATCTCATACTTTTACATGTAGCTGTCCAGTTTCCCCAGAACCACTTATTGAAGAGACTGTCCTTTCTCCACTGTACATTCCTGCCTCCTTTATCAAAGATAAGGTGACCATATGTGCATGGGTTTATCTCTGGGCTTTCTATCCTGTTCCATTGACCTATCTTTCTGTTTTTGTGCCAGTACCATACTGTCTTGATTACTGTAGCTTTGTAGTATAGTCTGAAGTCAGGGAGCCTGATTCCTCCAGCTCCCTTTTTCGTTCTCAAGATTGCTTTGGCTATGCGGGGTCTTTTGTGTTTCCATACAAATTGTGAAATTTTTTGTTCTAGTTCTGTGAAAAATGCCAGTGGTAGTTTGATAGGGATTGCATTGAATCTGTAGATTGCTTTGGGTAGTAGAGTCATTTTCACAATGTTGATTCTTCCAATCCAAGAACATGGTATATGTCTCCATCTATTTGTATCATCTTTAATTTCTTTCATCCCTCAGTGTCTTATAATTTTCATCAGTGTCTTTCATCAGTGTCTTATAATCAGTGTCTATCATCAGTGTCTTATAATTTTCTGCATACAGGTCTTTTGTCTCCTTAGGTAGGTTTATTCCTAGATATTTTATTCTTTTTGTTGCACTGGTAAATGGGAGTGTTTTCTTGATTTCACTTTCAGATTTTTCATCATTAGTGTATAGGAATGCCAGAGATTTCTGTGCATTAATTTTTTGTCCTGCTACTTTACCAAATCCATTGATTAGCTCTAGTAGTTTTCTGGTAGCATCTTTAGGATTCTCTATGTATAGTATCATGTCATCTGCAAACAGTGACAGCTTTACTTCTTCTTTTCCAATTTGGATTCCTTTTATTTCCTTCTCTTCTCTGATTGCTGTGGCTAAAACTTCCAAAACTATGTTGAGTAAGAGTGGTGAGTCGTCGTGTCTCCACTGTCATTTTTTTCTAGGTATTTTTTGATTTCCTCTTTGATTTCTTCAGTGATCACTTCGTTATTAAGTAGTGCATTGTTTAGCCTCCATGTGTTTTTAATTTTTACAGATCTTTTCCTGTAATTGATATCTAGTCTCATAGCATTGTGGTCAGAAAAGATACTTGATACAATTTCAGTTTTCTTAAAGTTACCAAGGCTTGATTTGTGACCCAAGATATGATCTATCCCAGAGAATGTTCCATGAGCACTTGAGAAAAATGTGTATTCTGTTGTTTTTGGATGGAATGTCCTATAACTATCAGTTAAGTCCATCTTGTTTAAGGTATCATTTAAAGCTTGTGTTTCCTTATTTATTTTCATTTTGGATGATCTGTCCATTGGTGAAATTGGGGTGTTAAAGTCCCCTACTATGAATGTGTTACTGTCAATTTCCCCTTTTATGGCTGTTAGTATTTGCCTTATGTATTGAGGTGCTCCTATATTGGGTGCATAAATATTTACAATTATTTTATCTTCTTCTTGGATTGATCCCTTGATCATTATGTAGTGTCCTTCTTTGTCTCTTCTAATAGTCTTTATTTTATCTATTTTGTCTGATATGATAATTGCTCCTCCAACTTTCTTTTGGTTTCCATTTGCATGGAATATTTTTTCCATCCCCTCACTTTCAGTCTGTATGTGTCTCTAGGTCTGAAGTGGGTCTCTTGTAGACAGCATATATATGGGTCTTGTTTTTGTATCCATTCAGCCAGTCTGTGTCTTTTGATGGGAGCATTTAATCCATTTACATTTAAGGTAATTATCGATATGTATGTTCCTATTCCCATTTTCTTAATTGTTTTGGGTTTGTTATTGTAGGTCTTTTTCTTCTCTTGTGTTTCTTGCCTAGAGAAGATCCTTTAGCATTTGTTGTAAAGCTGGTTTGGTGGTACTGAACTCTCTCAGCTTTTGCCTGTCTGTAAAGATTTTAATTTCTCCATCAAATCTGAATGAGATCCTTTCTGTGTAGAGTAATCTTGGTTGTAGGTTTTTCTCCTTCATCACTTTATTTTTTTTTTTTTTTTTTTTGTTTTGTTTTGCTGTACGCGGGCCTCTCACTGCTGTGGCCTCTCCCGTTGCGGAGCACAGGCTCCGGACGCACAGGCCCAGCGGCCACGGCTCACGGGCCCAGCCGCTCCGCGCACCAGACCGGGGCACGAACCCGCATCCCCTGCATCGGCAGGCGGACTCCCAACCACTGCGCCACCAGGGAGGCCCTCCTTCATCACTTTAAATATGTCCTGCCAGTCCCTTCTGGCTTGCAGAGTTTCTGCTGAAAGATCAGCTGTTAACCTTATGGGGATTCCTCTGTGTGTTATTTGTTGTTTTTCCCTTGCTGCTTTTAATATGTTTTCTTTGTGTTTAATTTTTAACAGTTTGATTAATATGTGTCTTGGCATGTTTCTCCTTGGATTTATCCTGTATGGGGCTCTTTGTGCTTCCTGGACTTGATTAACTATTTCCTTTCCCATATTAGGGAAGTTTTCAACTATAATCTCTTCAAATATTTTCTCAGTCCGTTTCTTTTCTTCTTCTTCTTCTGGAACCCCTATAATTCGAATGTTGGTGCGTTTAATGTTGTCCCTGAGGTCTCTGAGACTGTCCTCAGTTCTTCTCATTCTTTTTTCTTTATTCTGCTCTGCTGTAGTTATTTCCACTATTTTATCTTCCAGGTCACTTATCCGTTCTTCTGCCTCAGTTATTCTGCTATTGATCCCATCTAGAGTATTTTTAATTTCATTCATTGTGTTGTTCATCATTGCTTGTTTCATCTTTAGTTCTTCTAGGTCCTTGTTAAATGTTTCTTGCATTTTGTCTATTCTATTTCCAAGATTTTGGATCATCTTTACTATCATTATTCTGAATTCTTTTTCAGGTAGACTGCCTATTTCCTCTTCATTTGTTAGGTATGGTGGTGGGTTTTTATCTTGCTCCTTCATCTTCTGTGTGTTTTTCTGTCTTCTCATTTTGTGTATCTTACTGTGTTTGGGGTCTCCTTGCTGCAGGTTCATATTTCCCGTTGTTTTTGGTGTCTGTCCCCAGTGGCTAAAGTTGGTTCAGTGGGTTGTGTAGGGTTCCTGGTGTAGGGGACTAGTGCCTGTGTTCTGGTGGATGAGGCTGCATCTTGTCTTTCTGGTGAGCAGGTCCACGTCTGGTGGTGTGTTTTGGTGTGTCTGTGGACTTATGATTTTAGGCAGCCTCTCTGCTAATGGGTGGGGTTGTGTTCCTGTCTTGCTAGTTGTTTGACATAGGGTGTACAGCACTGTAGCTGGCTGGTCATTGAGTGAAGCTGGGTGTTGGTTTTGAGATGAGCTCTGGGAGATTTTCACCGTTTGACATTACGTGGAGCTGGGAGGTCTCGTGGACCAGTATCCTGAAGTTGGCTGTCCCACCTCAGAGGCACAGCACTGACTCCTGGCTGCAGCACCAAGAGCCTTTCATCCACACGGCTCAGAATAAAAGGGAGAAAAAGTAGAAAGGAAGGAAGGAAGAAAGAAAGAAAAAGAAGGAAGGAAAGAAAGAAAGAAAGGAAGGAAGAAAGAGGATAAAAGAAAATAAAGTAAGATAAAGTTATTAAAATAAAAAATAATAAGAACAAAATTTTTTACATAAAAAAAAAAACGGATAGAACCCTAGGACAACAAATGGTGAAAGTAAAGCTATACAGACAAAATCTCACACAGAAGCATACACATACACACTCACAAAAAGAGGAAAAGAGGGAAAAATAATAAATCTTGCTCTCAAAGTCCACCTCCTCAATTTGGGATGATTCGTTGTCTATTCAGGTATTCCACAGATGCAGGGTACATCAAGTTGATTGTGGAGTTTTAATCCGCTGCTCCTGAGGCTGCTGGGAGAGATTTCCGTTTCTCTTCTTTGTTCGCACAGCCCCGGGGTCTCAGCTTTGGATTTGGGCCCGACTCTGCGTGTAGGTTGCCGGAGGGCGTCTGTTCTTCGCTCAGACAGGACGGGGTTAAAGGAGCAGGTGATTCGGGGGCTCTGGCTCACTCAGGCCGGGGGAGGGAGGGGCACGATGGGGGGTGAGCCTGCAGCGGCAGAGGCCGGCGGAACATTGCACCAGCCTGAGGCGCGCCGTGTGTTCTCCCAGGGAAGTTGTCCCTGGATCCCGGGACCCTGGCAGTGGCAGGCTGCACAGGCTCCCAGGAGGGGAGGTGTGGATAGTGACCTGTGCTCGCACACAGGCTTCTTGGTGGTGGCAGCAGCAGCCTTAGTGTCTCATGCCTGTCTCTGGGGTCCACGCTGTTAGCTGCGGCTCACGCCCGTCTCTGGAGCTCCTTTAAGCAGCGCTCTTAATCCCCTCTCCTCGCGCACCAGGAAACAAAGTGGGACGAAAAAGTCTCTTGCCTCTTCGGCAGATCCAGACTTCCCTGGACTCCCTCCCGGCTAGCCGTGGTGCACTAACCCCTGCAGGCTGTGTTCACACCGCCAACCCCAGTCCTCTCCCTGCGCTCTGACCGAAGCCCGAGCCTCAGCTCACAGCCCCGCCCGCCCCGGCGGGTGAGCAGACAAGCCTCTCGGGCTGGTGAGTGCCAGTCGGCACCGATCCTCTGTGCAGAAATCTCTCAGCTTTGCTCTCGGTACCCTTGTGGCTGTGCTCTCCTCCGCGGCTCCGAAGCTTCCCCCTCCGCCACCCGCAGTCTCCGCCCGCAAAGGGGCTTCCTAGTGTGTGGAAACCTTTCCTCCTTCACAGCTCCCTCCCACTGGTGCAGGTCCCGTCCCTATTCTTTTGTCTCTGTTTATTCTTTTTTCTTTTGCCCTACCCAGGTACGTGGGGAGTTTCTTGCCTTTTGGGAGGTCTGAGGTCTTCTGCCAGCATTCAGTAGGTGTTTTGTAGGAGTTTTTCCACGTGTAGATGTATTTCTGATGTATCTGTGGGGAGGAAGGTGATCTCTGCATCTTACTCTTCTGCCATCTTCCCCCTCTCCCTTGGGTTTGTTTTTATAGGTCTTTTTTCTTCCCTTCCTGTCTTGTTCTGTTCTCCTGGAATTTGATGACCATCTTTAGTGTTGTGTTTGGGTAGCATTTTCTTTTCTTTTTCCTTTTTTTTTTTTTATTCGTGTGTGTGTGTGTGTGTGTGTGTGTGTGTGTGTGTGTATCGTGTTTTTGGGTTTGCTGATCCCATAGGTTTTGATATAGCAGTCTACATATGTACAAGGTTGTTTTCAGTTGCTGGTGTCTTTCCTGTCTAGAGAAGTTTCTCTTTGCAATTGTTGCAAAGCTGGTTTGGTGGTGCTGAACTCTCTTAGCTTTTGCTTTTCTGTGAAGCTTTTGATTTCTCTGTCAAGTCTGAATGAGAGCCTTGCTGGGTAGAGTATTCTTGATTGTAGTTTCTTCCCTTTCATCACTTTAAATATTTCGTGCCACTTCCTTTTGGCCTGCAGAGTTTCTGCTGAACAATCAGTGGATATTCTTATGGGAGTTCCCTTGTATGTTATTTGTCATTTTTCCTTTGTTGCTTTTTTTGTTTGTTTGTTTTTTATTTTGTTTGTTTTTTGTTTTTTAACTTTATTGGAGTATAATTGCTTTACAGTGTTGTGTTAGCTGTATAAAAGAGTGAATCAAGTATATGTATACATATATCCCCATGTCCCCTCCCTCTTGCATCTCCCTCCCACCCTCCCTATCCCCTGTTGCTTTTAATAGTTTTTCTTTGTCTTTAATTTTTGTCAGTTTGATTACTGTGTCTCAGCATGTTCCTCCTTGGGTTTATCCTGCTTGGGACTCTCTGCACTTCCTGGACTTGGGTGATTGTTTTGTTTCCCATGTTAGGGAAGTTTTCAGCAATTATCTCTTCAGATATTTTCTCAGGTCCTTTCTCTCTCTCTTCTTCTGGGACCCCTATAAAGTGAATGTTGGTATGGCTGATGTTGTACCAGATGTCTCTTAGATTGTCTTAATTTCTTTTTATTCTTTTTTCTTTATTCTGTTCTGTGGCAGTGATTTCCACCATTCTGTCTTCCAGGTCACTTATTCGTTCTTCTGCCTCAGTTATTCTGCTATTGATTCCTTCTAGTGTATTTTTCATTGCAGTTTTAATATTGTTCATCTCTGTTTGTTTGTTCTTTAGTTCTTCTAGGTCTTTGTTAAACATTTCTTGCATCTTCTCGATCCTTGCCTCCATTCTTTTTTGAGATCCTGGATCATCTTCACTATCATTATTCTGAATTATTTTTCTTGAAGTTTTCCTAGCTCCACTTCACTTAGTTTTTCTGGGGTTTTATCTTGTTTCTTCATCTGGGACATATACCTTTGCCATTTCATTTTGTTTAATTTTCTGTGATTTTGGATTCCATTCCACAGGCTGCAGGATTGTAGTTCTCACTTCTGCTGTCTGCAGAAGTGGGTGAGGCTGGTGGATGAGGCTGTCTAAGAGTCTTGTGCAAGCTTCCTGATGGGAGGGCCTGGTGGTGGGTGGAGGTGGGTCTTGTCCCTCTGGTGGGCAGGGCTGTGCTCAGTAAAACCTTAATCTGCTTGCCCACTCATGGATGGGGCTGTGCTCCCACCCTGTTGGTTGTCTGGCCTGAGGCAACCCAGCACTGGAGCCTACAGACTGTTTTGTGGGGCTAATGATGGCCTCAAGGAGGGCTCATGCCAATGGGTACTTCCCAGAACTGCTGATGGCAGTGTCCTTGTCCCCACAATGAGCCCCAGCTGCCCTCATCTCCTCAGGAGACCCTTCAATACTAGCAGGTAAGTCTGGCCCAGTCTTTTATGGGGTCGCTGTTTTTTTCCCCTGGGTCCTGGTGCACACCCTCCGAGAGTAGAGTCTCTGTTTCCCCCAGTCCCGTGGAAGTCCTGTGATCAAATCCCACTAGCCTTCAAAGCTAGATTCTCTGGGGACTCTTCCTCCCATTGCTGGACTCCCAGTCTGGGCAGCCTGACATGGGCTCAGAACTTTCACTCCTGTGGGATAACTTCTGTGGTATAATTGTTTTCCAGTTTGTAGGTCGCCTACCAGCAGGTGTGGGATTTGAATTTATCATGATTGCACCCCTCCTACCATCTTGCTGTGGCCTCCTTTTTGTCTTTGGATGTAGGGTATCCTTTTTTGGTAGGTTCCAGCGTTTTTTATCAATGGTTGTTCAGCAGTTAGTTTTGGTGTTGGTGTTTCGTAAGAAGGCGGTGAGCTCACGTCCTTCTACTCCTCCATCTTGACCTAATCTCCTGTAATACATCTTATTTTATTTGTTCCATTACTTTTACATTTGATCTCAGTGTTAATTCAACATTTTTCTACATCTGATTCACTTAAAGTTTAGCAAAGTGATTTTTAAAAATAAATCTCCCCTTTTTTTCTTATGTCCTTTTGCCCATTCTCTTCTCTTTTTCCCTTACTTTTTCCTCACTCCTATTCTATTCCTCTCCATTTTACTTCATTTCCCTAGATGCTGCTTTTACTTAGCAGTTAATATTTTACTACAACTTTACTTCTGTAAGCGAGAGCTTTAAAATTAACTGTTATACTTACTCATTATTTTTAGATCTTAATTTATCTTACCTTTAATTGATTTCATAATATACTGTGTTCTCTTATTAGTCAATGAAGATATGCCCCTGCTTTAAGGAATCCCTTTATAAAATATTTCAAACACTGCAAGAATTCAAGAAGAAGCTCCTCTAGTTTGTCTTCTATATTTAGGGCTTCAACTATCACTTGTATTACTGATAGCTCCAAATATACCTGTCTATCCTTAAACTTGAGATCTAGATCCAATTTTTTGCTGCTTATTGGATATCTGTGTTTGAATATCCCATAAAACTTAAGTGCACCTAAAACATCTTATTACTTTCATTCCATATTTTCATTCCATTTCATTCCATTTCATTACTTCAAAGTTAAAACCTCACCTGTGCTTCCTAATGTATTTCTAATTTTTAGACATCACCTGCAACTCCTTTACCTGAGCTACAAGTCATGAATTGCATTTGACTCCTCTGTTTTCTCCTTCCGCCTCTCAACTGTTAACCAAAACTTGTTTTTCGGGCCTCCCTGGTGGCGCAGTGGTTGAGAGTCCGCCTGCCGATGCAGGGGATACGGGTTCGTGCCCCGGTCTGGGAGGATCCCATATGCCGCGGAGCGGCTGGGCCCGTGAGCCATGGCCGCTGAGCCTGCGCATCCGGAGCCTGTGCTCCGCAACGGGAGAGGCCACAACAGTGAGAGGCCCGCGTACGGAAAAAAAAAATAATAATAAAAAAATAAAAATAAAAAACTTGTTTTTCTTAATGGCCAATATATTTCTCATTCATCACTTCCTTTCTTTTTTGTCTTAGATTCAAGCTCTCATTAACTTTAAGTTGGACTCTTGCAGTAGCCTTCTTACTACTTTCCTTACACACGTCCCTCTTTCAACCCAATACTACTACAGTGTTAATACCGAAAACTTTCATAAAGAGCCAATCACACCCCCATTTCCTATAGAATAAAAGGTCACATACTCCAGTCTGCCTTCCACAGTGTGACCTTGTATAGTTTCAGGCTCATCTGCCACTCCCCACCACCTCTTTTGTTTCATCCACACGGAATTCTCTAGCTTTCTCTAATCAATCAGATTACCACTTTACCTTGTGCCTTGGCTCATTGGGACCTTCTCTCCAGAATTTCTTTGTGTGTGTGTACTTTACCCCTTTCCTTTTCACTTTCAATCTACTAAAGTTCTGCTCCTCTCTCAAAGATCCAGCTCTAACACCTCCTTGTAAAGCCTTTCTAACGTTCTCACATCCTCTTTCTTATCAACCTGGGAGAAGTTGTGGTTTCATCCTCCCATAGCAACGTGTTCATATTTCCAGCATAGAACCTACCAATTTAAAATAGTGGTTGATGTGTACTCATTTGTCTCTTTGGCTGTATACCGTGTGAAGTCCCTAAGGTAGAGAAAAATTGCTATTCATGTCTTTGAGTGCTTGGCACTCAGTACAGTGACACGTTGGAGGTACTCAGCAAATAATTGCAGAATGAGTACATTGGATTACAAAAATTTATGCACAAGTTTTCTGGAACTGGGCTGTGCTTTAAGTCATGGATATACACATAATTTGAATGGAAGGGGAAAACAAAGTGGGGTAAAATGGTATAGGCCTAATAAGGGAATTGGAAAGGAGAGAGTCACATTAAAAAGAAGTCAGAACAAAAAAGAGGACCAACAGGAAGATTCTATGTATATATAGTAAACACATTGGGGAAGAGGAAGAAAGATAATATAGCAAATGAAATTGGTTCTTTAGGACAGAAACAGTTGAAAGGTAAAAGGGTGAAGAGTAAGGCATGGAGTCAAATTAGACTTGAAGAGAAAGCACAAAAGTCAGACTGGCAGATCTCAGTCTGGAAGTGTTTCCAGTTGACCACAGAGCCTGTGGTTGCTTGTATGTTGTGTGGATAATATTAAATGAGCTTTTCATGTCACTTAACTCCTTACCAATTTGTCATCTGGAAAAGTGACTCCAGTTCAGCTATAAATACCTTGACCCATATGCCATACAAAGTAAGACATATTTTACCATGCTAAAGATAAGAAACTGGTTTAAGACTTAGTTTTGACCAACCGATGGCAGTTTGCACCTGCCAGACTTCTCTCAAGGATTCCCTTACAAATAGTGTAGGTAGGCATTGAGGTATGTTGAACTGGGCACACAGAGGGAGGTAGTAAGGACTGAAGAGCTTATCATTTGTATGTCTTTTCTTTGGCTATTTGCATAAATATTCAGAGTGTGTTAATCTGCACACCTAGAACTTTAGAATAAAAGTAACGACTTTCAAATTGGTTTTTCTTGATTTTTTTTTTCATTTTTACACTCTGCTTTTTCTTCCATCTTTCTCAAACTCGATTTTCCCCAGGAGTAGAGTTGGGAGTTAATAGTACAAAACGCTGCTTGCTAAAGATTCTTTAAAAAAGACTGTAAAGAACTTCCAAGAAAAAGTTTAAGAATTTCTGCTGTAGCCCATCCACTTGCTTGTGGTATTTTTGTAGATATATTTGGGGGGGGGGGGTTGTTGTTCTTGTTTTTGCTACAATAACCATAGCCTTGCTAGAATCATATACATATTTATTTTCATCAATTATGTGAACATTATAGTGTAAAATGGACATTGCTGAAGAAGGATAGAGATTTAGGGCCTCCCTGGTGGCGCAGTGGTTGAGAGTCCGCCTGCCGATGCAGGGGATACGGGTTCGTGCCCCGGTCTGGGAGGATCCCATATGCCGCGGAGCGGCTGGGCCCGTGAGCCACGGCCGCTGGGCCTGCGCGTCCGGAGCCTGTGCTCCGCAACGGGAGAGGCCACAACAGTGAGAGGCCCGCATACCGCAAAAAGGAAAAAAAAAAAAAAAAAAAAAAAGGATAGAGATTTATATGAACTGCAACAGAGACAAATTACTGACATCACATGCAGCAGTGGTCTGTGGATATGAAAGGGTAGAAAATACTAAGTTGGGAGTCAGGAGACTTGGCTTCTAGATCATCTCACACTCTGCAGCTGTAAGACTTTGGGTAAGTTATTTAGGCACTATGTACCGCAATTTCCCATGGTTGAAAAAATGGGAATGGTATCTGCTCTGCCTACTTCACATGAACTATTTGAGTATAAAAGGCGGTAAAAATGCAATAATAGTTCTGAGGGTTTTATGAACTGTGAAGTGACCTGTAAATACTGCACTAACTGATCAAGGAAAGCATTCGTTATGAGTGCAGCCCTGCCTGTTCCTCTGAAAACTAACAACCCAGTTCCATAATTATTTTATTCTTGATACTGCAGTCTGGCTGTACTGCAGTATTTAGGATCCTTTAGCACAGTGCATTTCTCAGGCTATGACTTAGTGTTTCCAGAAGAGGGCAGCAAAACTCCAATATGAGGAGTCTGCCACTTCCTCAAAGTAAAGCAGTGTTTCCTTGAGAGGAAAACAACTGTATTGTAAAGAGAACAACAGCCCTTAAAAAATGATGGTCTTTAGGTGACAGATGAGGCAAATCCCGATACTATAAATGCCACAACAAACAGTCACTCATTTCAAATAATATTTTCCTTTTCTGTAACCTCTGAAGAAAATAATTGGGGATGTTTCTTTAATCTCATTTTAATGATTTGACCTGTGTAGCCAGAACCCACCCCCCACCCCCGCCTCCAGCCAGTTTTTCCATTTAACCCCAGATTTTTAGATCTCACATTGCACCGGTTTTTAAATAAAAATGTTTTTAATAAGATGAAAGTAAGATGTTTAGGCCTGATTCTTTCCATTTCAGGTGCCCGGCTAAAAGTCCAAAGAATGATTTCCACTGGTACCTAAATGTCTGTTATAGAGTGTGTCTGTGTCATTTGGAGCAAATATTATCTGTATCATCTGTATCTATCTTTCTTATTTTTTATTATTTAAATTTGTTTTAAAATATCCTTCTGCTTTTATACCTTCTAAGAACATCGGCAGCTAACATTTGAACTGATTTTTTTTTTTTGAACTGTTCTTAATAGCATATAAGGTACTCTCCTACCTGTTTTCATGTGAGGTTGATAGCCATGCTCCCCATTTTACAGATAAGTTTTCTCATCTGTAAGCAGACTAGCTGTTCTCTGCTTAGAGGAAAGTTCAGGGAGATGCCTCATATGTCAAGAGAGTCCCAAGGGGTGGGTGTTTTCTCTTTCCTAATGAATGATAGAAGAGCCAATTCAGAAACTGATGCTTTTTCTGTCTGCTTTACTACAATCAGAGATGGGGTAGAAAGGCTTTCAGTGACAGTTTTTCAATTCATTCTGCTCTTGTCGGTTCATTACTGGCTCTGCACTTTGAAAATTTTCCTCTGTTTCTCACTCTGCCCCCTCCGTTGCCTTCCCCAAGTCAGAGTCCTCTTTCCATTCCAGCTAAACCTCTTCCTGTTCCTAAGCATTGCATCACATTCTGGGCTTACGGTAGACCAGCACCCCCACACTGGCACCAGGGAGTACACAGGCCTCTTCTTTATTGGCTGAAAGTTCTTGTCTGGTGAGCACAGAATAAGTCACTCACTTCCTGACTCCCAGCCCTGGCTGAATTTACCTCTGGAAAAAAAATATATCTCAGATTTTTGTTTATTTGTTTATAAATCCCCTTCACTTCGGCCATATCCTTGGAATGAGCAAGATTTTACCAAGTAGGAACGGTATGGAAGGGCTTTTGAGGTAGAGGGAGTAGTATGTGTGCCTCTCTGAATGAGCTGTCTACCCTGTTGTTTCTAATTCTTCATTTCACCCTCACTTTTCAACCCAGTCTAATCCAGCATTGGCTCCCACTGTGTTGAAGGGTTGAAGGGGCTTTCACTAAGGACAGTAATGCCCCCCCCCATATTACTAAATCCAGTCAGTGGATACATCAGTCTCTATCTTACTTGACTGCACAGCATCTGATGCTCTTGACCTTCTTGATGGACCCACCATCTTCCTTTGGTTTTCACACACTGTTATTTTCCTACCTTAGTCATGGATCTTCAGTATCTTTTGCAAGCTCCTCTTTCTTTAGGAACTTTTAAGTGTTGGTGTTCCTTAGGACCCCATCTTATGTCAGCTTTTCTTTCTTCTACACATTCTCTGAGAAGTCACATCCCCTTCCATGGCTTTAGTTGAGATCTATATACCAATGACTTCCAAATCTCTACTTCCACTGAACTCCAGACTTATGTATCAACTGCCTTCTAGAACCTGTCCAGTTGGAAACTCCTAAAACCATACTAACTCGCTCCTTCAAACTATTCCTCTTCTAATGTTCCTTATCCAAATATATGCCACAACATCCATCCAGATACTCTAGCCAGAAACGTAGGATTCATCCTCGATTACTCTTTTGCTCACCCTCCACATTCAATCAATAACCAAGTCCAGTAAAATCTGCTTCTTTGGATCTACCCACTTACCCTCACCCCCATCTGACCAAAGTGATCACCTCTGGATTTTTGAAAGTCTTTGCTAGTTTCCTGCCTCCAGTTTTTCTCCCCTTGGATTGTTTTCCACCAGTCACCAGAAAGCTTTTTATAAATGTAATTCTGATAAGTTCACCTCCTTTGCTTAAAATCATTTAGTTGCTTCCCACTGTCCTTAGGCTAGAGTCCAAACTCCTTAGCATGGCTTATAAGCCCTTCACGATCGGCAGCCTGCCTACCTGCCATCAGTCTGTGCTCCACTCCCACTGGATTCCAATGTTTCAAATACACAGTACTTCCTCTTGCTTCTTGGCCTTCACAACTACTCTTTCCTTTGCCTGGAACACTCTATTATAGGGCCTCAAACATATCCAGTCTAAATTCTAGCCCCAAATTGTCATTTATCTTATTCCTCAATCAGAACTGAATTTGGATACTTAATTTTAAATCAGTTCTTGAATTAAAACCCAAATTAACCTTATCTCATCTGATGTTTTTCTTATTTCTTTGAAAAATACATCCAAGGGTGTGTTCTAATGAAAATGTATTTGAACTAATTAACTTAGATCAGGATTGAGTTTTTCCATAGCTGAATGTGAACTGGAACATATTTTTTAAATTACTGGAATGTTTTCTTGATTATTATTCATCATGACATCCTATCTTTGGAATTTTTTGTTCATTTCCAGTTGGTTTCTACTACTCCCCTTTCCTACCTCTCAACCCTTCCCCTCTGGTTACCCTACACTTGCCCCTCAGTGGATCCAGTTTGCATGCAGCGGTAGCTGCTGTGGGGCTGCGGTTAAATAGAACTGCTCAGACTGCAACAGGAAAGCATTGAATCGAAAGCAAGGGGGAGGAAGCACAAACCGATACCCACCACAAAGCTGCTGAGTGCCCAGCATGACCCAAGCCGCACCCTCTGATGAGGAGTCTTGTGGAGGAGTAAGAAGCCACAGAGCTTAATAAATCATCAGCACAGCCCGTTCTCCATTTCCCGTGATCCAGCCTTCCTGGGTCACCATGAGTGTCACCAGGTACTGGCCTAAGAAAGTGGGTGAGGACAGAAAAGCCACCAGAGAGGTAGAGGCTGGGGGAAAGTCCCTAAAATGAATGACTTTATCTCAAACTCCCCACATGGTCCAGCTCTGTGAGCAGGAAGATCCCGGGTATATGAGTGTTTCAAAGGAGCTCTCTACCTGGGGTGAGAGATGTAGGCTCCCATGTTCCCTGAAAATTCCTTTGCTACCTGGCTGAAAGGCTGGTTTAGTAGTGGCCAAAACTTTTTTATTTTATAACTGAAGATAAAGCCCCCGTGAGATATAATTAGAGAGCTTTAAATTCACATTAAGGTATAAATGACTATTTTTAGATTCTTTCCTGACTCCAGTAGAGGGAGAAGGAGAAGGGAAGGAGGTGAGAGCATCAAAGATGTATCCCACCTACTTTATGATTTAGCGCATGCCTACCCTGACTATTTATGCTTGTCACCTTTGCTATCAAAGGAGATACTAATTCTTCAGCAGCCAGAATTATAGGGAAGGGGATGAAAAGTATGGAAAAATGTGTAGTAACTAGGTCTAGATTTTAATCACTGGTAAGGTTGGGAACTCCTTGGAATTGCAGAGTCTCACAGCAGCTCATTACTCATTACCTCAGAATCTTGGGAGGTGAGAGCTGGGCCCCACTTTTGCAGCTGGAGAGGGAGAGCACAGAGACCAGGGGTGACCATCTTGGTCTGGAAGAAAGTCTGCTTTGCTTGGCTGGAAGTGGGCACTTGTGTCTTCACAGAGTGCCAGACTCACACTTCAGATAACAGAACAGGAAGTATGGTTAGTGCAGCTGAGAGGTGAGAGAGAAATTACTGTGTACCCAAGACCATTAAGTTACCCATTGACCTTTCAGCATCACACTTTTCTATCCTGTAAGTGACAGGGACCGAGTGTGGGGAGCACTGGGAAGCAGGTGAAACGTCCCCTGAGGTGTACCCCCTTCCCTTGCAGCAGTCTCACCTCTCCAGTCATGTTCAGCTTCTTTCTTCTCTTCAACCCAGAAAATCTTCCAAGATCTAGATCATCAATGAAATTTAAATGGAGGAGTATGGGCACTTTGATAGGAGGTGAGGGAAACAATTCTTGAGTAGATGGACCATCTTCTCTCACAAGGCCAGAGCTACAAGTGATAAAAATGTGGCCTCTGTTTTAGCAACACCAACAGCAGTGAGTTGGAAGGGATCCTAATCAAGGAAAAAGGGAATGGAATTGTAGTCAGATGACTTTGTTTTGAAACTATCCTCCTTCCCTCCTTTCCTGCCTCCTTCTTTCCTCCCTTCCTCTCAGAAAGGAGGAGAGGGAAATGTAGCCATAGAATGGGAAGCTCCTTGAAGCTCAGAGGAATGCTGCAAACTTCCCAAGACTGAGTGCCTGCCCAGAGGTTGCCTACTTTCTTCAGCGGTCAAGGACATTCCTCTTGTTAAACCCTCAAGTTATGTTTAATAATTATGTGTGATACAAGCTGCAGGAGCTGGGTGACTGTGCTCCCCAGGTGCCATCTTTCAGCCGGTGACCTGCCTTAATACGTTCCATTACTTAGACAAGGAAAATTCACAATATGAGTGCAAAGGGGGAGACAGGGAATGTGAGCTACTTTTTGAAAAAGCTTACTTATGAAAGAAGAGGGGTTGGCTAGAGGACATACGGAGTAAAGAATGGACTTCTTTTTTTTTTTAATTGAGAGGTTTAGGGAAGTGCACATACTTGAGAAAGAGTGTGGTGAGAGGTCTTAAGCAAGTTACTTCATTCTAAACTTTGGTTCTCTCATCTGGGGAAAAAAAGAAGTTTCTATGAAGATTACAATTAAATTAAAATCAAATCCACAGTAGTAGCTTGAACACTGCAAAGCCCTTTTAAACATGTTGGTTATTATAACTATCATCATCTAGTGACTATACAGATGAGTAAGCCCTGGTCACAGCTGTTCTGTCTCTGTGTCTTCTACCCTATATGACAGCTGTGAGGACGAGATGGGCTCTTGAGTAGGCAGGGCCAAGACATACAAGGAAGAGGCTAATAAATAGTGGTATGATTTGTATCTTGTCATGCTTTGAACCTTGGGGGATGGTGTCTGTGTGTGTGTGCATGTGTGTGTCTTACTAGATACTTTGTTACCAAATAATACTATTAATAATACTATTAATAATAATAATATTAAATAATACTATTTTTGTTTCTTATTTTATTATCTATTATTTTAAATTCTTATTTAAAAAATGGACACATTCAGATCCAACATCTCTCCATAAAGCTCTAATTTAGGGAAAACATTTTTAGAAACTAAAAATACCCTTCTTGAAATGCAAGGGAATGTACAAATAATATTATAGACATGAATTTCTGCTGAGACAAAGGAGCAGTTTCCTAGAAGTTACCTAATGTTAATCCACAGTTTTGTAGGAAGAGTTAACTTCTTATCTTTTCTGGCTATTTACAGGATCACATTATAATTTTGCTTTGAAACAAATTTGGCCACAGCAATCATGATTCCTTTTATCAAACAATTCCCATCAGCTCTACACAGCTTTATATACTCAGCGAATCAGTCTTTATCCTCGTAATTATTTGCTTTGCAACTTTGCTTTGAGCCATCCCACCCCCATTCCTACACAGTTTGCAGTAAAGATATCCTACAAATTCCACTCCCACATTTCCTCTCCCTTTCCTGTGTGGTTTTCCAACCTTGAGATGATTTATGCCTTCATTTCTGGGCGCATCTCTTCACCTATTCCTTATCGTCCCTCCTCCATCCCTTAGTCCATCCTCCTCTTCCCCTGGCCCCTCTCCACCTCCAGCTTTTATTACTAGCAACCCCTCAGGCCAATCCATAGCATGCTCCTTCATGCATTACATGAACAAATTTTTTGAGGACATTGAATGGAACAACCTGGTGTCTTTTTCCAATAATGAATGAAAAATAACCATATTCAGATATAATTTATATGTTGTAAAGTTCAAATGTTTAGGGTGTACAATTCAGTGGTTTATAATATTGATATATAAATAGAGAGAGTTGTACATCTATCACCCTAATTAATTTTAGAACATTTTCATTATCCCCCAAAGAAACCTTATACCAGTTAATAGTCACTCACTATTTTCACTCCCCTCCTCACCCTTTTGCTCCTACTAATTCTAGGCAACCACTTTCTCTTTTTATAGATCTGCCTTTCCTAAACATTTTACATAAATGAGATCCACACATTAGTGGTCTTTTGTGACTGGCTTCTTTCACCTACATAATGTTTTCGAGGTTCAACTATATTGTAGCATGTGGCATCTGTACTTCATTCCTTTTTATTGCCAAATAATATTCTATTGTATGGTTATATCACTTTCTGTTTATCCATTCATTGGTTGATGAACTTTTAGGTTGTTTGCATTTTTTGGCTATTATACGAATAAAATTATTATGAACATTTATGTACAAGCTTTTGTGTGGACATAAGTTTTCAGTTTTCTTGGATAGAAACCTAGGATTGGAATTGCTAGGTCATAAGGTAACTCTATTTTTAGCATTTAGAGGGACTGCCAAATTGTTTTCCGAAGTGGCTGCATCATACTATTTACTTTCTCATAAGCAGTGTATGAGGGTTCCAATTTCTCCACATCCTCACCAAAATTTGTTAATGTCTGCCTTTTTTTATTATAGCGATTCTAGTGAGTGAGAAGTGGTATCTCATTGTGATTTTCATTTGCATTTCCTGAATGACTTTCTATGTGCTTATTAACTATTTGTATAAGCATTTTCTTTGGGAAAATGTCTATTGTAATTACACATTTTTAAACTGGATTTTTTGTCTTTTTATTATTGAATTGTAAGAGTTCTAGATACAAGTCCCTTCTCAGATATATGATTTGCAAATATTTTCTCCCATTCTATGGTTTGTCTTTTCACTTTCTTCATACAGTCCTCTTTTAAAACACAAAAGTTTTTAATTTTGATCAAGTTCAATTTATCAATCTTCTCTTTTATCGCTTGTGTGTTTGGTGTCATATCTAAGAAATTGTTCCCTAATTCAAGGTCACAAAGACTTCCTCCCATGTTTTCTACTACAAGTCTAATGGTTTTAGCTCCTACATTTAGGTCCATGATCCATTTTGAGTTTTGGTAGAGGTCCAAATTAATTCTTTTGCATGTAGTTATTCACTTGTCCCAGCACTATTTGTTGAAAGGACTATTTTTTCCCTATTGAATTGTCTTGGCCTCTTTGTCAAAAATCAGTTGAGGGCTTCCCTGGTGACGCAGTGGTTGAGAGTCCGCCTGCCAGTGCAGGGGACATGGGTTCATGCCCTGGTCCGGGAAGATCCCACATGCCGCAGAGTGGCTGGGCCCGTGAGCCATGGCCACTGAGCCTGCACGTCCGGAGCCTGTGCTCCACAACAGTAGAGGCCACAACAGTGAGAGGCCCACATATTGAAAAAAAAAAAAATCAGTTGAACTGTTACGGTTTATCTGTAGATTCTTAATTCTGTTTCATTGATTTATATGTCTGTCCTTATTCTAGTACCACACTGTCTTGATTATTGTAGTTTTTCAGTAAGCTTTGAGATCAGGAAGTGTGAGTCCACCAACTTTTTTCTTTTTCAAGATCATCTGACTATTCTGAGTTCCTTGCATTTCCATATGAATTTTAGGATCAGCTGAAATTGACAAACTGATCCTAAAATTCATTCCCCACTTTTATTAAATTATTAAAACATTTTCTTCCATACTCAAGATGAAATTGGATAAGAAGGATTGAGTAAAGTACACTTTGGAGTTGTGTAAAGCAGGGTGGTCCTTTGAAAGGGGGACCAAACTGATGGAGGAGGGGAATAAGGGAGCCAAAAAGTTTGGTGAACTTCCCACCCTAGTGAGAGGAATGTTTGTTCAGAGAAGGCAGTTTGATCTAGCACCAGGGGACATTGTGAAAGATAATTGAAATTGTTAAGTCCATTGATCTCCCCAGAAGAAAAAAAGATCTCCAAGTAAGCAGTATTGTTAGTTTGTTGATTCTTACAGAAGAAGATTCTCATCTAACTAAGGGAAGCAGCTGGCCCTTTCTTTGGGCTGTAAGACAGGAAAAAATGAAGAAATTCCTCCCCATCTTACCTCTCTCTGTGGCCAGCCCTAACCTTTGTCCATCTTTGTTCCCCTTCCCCTTTATAAGTTCCCCAAAAGGAGAGGGAGGGGAGGGAGAAAAAGAAGAAAACCATACTGGGAGAGAGGGTTAGAGATGCTGGAGTGGGAGAGGAATTCTGGAGCACTTAAAATAAAGATCTTTAAGGTACCATGGGAGGAGCCCACTCTGGAATATGACAATATGTAACAAGAGGTGTCAGGATGATCACATTCTTTGCCTCAGGAATCCAACTCCTGATAGTTTATCCTAAGGAAATAAAACATGAAAAAGCTGTGAGTGGCAATGTTAATGAGGGTGTTATCTATAACAGCACCAGCTGAGACAACCTAAATCTCTAAAATAAATGTTTTATGACATCATGGCACGTAAATATGGTAGATTATCATATCAGTTCCATGGTCAAAATATACCCTGGGGCTTCCCTGGTGGCGCAGTGGTTGAGAGTCCGCCTGCCGATGCAGGGGGTATAGGTTCGTGCCCCGGTCCGGGAAGATCCCACATGCCGCGGAGCGGCTGGGCCCGTGAGCCATGGCTACTGAGCCTCTGCGTCCGGAGCCTGTGCTCCGCAACGGGAGAGGCCACAACAGTGAGAGGCCCGCGTACGGCAAAAAAAAAAAAAAATACCCCAAATGGCATCACTTCGCACTGCATTCTCTACTACCCTGGGTTCAAGTCACATAATCTCTCACCTGAATTATTTCAGTGACCTCCCAACTGTTTTTTCTGCTTTCACCCCACTCCCTTGTCTACTCTCAACACAATAGTCATTGGAACCCTTTAAAAACTTAAACATGTCAATCCTCTATGTAAAAACTTTGGCTCCCCTCTCATTTAAAGCTGATGCCTTTTGTTGGCCCCAGGCCCTACCTCCTCTGGCCCCCATTACTCTCTGACCTCATCTGATGCTACTTTTCCTCTTTCACGCCCCACTCTGACCATACAGCCCTCCTTACTCTTTCCTGAACACACCAGGCCTTCTCTTGCCTCAGTGACTTTGAACCCACTCTTCCCTCTTTTCCCAGATATCCATTTGGCTTGTTCCCTCACCACCTTCAGCTCTCTGCTCAAATGTCATAGGTGAGATTTTCTTTCCCTGGACCATCCTATTTAAAATTGCTCTCTGCCCCCAACGCCCAGCTCCCAGCATTTCCTATTTCCCTTCCTTGCTTTATTCTTCCCCATTGCATTTATCTGACTTATGTATTTGGGTTACTATCCAATTCTCCCCATAGAATGTGTGCTCTATGGGAGCAGGGATTTATGTATGTTGCTTGCTACCATATTGTCAGTGTCTTGACTTGCCTTGAACAGAGAAGCTGTCTAAAAAATATTTGTTGAATGAATGAATACTTCCATACAAGTAGTAGTTATCAAAACTAGTTTGTAATTTTGCAAGTGGGAAAATATAAAGATATAAACGGTCACATGGTGCATGCACCATGGTGCATGGTGGCAGTGGCAGTGTGGCCTAGGAGTAGTGCAGTCTGGGAGCTGCAGAGTTGGAGAGGTCTGGACTCAGATCCTGACTCTGCCACTTTCTAGTTGTGTGACCTTGGGCAAGTGGACATAACCTCTCGGTTTCACCCTCTGTGAACCAGGTATGATAACGCCTCCCTCGTAGTACTGTTGTAAAAATTCAATGAGAAACTATAGGTGAACACCTGGCACATAGCAGGTGCTCTATGAACATTAAATTCCTATCTTCTCCTGAGGAAGACTGTATATCCAGTGGATAAGAACTGGGTGGATACAAAAGTAGAAATAGTTGGGTATGGCAAATAGAGGGATTAAGAATATTTCATTTTATTTATTTATTTAATTATTTTTTTTTGGCGGTACATGGGCCTCTCACTGCTGTGGCCTCTCCCGTTGCGGAGCACAGGCTCCGGACGCGCAGGCTCAGCGGCCATGGCTCACGGGCCCAGCCGCTCCGCGGCATGTGGGATCTTCCCGGACCGGGGCACGAACCTATACCCCCTGCATCGGCAGGCGGACTCTCAACCACTGCACCACCAGGGAGGCCCTCATTTTATTTTTTTAATAAACAAGCCCTCCCTATGCATGGGTATGTGAACAGAGTGGTAGGCTGGGGGTAAGGTTCTCCCAGTTACCTCCTGAGTCTGGTTTCACCTCTGACACTTATCAGATGTGTGACATTAAGCAAATCCTAACCTTGCTGGGCCTGTTTCATTAATTGTAAAATGAAGAGGTTGAATTTAGTGACTTTTAGTGCCATCAGTGCTTAGAATTTCATAATTCAAATAGGCAAGCCATTCCACCTGGCTTTGCCCCACTTCGGCCCAGCCTTACTCAAATGTGATGGCCAGATGTTTCTAATCTTAGGCACATAAAAGACTCTATTCTTTGGTTTTCAGAAGCCAAAAGAAACTGGAAAGTTTAGGAAAAGTACTAAGCAGATGAGCTTTCCTTCTCTCTGACTCTTAAACCGTCACATTCATATTGTTCAAACTTAAGAAAATATGAAAAGCAAAACAAAATAAATATTCACCTTTGGGCTTGAATCAACTATGTGAAGTTTTAAGCCATGAAGGAAAGTGTATGTATGTTTTTTTTTTTTTTTTTTTAAAGTAGTGACTGAAAAGTAGATGTCAGCAGTTTTCAACTGTAACTATAACCTTGTACCCACATGGCTGTGAGCTGAAGCCAGGAGGGAAAGGCTGGAAGGGAATGGCTGGAGCCTTCCCCTGCTCTGGAAAGCTTGTGGCTTTGTTTTCTTCGCATTGCTACACCAAGGCAGAGGAGAGGAGGATGTTTGGGTTTGCAGGCTGCCGGCCACTGTCAGCAAGTTTGAAGCCCTGGCTTCACTTCCCTGAACGGGGGTGAGAGAGGGGGGTCAGCTGCCCTGGCCTCCCTCTAACAACGGAGCCACAGAGAATTCAAATACTCCATCAGTTTCAAGGCTCTGACTTTACTCAGCTGAAAACTGACGATCTCATCTGGGAAGGGTCAGTTAAAAAATGACAGAACTGCCCAAAGTAAACAGGGGGAACAACCACAACAGAAACTTTCTCTGCAATGTTTCCTTAAAATTACTGGCCCGGCCCACCAGAGCTCTGGCTAGAGTGCCCACCCACCCTCTCTGTTGCCCCCATGGCCTTGTTTGGGTAAGCCCTGGCTGACCTGGCCAGCGCCTCCTGTCCTCAGGCCTCTCTCCAGTGCTCTCCCCAGAGAACAGGGAGAGTCCACATTGCAGAGTGTTTTCAGATTGGAGTTTGGGTATCGTCAAACAAGAAGACTCTGTAGAGCTCATTTACTCGGACCCCTAATCGACAAGTAAACTCAGCTTAAATGATGTGCCCAAAGGTGGAGACTAAGCCTGGGGCAGAACTGGTCTCTTCGTTCCTAACCTAGTGCTCTTTCCAGATTATCGTACACTGTTGTAAGGGGCTAAAAGTAAGGAAGTTAACTTTAAAGTTCTCTTTCTCCACCTTTTCTTTCTAACCAAATTCTATTTTGTTGACCTTCAGGGCTTTGTAGAAAAACGTATTTTGAATTTAGACTTAAGGACGAGAACTAAATCTTACCCTATGTGTACCTTGTGTGTACTTCAGAGTTCATGTTACTCATCTGCCCCTCCAGGCAGCATTGTGAGGTCAGCGGCTGAGCAGAGTGGGCAG
Organism: Mesoplodon mirus; assembly: GCF_964341445.2. NCBI lineage: Eukaryota > Metazoa > Chordata > Mammalia > Artiodactyla > Ziphiidae > Mesoplodon > Mesoplodon mirus. The sequence goes on along the minus strand of NC_138978.1, from coordinate 112,726,060 downwards.
GGCATGGGCTTTAGAGTCCAACAAGCCTCAGAACTCAGGCTCTGCACATTGTAGCTGTGTGAACTTGGAAAAATTATCTACTCTCTCCACAACTTAGTTTCCACACGTGTGAAACGGAAACAATCATAGCATCTACTTTGTCATATTTTCATGAAGATTTCACAGGATGGTACATGTTATGCACAATGAAAAACCCAACGAATGTAGAAATTGTTAATACCCTAGGAGGCGTTTACTGTACCCTTTTTACAGATGAAGAAATTAAGGCTCAGAGAGGCTAAAGGGCTGTAGTCTTACAACTGGTTAGTAAGAGAGTCAGGATTCAGCTCAGCCTCCTTACACCACATCCAGGGCACTTGCCACTCCACTGCTGAGTGTAGATGGTTGAAGGTGGCTCTGGGTCATGGGTCAGAATTGACTGTCCCTAGCATCACAGAATGACATGTTATTTATTAAGCCCTCACATGCTCGAGGTACTGGGAAATGGATGCTTCTGGGGTGAGGTAGGCTTTCATGTGCAGCTTTTTTATCAGGCAGTCTTTACACAGACACCAGCTAGGAAATGAAGCCTGGCACTAATCCCTAGCCCAAGCCCAGGGAAGTTGGGCTTGGGGGTTAGGTCAGAAGTCCTCGAATATTCTCAACTTTCCTTTCCTTTGGCAGTGCTTCCTTGATGCTCTAAGAATACTTTGTTTACCCTGCTATTAGAGCCTTCTTCACACTCTCTCATGTTACAGTATTATTGAGTATCCATCTGATTTCCCCTTGGAACAGTGAGCTCCAAAGTGGGTTGCCTAAGATAATACACTGAGACGTGGGAAGGAAATATGTGAACACTTGCTTCTATTTATTCTTTAAAATATGAAGAAAATTAAGCTTTACCAATATTTAAAGATTAGTACCGTATAACATATATAATTTATAACAAGTATGCTCAATATTTTTGATGGAGTGGAATGATGAAAAGAATTTGCACATAACTGTTCTAGAATGTAAGCCCCTCAAGGGCAAGAGATGTGCGTATTTCTGATTTGTATCCCACTTTCATCCTCATTATCTAGCACTTAACCATTCCCCAAACAAATGAATTTGCATCTATATGAACTTGGTTGTCTTTCTTTGCTTTTTCCCCTCCTTTTGTCATCCATCTGATATAATCCCATGTCTTGTTCAATATTCTGCCAAGACCTGAGCAAATAATAAAGCTGTGTTTGAGAAGTAAAGAGTGCAAGTACCATGAGAACGTTGAAAAGTACAAAACTGGAATAGAAATAAAAGCAAAAATAAACAAGTGGAACCTAATCAAACTTATAAGCTTTTGCAAAAGAAAGCATAAACAAAACAAAAAGCCTACAGAATGGGAGAAAATATTTTCAAACGATGCGACTGACAAGTGATTAAATTTCAAAATATACAAACAGTTCATACAACTCAATAACAAAAAGACAAACAACCCCAATCAAAAATTGGGCAGAAGACATAAATAGACATTTCTTCAAAGGAGACATACAGATGGCATACAGACATACAATATACATTAAAAGATGCTTAACATTGCTAACTATTAGAGAAATGCAAATCAAAACTACAATGAAGTACCGCCTCACACAGGTCAGAATGGCCATTATTAAAAAGTCTACAAATAATAAATGCTGGAGAGGGTGTGGAGAAAAGGGAACCCTCCTACACTTTGGTGGGAATGTAAATTGGTGCAGCCACTATGGAAAACAGTATAAAAACTAAAAATAAGGACTTCCCTGGCAGTCCAGTGGTTAAGGCTCTGTGCTTCCATTGCAGGGGGCACAGTTTGTATCCCTGGTCAGGGAACTAAGATCCCACATAAAGCACAGCATGGCCAAACAAACAAACAAACAAACAAAAAAAACTAAAAATAGACTTACCATATGATCCTGTAATCCCACTCCTGGGCGTATACCTAGAAAAGATGAAAACTCTAATTCAAAAAGATACATGCACCCCAATGTTCACTGAAGCACTATTTACAATAGTCAAGACATGGAAGCAACCCAAATTTCCATCTACAGATGAATGGATAAAGAATATGTGGTACATATATACAATGGAATATTACAAAGCCATAAAAAAGAATGAAATAATGCCATTTGCAGCAACATAGATGGACCTAGAGATTATCATACTAAGTGAAGTAAGTCAGACACAGAAAGACAAGTATCATATGATATCACATGTGGAATCTAAAAAATGATACAAATGAACTTATTTACAAAACAGAAAGAGACTCATGGACATAGAAAACAAACTTATGGTTACAAAAGGGGAAAGGGGGAGGGGAATAAATTAGGAGTCTGGGATTAGCAGATACAAGCTACTATATATAAAATAGATAAGCAACAAGGTTCTACTGTATAGCACAGGGAACTATATTCAATATCTTGTAACAAATTATAATGGAAAAGAATATGAAACAGAAAATATATACATATTCAGTTATAAACGTATATATAGAATTGAATCACTTTGCTGTACAACAGAAACTAACACAACATTGTAAATCAACTATGCTTCAATTATAAATTAATTAATTAATTTAAAGTGCAAGACTGAAAGTCCCAAAGAAGATAGTTAATGGTAGTTTAATGTACACAACAGGCAAAAGTAAAACATCATGGAAGAACCATGGGCAGAAAGTCAGATATGGAGTACCAGCTCTGCTGTCTGAGAAATAAAGTGTGGTCTGAGCATCTGAATGTTTTCAAACTGAGCACTGCCTTCCCTCTTCCTCCTAAAGCTTCAGAAAACAACACAACACAATACAATGAGCAAGGATCTTGGAGAAATTTCAATTCTGTCACTCTCCCTGGTTGGGTGATCTTGGGTGAGGCCCCTAACCACTTCTCCCTCCTCTCCTCTCGGGAAAATGGCTCTTTACCTACAAATGAGGTTGGACTACATGATTATGGAGGTCACTTCACGCTCTGAAGCAGCCATCAATATAGATGAAGTTGGTGGTTTTCTACATGAGACAACTACATTTTGAGGGGCACTGTGAGGCCCACTGGACCAAAAACATCACCTTACCACCAGCCTTCCATGGTGCATGACATCCCCCCCTCAGACACTGTGTTTCTATGAGGGGCTTACCAGACCACCAGTAACTACTGACATGCTGCCACTTTCATTCAGTCTCAGCAATGTCCATTATATATGTACAGTGAGACAGCAAGTTATAAAAGACTATTTGTATGTTGTATATATCTATAAATAAATATAAATATATGTGTTTATACCCAGAAAAAGAACTGAGAGATACCCACCATACTTTTAACAATGATTATTCCTAGGGTGTAGGAGAGTGGAGATGAGGGTAGAAATTTTATCATTTACTTTAAATCCTTCTATATCATTAGCTTGTTCTTAATAAACTACTTTAATAATTAAAGATAAAATTGTTTTAAAAATAAAGCTTAGAAGTCCTATACAAATGTTTCAACAATAGTTGTAATAAGTGGCACCTGCTATTCAAGAAGAGGCTCTGCTAGAAACAAATCTGCATCTTTATACTTCATTAGAGGCCTTGCTAAAGTACGGAGCATGCACAGATTCTACAGAGGGCAGAGGCCCAGACTGGGAGGCCCTAATCACATCATCAAAACTCTCATTTAGTCACCTTGGGCAACTTGAATTTGCCCAAACTTAACTTGAGTTTGGATTTCTCGATGACAAAACAAGGCTGTTAAACCAAATAACCTATAGGGACCTTTCTACTCTGAAGACCTATGGTTCTGAATACGGTGCATGCAAAGACCCAGCTTGGAAAGTGTGCATGACAGATGGGAGCCAGGAGAGAAGTTCTTACTTTCCTCCAAACCAAAGTGAAAATTGATGGAAAACTCTCTTCCTCCTCTACCCCTCTTTTCTTTGCTACAACCCATTATCTAAACTTTCTGTATTTGGGACACACCCCACTTTATGGGCCCTGATGGGTTACAGAGACAACCCCTCTTTATAGAAGCTGAAAATATGTCTTAAATATGTCTTAATGCTCAGTGCAAGCATATTCATAGGATAAATTTCTGACAGTGAAGTTGCTGGGTCAAAGGGTATAACTTTAAAATTTTGACAGATAGCACCAAACTATACAAGGAGATTGCATCAATTTTTTTTTTTTTTTTTTTTTTTTTTTTTTTTTTTTTGGTGGTACGCTGGCCTCTCACTGCTGTAGCCTCTCCCGCCGCGGAGCACAGGCTCCAGACGCGCAGGCCCAGCACAGCCATGGCCCACGGGCCCAGCCGCTCGGCGGCATGTGGGATCCTCCCGCACCGGGGCACGAACCCGTGTGCCCTGCATCGGCAGGCGGACTCTCAACCACTGTGCCACCAGGGAAGCCCCTGCATCAATTTTTAATCCTGCTAAAATGCTTTAAACTCCATGTCTCTCCATATTCTCACCCAATGAATGTGTTATTAGATTTTTATAGTGTTGCCATTCTGATAGGTGAAAAATGATTTCTCATTGTCTTAATGTTTATTCTTTAAACCATAAGTGAGGTTGAGTATTTTTCTTATATATAAAAAGAAAAAGCATTTTCTTATATGTACTATTTATTTACCTATGTATTCTATTCATGCCCTTTGCCTGTTTTTTTAAATTGGATTTTGATCTGTTTTAAATTATTTTGTAAGAACTCCATATTTTAAGGGAACTAGCCCTTTTTCATATTTTTTACAAATATTTTTTCCCAATTTTTTTTGGTCTTCTGACCTTGCTCACTTTACCCAGTTTTTTTTTTTTTTTTTTTGCCTCGCAGAAATCTTTAATTTTTATGGAGTCAAATTTGCCCATATTTTTGCTTAGAAGGCCTTTTGGTTGGGAAGCTTCTTATGGTCTCAACATCAAAGCTGCTTATTTAGAAAAACAACACTTGAGATTTCTGGTTGAAGACAGAAGATTAAACTCATGCACTGTATTCTGATCCCTCCTAGAACTCAACCACAAGTTAATGTTTGATGAAGTAACACATTCATGTGGTTCTAAAGCCAAAAAATGTAAAAAGGCACAGACCAAAACGTTTCCCTCATCCATGTCTCCCATTGGCCCAGGACCCACCTCCTTCCTCTTCATACGTAAGCGCTGTTACTAGTTTCTCATGTGTGTTTCCAGAGTTTCTTTATACGTATGTAAGGCAATAAAAACTTAGGTAAAAGGATAAACCTACAAAGACAAAGAGAATGTGAAAGGGACAACAGCAGGATGACTTTAATAGCTGGAATGTAGATAAATGAGTGATACCTGAATCAAGAGAAAGCTGAGTTCTAAGCCAGCAGAAGAGAAAGCTACAGCAACTTGCTTTACATTTCAGAATCCTCCATGTACCCAGCAACTGGAGACATCAGGTACTTTTGTGAGTATTTTGTGAGTAAAGTTGTGGTTAAAACAGTAGGCTGAGTTGAAATTCAGTTCAAGAAGCAGTGAGGTCCCTAGACCCCTTTTTCCCCTTGCTGCTGTCAGGTGGACGGACTCTTTTTTTTCTTCTGATGGGAGAGCCAGACAGAGGGAGGACCAGGCACAGTTGTGTGAAAGGACAAAATACTGAAAATATTACCTAGAGACCCCCTGCCTTCTTCCCTTACATAGGTTGTACAATCCTGGCATCCAGCCAGGAGATAGGAACGCATTCTCTAGGAGCCTGACACACTGGAGAGATGCCCTAAAGATCATTTGGAAACAGCAGCATCTCTGAGAGGACAAGAAAACAAAAAATTATTAATATCCTCAGAGAGATAAGAGGGGATAGTGCACACATGAAATAAGAATGGAAGGCTATTTTTTAAAGAAACATTTAGAGAACAAAAGCGAGATCTTAGAAATTTAAATATGATTACAGAAATAAAAAAGCTCAGTAGAAGCTTTGGAAGGTAGAAAATAAAGCAGAGAGATGAGATATGGGAAATGGAAGATAAAGAGCAAAAGTAGTTTATTTTGGAGATGATCCCAGCAAACACCTGAAGGGCAGTAGGGAAGTGAAACAAGGAAACCAATATAACCAGCAAGTTACTGTGAATAGCTGTAACTTGATTCCTTTGGGGAACTCTGGGAGGCCAGTGTAGAAATCATACCTCAATGTTAGCCCCACTCAGAGCTGAGGAAGCTGGGGTATTTATCTACCAATTCTCATTAAGGGCTGCTCCTAGGGAGGAGGGGGTTAATTCACCAATACTTCCTAAGCAAACCTTCACTGGCCAGAAAAAGCCCTCATGCAAAGGGACATCGTGCTGGTAATTTAGAATGCCTGGATTTAGTAGGTACCAAGAGAACATGGGCAGGCACTGAGGGCAGCTGTCCTATCTTTCCTGCACTGTTTCTTAGGAAACTACTGGAAGATGTGCTCTGCCCAAACAGTGGAGTGAATCAAGAAAGAGGAAGAGGTGGAATTGAGGGGAGACTTAAACAACTGGAGGACAGTAGGGATTAAATTAGTGGCATGCATAGGAAATCTAGGCAATTATTAACTCCAGAGAAAGCAAAATGTTTTTCAGGAAAATGATTATAATTTATTATACAACACAGGTGTGAGTAGTATTTATTTGGTCAAAATAATGTAAATACTGTGTATCAACCTAATAATGATATAGCTATATAAGTCCAGGAAATATGTGTGTGTGTGTGTGTGTGTGGTATGGAAGGGGTGAAAGCTAAATCCCCATTTCCCACATTAGAAAGTCAATAGATTAAATTAAGAAGGAGTGGGCTTCCCTGGTGGCGCAGTGGTTGAGAATCTGCCTGCCGATGCAGGGGACCCGGGTTCGTGCCCCAGTCTGGGAAGATCCCACATGCCGCAGAGCGGCTGGGCCCGTGAGCCATGGCCGCTGAGCCTGCGCGTCCGGAGCCTGTGCTCCGCAACGGGAGAGGCCACAACAGTGAGAGGCCCGCGTACCGCAAAAAAAAAAAAAAAAAAAAAAATTAAGAAGGAGCTATTTAGAGATATGGTGAGTCAAAAAAAAAGGATTAGTTAAAGCATTAGAAGTGATTTCCTCTGAAGAGTGAGAAGTGGGGGGATGTGGAGTGGGGGGCTGCTATTTAGTAATGTAGAACTATTCAATTCTTTAAACTATGTGCATATTTAATTTTGATATAAATAATAAAAATTGGTAATTTATCTTTTTTATTCTGCTATATGAAAAAGGGAGGAAGTGAGATGGAGAATGTGCATCATTCCCAGCTGAGAAGGAAGCTGGGAAGGTAAAGTGAAACTTGTTTCTTGAGTCTATCAACCCAGCAAAGCTATTGTCTTTTCATCTCCTGTTGAGGCAGGGAAAAAAAATTATGAGCAACTGGGAAATTAAGACTTAAAAAATTTTAAAACAGCTGTTGATGCCAAACTGACCTGAAATCTGGGGCTGACCTAGGAGGATTTTGACCCAAGGAAATGATCCAGGTAATTGCAAAGAAATAATTCTACCAAATTAAAAAACAAAAACAGCATTACATTAAGGGGGATATTAATAGCACTAAAGTGTCAGTGGAATAAATTCTTAATTGTGTCTGGATATACACTTCTTGAAATTTTACTTTAAATGCCTATTGCCTTAAAATCCAAAATTTAAAAATATGACTATTTTGATTTATAATTTTAATTTAAAGAAAACATGGAAATGCTTTCTACACAGTTTTGCTTAACCATCTCTATGACTGAAATCACATTGTTTAGGTCTGGGGCCCCATCAAGACACCAGAGTCTGCCACCTTCTATTGCAGGCTAAATATCCATGGGGATGAGGCCTCTTGAAAGCTGAGTTAGTCCTCTTTTCTCATCCTGTCTTCAATCTCTCTCCATTGGATCCTTCTCCTCAGCCTAGAAAAATGCTCAAAAATTACCCATCTAAAATAAAAAATGATCAAAGAAGAAATTCTCACTTTAGTTATCACCCCGACTTTCTCTTTTCCTTCATCATAGTACTTCTAAAAAGAACACACGCTAACTTCCTTTTCTTCCTCTACTTCCTCACCACATGCTGCCTCTTCACCTTGCGCAATCTGGCTTTCACTCCGACCATCGCACTGAACCTGCTACCCTCAGAGGTCTCAGGACTTCCTACCTGCTAAACCCTTGGTCCTATCTAGTCCTCATCTTCTTCAACCTCTCTAAGCCTTTGTTTTTTTTGTTTTTTTTGGTTTTTTTTTGCGGTACGTGGGCCTCTCACTGTTGTGGCCTTTCCCGTTGTGGAGCACAGGCTCCGGACGCGCAGGCTCAGCGGCTATGGCTCATGGGCCCGGCCGCTCCGCGGCACGTGGGATCTTCCCAGACTGGGGCATGAACCCATGTCCCCTGCATCGGCAGGCGGACTCTCAACCACTGTGCCACCAGGGAAGCCCTAAGCCTTTGATTTTTAAAACCTCTTCCTGCTAGCTCTCTGTCTCTGTCTCTTGATTCCCTTCCTTCTCCCATATTCTGCACCTCTCACACTTCCTGGTTTTCCCATCTCTCTTAGTCTCTCTTTGGCTGCCCTCTCCTCCACCCGCCTCTGCAGAATAGGCATCCCCAGAGATCCACTGACTCCCCGCCAGATCTGGTCTCTGTCTCCCACCTCATGTGTACCCTGTCTCCCTTGCTCACTACACTCTGGTCACACTGACTTTTCCTTCAGCTCCTCTAATGCACCAGCTTTTGTCGCCTTAGAGCCTCTTCCCTCTACCTGGGCCGCTCTTCCCCACCCCTCCATCTGGCTATTTCCAGCTTGACTTTTAGGTCTCGGATTTCTATCACTTCCTCAGGCTGCTCCTCCTGAATGGCCTCCCCACCCCACCCCCACAAAACTAAATCTGCTTCCCCACTTCTTGGTCTTAGAACCCATTTTTTTTTCTTCAAAATATTTTTACAGTTTGTAATCACAGGCTTTCGTTTCATTATACGTTAATTTGCTTAAATATCTACCTTTCTCTCCAGAGTGTCAATTCCATGAGGACAGGAACCGTGTCAGTTTTGTTTACCACCTTATACTTAGCATTCAGTACCGTCCCTTGAACAGTAAATACTAATTTTTGTTGAATGAATGAATGAGTGAATGAATGAAGTGATTTTTTCATGCCAGGTACTACAGTTAATTCTTTACATAAGTCACCTCATTTTTATTCTCACATCAACCCATATTCAACCCCTATTATCAGGCAAGGAAACTGAAGCTTAGAAAGACTGAGGATCTTACAGGAGAATGAGTGTCAGAGCTAGAATTTGAAAATACGTTTCTCTGACTCTGTGTAGGACTTCTTAATTATCATGTTATAGGGCTTCCTAGTTGACAAACCTTCTACATCCACCTTCCAAAACTGCCCTCATGCTTATGCCTTCTTGATGGTTTTCATGCTTCCTCTTGTGTCCTCCTCCCCGAATCTGTTCCAAGCTGGATCCTGGTGCCTGGTGGGGAACTGGTCGTGGAGGAGACCGGGTGGTCCTGGCAGCTTTCCTTTTCTAACACATGTTTCTGAGAAGCCCTCAGAAAACCTGTGAGGCAGGCAAACCGTGATGCTGATCAGTGTTCTGACCGCTCTCCTGCACTTTCTATATTCTCTTCTCACTTCCTGCCTTCTCCCCATGGCTTTGGCTTCCTCCCCATCGTGGTGCCCCATTCAGGTCTTCTCTCCCTGCCCACACACGCCCTCTGCATATTCTAGTCCCTTTTGCTGACAAAAATGTACCCGTCCCAGAAAATGTTCTCAATAGAATGGTAAGTGAAAATAACAAAGTATGATAAAATATTGTATAAATAGTTGCTATGAGTTGAGTTTTATCTACCCTCAATTCATATGTTGAAGTCCTAAGCCCCAGTACTTCATTTGAAAATAGGGTCATCGTTACTGTAATTATTCAAGTTAAAATGAGGTCATATTGGAGTAGGGTGGGTCCCTACTCCAATATGACTGTTGTTCTTATAAAAAGAACACAATGTGGAGAGACAGACACGCACCCGGGGAGAACACCATATAGAGAGGAAGGCAGATATTGGCAGCAGAAGCCAAGGAACAACAAAGATTCCAGAAAGCCACCCGAAGCTAGGGGAAAGGCCTGGAACAGATTCTCCCTCATGATCCCAAAAGGAACCAACTCTACCAACACCTTGATCTTAGATTTCTAGCCTCCAGAACTGTGAGACAATACATTTCTGTTGTTTAAGCTGCTCAGTTTGTGGTACATTGTTGTGGCAGCCTTAGCAAACTAATAGAAATAGTATAATCCCAAGTTTGTTAAACAAAACAAACTTGTGTATGTTAGGGATTCTCCTTCTCCTCTCTTATCTCTCTCTCTCTCTCTCACACACACACACACACACACACACACACAAATAAAAGAAAATATATACAAAAGTGTACAGTGGTTCTTTTGGGGAGGTGGATGATGAGTAATTTTGCTTTGTATTTCTCCCTGCGCCTTTAGGTATTTTCTCAATTCTCTTACATCTCTGCAATATTACTTATTATTACGTAGACAAATCCTCTAGCTTCATCTGTAATTTGAGAACAGCCATATCAATCTTCCAGGATTGTTGTGAGGATTAAAGTGTCTGACACATAGTATGTCAGTTGGTGTCCCTAGACTAGGGAGAGCAGCTCCAAAGAAGTAAAGCCGGGCATAACAGCCTGTGGTTCTTCAGTTCATCATTAGGGGACTGCTCAGTTCATAAAAGGAGGCTTTGCCAAGGCTGCTAAGCACTGGTCTCCTCATGTGGTAAGGGTGGATATGGGGAGTGGGATGGTACAAAGGAGCTGGCTGGATGCCTTGGGCTTGGGAGGGTCGGCAAAGAAAAGCAAGAGAGGTTGGAAGGTTGATCGGAGGAAGATTAATTAAATGAGGATAACAGTCCATTTGGGGTGATGTTTCTCGGTTTGGGGTGGGGGTCTGATGGGGCGACTGAAAAGGAAAGAGGGACCAAGATAAAGTAGAAAACATAGTCAGGAAGTCAAGCAATTGCCTCCAATAGGAAGAATGCCCTGCCTCCTCATTTCTTCTCTGAAAACACTCTGGGAATGGTGTTGGGCAACACAATTTACTTATAACTTTCCACAGCCCATGGGAAGATGTTCTTTCCTGAGGAGGGTTGTTCCCCAAACATCCCCTTTCTATCCAGACCTGTGATAAGATGTTCTTTTCTGGAGACTGTTTAGGTAGATGCTACTAAAACATTGAGCTTTGCCTCTGACTTATCTGAGCAGGGAGGGTGAATTGTCTTGAATCTTGAATTTAGCCATGTATGACTTCAAACTAATCCTTGGTCTCCAAAAATTGGGGGCTTTTTTGCTTCTTCATACTCAGCTGTGTCTTTTCTATCCCCACTCGAAATCCCAGCAACTTAGGGAAAAATTGTGTCCCCACAAATGATATTCACAATTCATGCCTTTATGGGAGGTCACTGATGGCTTTTGCCCACTTCTCTTGCCAAAACCTTCATGTCCCCCTTCATTTTATACCTGCAAAATTCTGTAGCAACATGGGAAACAGTTATACTATTTAATAGTGAAAAGAAGACAACACAAAAATTGCATGTAAATTATGATTCTGGCAATGTAAAAACAAATAAACAAATAAAAAATACACATACAAGGACAATAGGCCTAGAAGAAAACAAACTAAATAATTAATAATGGCTATGTTAGAGTACTAGGATTGTGGATTTTTTTCTTATTCTTTATTGATCTAAAGTTTTTAATGTAACAGAAAAATGCTTTTATAATTAAGAAACAGACTTATTAAGATTAGGTAAAGGGCAGATTGAATAAGGAAGTCTGATAAAATAAATAAAACAGGAAAGCTAATTATAGATAAGGTTTTCTGGAAGTAAATATACATAGCTCTCAGCTCAGTGTATGTGAACCAATGGAGAAATATGACCACAGAATTCTTATGGAAGACAGTTAACCACACGTCAGCCTGTCTACTTTGAAAATGAACAAAAGGAAGGACAACACAAGACTTAGACCTGCCTGGCATTTGAGAAGAGCTGGAGAGCTAGGAGTCCAGGCACATTAGAGGTTTGGGGGCTATAGAGACACTGTGAAGAAGTTACTAAGTGTGGAGGTTTCCGGGAAGTGCTTCAAGCATGACGTGGTGAGGCCCTGATACTGTTTATTTTTAGAACTCCTGTTGAGAGGAGTATCTTTCACCTCTCACTAAATTAACTATGCTCCTTGGAACTATGGACATCTTTCTGCTGTAGCAGCAATAGGATCAAAGCACGTGTTTAGAAAGAGAAGTGAAAAACACCAGATGTGAGCAAAACCACAAGGGGAATTTCAGACAGGCAACGTGCACCAGATTACCCAATTTGGAATGTGGCCCAGGCCCCAGGACAGGCAGACCCTCTGAGGATCAGGCTGGAGAGACAGAGGTTATTGATCCTGATTTAAGCCAAATGCTGCTAACTTGATTCGTGACCTTGCTCCAGCCATTGACCTCCTCCAAACCACTTTCACCATCTGTAAAATGGAAGGACTGGCTCGTTTCCCCCCAGGAACAGCTAATGGAAACCATACTAAAAACTAGAGGTAATAATGAGGCATGATCTTGTGATCTTGAAGACTGGTGGTAAATTGTATTTGAATATATAAATACCACAACGTATACACACTTACAGCGTGTACGGGAAGGATGTGTATAAAAAATGTGGGATTAAAGACTGTGTCATATCAGTTCACAAAGTAAATAATCTACATGTTGACAATTGCGGGAAGTGTGACAGGAATTTTTTTTCCCCCTCTCTCATAGCGCTTTAGGTCTCCTGGGGTCACCCCAGATGTAGACTAAAGCATACTACCTAGCACATAGTGCTGAATAAATGTTAGATCCAGATACAGCTTAAGCTTCAAATTCCAGCTTTCTTTATCACTTAGTTGTATGTAGCCTTGGGTAAGTTACTCCATAGGTTGGTACCTTGGTTTCCCCTTCTGTAAAATGGAGATAAAACTAATATCTACCTCCTGGACTTGTGAAGATTAAATAGAGTGGTATATCTAAAGAGCTTAGAGGAGTGCTAGGTGGATGTTAGTTATTATTATCTTCCAAAACCTTCAATGTGGACTTTAAAGCTCTCTGCATTTCTTTATTCATCTCAGTTTTCTCATCCAAATGTTTCCAACATTCTTGCTCCATTTAAGAATATTTCCTGTCTTATTAAACTATGTAGGATACTGCTCCCTCCAGACTTTAAAGCAGTCTTACTCACCCTCAACCAAAGGCATTAATTTATTCCTATTTATGCCAGCTTTTTTTTTTTTTTTTTTTTTTTTTGCGGTATGCGGGCCTCTTACTGTTGTGGCTTCTCCCGTTGCGGAGCACAGGCTCCGGACGCGCAGGCTCAGCAGCCATGGCTCACGGGCCCAGCTGCTCCGCGGCATGTGGGATCCTCCCAGACCGGGGCACAAACCCATATTCCCTGCATTGGCAGGTGGACTCTCAACCACTGTGCCACCAGGGAAGCCCTGCCAGCTTTTTTTTTAACAACAACATTTTCATATTTATTGAACAGAGAAAAAGTTCACAACATATTCTTTTTTTTTTTTATTGGGGTATAGTTGCTTTACAATGTTGTGTTAGTTTCTGCTGTACAGCAAAGTGAATCAGCTATACGTATACATATATCCCCTCCTTTTGGGGTTTCCTTCCCATTTAGGTCACCACAGAGTTCCCTGTGCTATACTGCAGGCTCTCATTAGTTATCTATTTTATACATAAGAGTGTATACATGTCAGTCCCAATCTCCCAATTCATCCCACCCTCCCTTTCCCCACTTGGTGTCCGTACGTTTGTTCTCTATGTCTGTGCCTCTATTTCTGACTTGCAAGTAGGTTCACCAGTACGATTTTTCTAGATTCCACATATATGAGTTAATATACAATATTTGTTTTTCTCTTTCTGACTTACTTCACTCTGTATGACAATCTCTAGGTCCACCCACATCTCTACAAATGACCCAATTTCATTCCTTTTTATTTTATTTTTTTTATTTTTTATTTTTTTTTGCTGTACGCGGGCCTCTCACTGTTGTGGCCTCTCCCATTGCGGAGCACAGGCTCCGGACGCACAGGCTCAGCGGCCATGGCTCACGGGCCCAGCCGCTCCGCGGCATATGGGATCCTCCCAGACCGGGGCACAAACCCGTATCCCCTGCATCGGCAGGCGGACTCTCAACCACTGCGCCACCAGGGAGGCCCTCATTCCTTTTTATGACTGAGTAATATTCCATTGTATATATGTATCACATCTTATTTATCCATTCATCTGTAGATGGACATTTAGGTTGCTTCCATGTGCTGGCTATTGTAAATGGTGCTGCAATGAATATTGAGGTGCATGTGTCTTTTTGAATTATGGTTTTCTCAGGGTATAGGCCTAGCAGTGTGATTGCTGGGTCATATGGTAATTCTACTTTTAGTTTTTTAGGGAACCTCCATACTGTTCTCCATAGTGGCTGTATCAATTTACATTCCCACCAACAGTGCGAGAGGGTTCCCTGTTCTCCACACCCTCTCCAGCATTTATCATTTGTGGGGTTTTTGATGATGGCCATTCTGACCGGTGTGAGGTGATACCTCATTGCAGTTTTGACTTGCATTTCTCTAATAATTAGCAGTGTTGAACATCTTTTCATGTGCCTGTTGGCCATCTGTATGTCTTCTTTGGAGAAATGTCTATTTAGGTCTTCTGCCCATTTTTTGATTGGGTTGTTTGTTTGTTTTTTTGATATTGAGCTGCATGAGCTGTTTGTATATTTTGGAGATTAATCCCTTGTCAGTTGCTTTGTTTGCAAATATTTTCTCCCATTCTGAGGGTTATCTTTTCATCTTGTTTATGGTTTCCTCTGCTAGGCAAAAACTTAAGTTTCATTAGGTCCCATTTGTTTATTTTTGTTTTTATTTTCATTACTCTAGGAGGTGGGTCAAAGAAGATCTTGCTGTCATTTATGTCAAAGAGTGTTCTTCCGGGCCTCCCTGGTGGCGCAGTGGTTGAGAGTCCGCCTGCCGATGCAGGGGATACGGGTTCGTGCCCCGGTCCGGGAGGATCCCATATGCCGCGGAGCGGCTGGGCCCGTGAGCCATGGCTGCTGAGCCTGCGCATCCGGAGCCTGTGCTCCGCAACGGGAGAGGCCACAACAGTGAGAGGCCCACATACCGCAAAAAAAAAAAAAAAAAAAAAAAAAAAAAAAAAAAAAAGAGTGTTCTTCCTATGTTTTCCTCTAAGAGTTTTATAGTGTCCGGTCTTACATTCATGTCTTTAATCCATTTTGAGTTTATTTTTGTGTATGGTGTTAGGGAGTGTTCTAATTTCATTCTTTTACATGTAGTTGTCCAGTTTTCCCAGCACCACTTATTGAAGAGACTGTCTTTTCTCCATTGTATATACTTGCCTCCTTTGTCATTGATTAGGTGACCATAGATGTGTGGGCTTATCTCTGGGCGTTCTATCCTCTTCCATTGATCTATATTGATCTATATTTCTGTTTTTGTGCCAGAACCATACTGTTCTGATTACTGTAGCTTTGTAGTATAGTCTGAAGTCAGGGAGCCTTATTCTTCTTCTAGCTGTTTTTCTTTCTCAAGATTGCTTTGGCTATTCGGGGTCTCTTGTGTTTCCATACAAATTTTGAAATTTTTTGTTCTAGTTCTGGGAAAAATGCCATTGGTAATTTGATAGGGATTGCATTGAATCTGTAGATTGCTTTGGGTAGTAGAGTCATTTTCACAAGGTTGATTCTTCCAATCCAAGAACATGGTATATCTCTCCATCTGTTTTTGTTCTTTGATTTCTTTTATCAATATCTTATAGTTTTCTGAGTACAGGTCTCTTGCCTCCTTAGGTAGGTTTATTCCTAGGTATTTTATTCTTTTTGTTGCAATGGTAAATGGGATTTGAGTCAATTCCTACGTTGACCCCACAACCAAAAGTCTATGAAGCATCATTACATCCTCTGTTCTCCAATCCTGGGCTTCTTACATAACAAGATGCCCTCTTAACCAGAGCTGTCCCAGTAAAGATTAAAAAATATGGTTTTTCTCCTCTTTAGTAGAAGTTGTCAGTCACAGTGTAGAATACGGAATCACCTTGGAATCACTAAGCATGGCTATCTTTAGAGGGATAGGGCAAGGAGAGGAGTCATGGGTATAATGAAATCCCCCACCCCATCCTTTGGTGAAAAGTTGTCATTAGAGAGAAAGAGGGATGTGGTAGTGGGTCCAGGATGGCAGACACTGGAATTCATCCTGGATCATGTATCCAGGAAGTGGCTGTATATGAGACCAGGAAAAAAGAAATAACAACCGGATCGGTGAGAGTTACAATATTATGGGGGAAAAATGGAGTGAAATGTTCAGGAATCCCTTTCCCTAAATTACCAATGTGGATGGACCCTACTTTGGCACCCTTGGAGCAGCAGAGAAAGGACTCAGACACCACAACCCTTCCCTGGACGTTTGCTGCAGTTTCACCAGCACTAGTATCATTCCTTTCCGGGAGCACTTGATCTTCCACCAGCACCAAGTTTGATTATGTGATCATTGTTATTGTCCTTATCATTACTGCCTTCAAATCACTTAAACTTTTTTCATCCCTCCACCATCTCGCCTTCTAGGGTGCTTTTACTACACTGTCATAGGAGTCCCTAAAGATGATTTAATTCCATAGAAACATTTGAACCCCTATTATACAAGGCTAAATTCTGGGGAACACAAAGATGAGTAATATATGGTCACTGCTCTCAAGGAGCTACTAACACATGATTCAGGTAGATTTAAATTGCTGACTAACATTTAATCCAGTGATGACCTAGGTTACCCTAATTATCTTCCCTATTGGCCTGCCTTGTCCAGTTCATTTCTTAACACATATTTATTGACTGTGTGCTAGGCACTGGGCTAGCCTTAGGGTGCAACAACAAATAAACGTCATCCTTACCTTTAGAAAGCATAACTACAGTGTGAAAGTACTAGGCTTGATGGTATACCTGGCTGACTACAAAAGGAATAGGTAACACTTAGTATACCTGTCTCTCCTCCTGTAGCGTGAAGTACACTCCACTATAGTACTTCACTCTCCCAGCCATCATGCAGTGAAGTTACAGTTAGGACGTGTTACGTTCTTCTTTGAGTCCAACTTCAGAGGCACCTGAGAAGAGGAGGGAGAAGGACAGATCTCCATACAATGGTGAGTAGCTGGGGCCTCCACATCCTGTGCTCCTCACCAATATTCTCATCTTCCCCCATCTCAGGAATCCAGTACCCTTCATACTACCCCCTGATTCTATATGGGTTAGAAGCGTCTAAATAGATAAATGTGAAATATCTTTGGTTTCTTAATGAACACTCTTCAATAATTGAGGGTAATGTCAATTATATAAATATTAAGCTTCCAAGGAAGGGAAGGACTTCTAAGGAAATGTTTTCCTTATTGGGAGAAGCATTTAAGATGAAGGTAAGTATCAAACTTCCATTGATGGTGATAAAACTACTTCTTATAATATTAAGGTATACAGCTGATCAAATAAGGGCGGTAGTAAATCTCCTCAGGTCCTCTGCCCACTCAGAATAAGACCTCAAGACATGCAGGAATGACTCACTGTGACAAACTCAGACAACTATTGATTAACTGTGCTCACAGAGGAGCGTAATATTAGAACAGGAAGGAACATCATAGATTGTATTGGATTACTGGCACAAGCATAAAATTTGGAATCAGAGGGTCCTAGGTTCAATTTTCACCTCAGATTCTCTTTGCCACCTGGGCCTGGGGCAATTTACTTAGCTTCACTGCCCCTTTATTTTCTCATCTGCATAATGCAGATGAAAATTCTTATCAAGTAGTGTTTTTTAAAAGGACTAAATAAAGTGACATAATTGAAGGCACTTGGCAAAGAGTGGGCACCCTGTAAATACTCGTTTCTTCCTTTTATTTTACAGATGAGGAACCAAAGCCTGAAAAATTGATCTAACTTGCCTGATTAACCAATGTCATCCCTGGACTAAAGCCCCTGGCTTCCTGACTCCTAGTCCAGCTGTCTTTCTATCATTTCCATAATGGGAGTTGAGCAAAGATAATAGAAAACGCATTTATCCCTGGTTTTCTAAAGCTTGAGAGGGATGAAATAAAAAGAGAGGAGGAGGCTGAAGTGGGGTGAAAGGTGTAAAAAGCAGATTTATTTCCCTGGTTTTGCATTACTTTCCTGAGTTTACATTGCTTGAGCACACACCCCCTGATGGTGGAGGGAAGTGGTAGAGCGTAGCCAACATGGGATTAAAGATTGCATTACATCAATCCACAGAGTAAATAATCTACATGTCCACAATGGAAGGGAGTGTGAGAGGGTGTCTTTTTTCTTCTCTCACATATAGTTCTTTAGGTCTCCTCCGGCCACCTCAGACCTAGATTAATTTTCCAGAAGGTCCTACATAACCCTTCCCTTCAGGGCTCCAAGCTTGCTAGTGTGTGGATTTGGCAGAGAAGTGCAAACTAAAAAGGTTATGCATAAAAAATCACTTGTGACCTGAAAATTATTTCAGTGTGGGGTTGGTGCTCCACGTGGTTGAGTAGAAAGAGCCCTGGGCCAGAGACGGGATGCCTGACTGCTTCCCCAGCCCTGCCACTAACTAGCTGGGGGGCCCCAGAAGAGGAAGTTAACCTCTCTGCACATCTGTTTTGTAACCTATAAAATGTCATCAAAAACACTCACCACATATTACTTTCCTTTATCCTCACAAGAACTCCCCAAGGTAGATGGTACTCTTCCCATGTTAGAGGTGAAGAAATAGAGGCTTAGAGAATTGTGACTTGCCCAATATCATTCAGCTAGTAAGTGGCAGAATCTAATAAGACATTGGACTTGAGCACAGAATGTACTCTTAACCTCCAAGATAGACTACCTATATTTTGATGGGAGAAATGGATAGTAAAGTTTCAAAGCACTTTAAAGGAGTTTAAGCAAATGTTTATTACAATCATTCAGAGGAGTTATAATCCTAAGGAGGTGCCTGTACTCAAGTCATTTTCAGCTCATTGACTTTCTTATTCATTGCTTTTCATGTGGATCTGAGAGTATCAAACCACTGTTATCCTCTTTCACCTCATTTGTTTTTGATGTCAGTTCTCCTCCCACACTGGCTGCTTTCAGGGCCAGCCAGCGCCACTTCTTGCCAAGTGGAGGAGTGTAAGTGTAGGAAGCCACGCTCACACACTCACAAGCAAGCACACAAATGCCCACGCTCATCAACACATGCACGCACACACACATATATTCATATTACTTTGTACGCACATCCATGGTTTCAGAACCTGACAATATAAGAGTTTGTCATTATTATGACAGTGCATATATCATGTACAAATAATTTCCCAGAATTGGGCTTTGGAGTGAAAAATGCTACGATAAAGTGATAAAAAGTGGAAGGATACGTACTAAGGAGAATACCAAGAAACTTAGACCCTTCTGGCTTCAGCTCCAACCTTGAATTCTGCTATAAGCTTATGAATTTCTCCCAGCTCATTCAGCCTCCTTGAAAGGCCCTTACCCTTGGTGGGCAATAGGTTTGACAACCTCAGTGTCTCTTCATGAGCTGATTCTGAGCTTTCACTCTGTTGTCTACATATGTATTCTGGGCAGTGGTGGTCATCAGACTGTAAACTTCAGAGGTTCGGGATCACGTCTGTGGAATTCTCCCTTCAGTGGTTTGGCAGTACATGCAGTTAGCTCTTTGGTGATGACAACACCTCATTCTTGCTACTGCTTTTTGTTTGGTTTGCTTAGGAGGCAGACACAAAAGATTTTGACCCTCATTTAATTATGTATAGCCCAGAACTGTTATGGCATTTAACAAATGAATTTATTCATTGCACATGCACTTGTGAACACCTTGGTAATATTATGTCATTTTTGCATTAACCCTTAATGTTTACAGAGCATGTCCGTGATTAGTGTCACACTCAGACTTCCCTTTGAGACGGTAGAAAGGGATAAAAATATTACCTACGTCATGAGGATGAAATTTGTGAGGATTAAATGCAATAAACTACTTAGCATTGGGGGCTGGCACAGAGCAAACAGTATTAAATGTTACTATTAGTACATGACTGGCCCATATTACTGATGAGGACCCACAGCTCAGAGAGGCTAAGTTACTTGTTCAGGTTGTACAGTTAAGTGGTGGAATTCAGTTAAGAATCTAAGTCTCCAGACTCCAAGCCCATTTTAGGAAATTATCAGTTGACACTGCAATCATGGAAGGAAAAAAGCAGAGCCTCAGAGGAAGAGCATTCCTGACAGTTTTTATGGTGGGTGAGTAGCCAGAAGTGTTTAGAGATAAAGCACTGCTCAAGGGGTGGTTGGGGGAGAGACAAGGCCCAGGCCATGTACCACAAGCGGCTGTGCTATTCATTTTTGGTTCTGCAAATGCTGTCTTCCCTCATCACCTTCACATATATTGTCCTCTTTCCCGCCTGCCTTCCCTCCTCTCCCGGGTCTTTCACCTGAATAATGCTCCAGGCTTCCAGGCTCAACACAAACAGCTCTTCATGGAGGCCTTCCCGAGCCTGGTCTAGGTTTTCACCTACTGATACAGGGACCCACAGCACCCTGAATGCCTTCTTGTGAGAATACTTGTCCAATATCTCTCCCCAGCTGGAATGTAAGCAGTGAAAAATCATCAACTTTATCCTGCTTGCTGGCTGATGTATCCCCAGCACCCTTATGGTGTCTGGCACATTTGTTAAATGCAGAGCAGGTGCTGGCCAATAGAAAGATGAAGAGGAAGAAGATTAAGAAAAAAGTGAGAAGACACCGACCAGAACTTAAAATGTTTTACCATTTTGCCACAGATACACTCTGAGCCACAGATACACTCCTCTATTGGAGAAGTGAGGAAATGTAGACTGGGCAACTGGAAGGAACTGAAGGAAAGACTCCAACATACAAGAAAGGCATGGAGCAGCAAATCAAAATAAAGAGTAACAAACATGGGAAGATCCCATCCTAGGCCCAATCTTTGGCTGATGAATGAAAGGGGGCTGAGAACAAAACATTTCTCAGCCTCTTGTTGGCTGCCTTTTGCTAGAAAGAGATCAGGACTCCTGCTCTCTACAGATGACTGCCTACAGAATACAGAGGGGAAGAGGGAGGGAAGGAGAGTTTCCACCAGGGTGAGGTATTTCTGACTCTGCCTTGTTGACAGCAAACAGTGGCAGTAGTGGGACTTTTGACAGGAAGTGTCCATCTCTGGGGGAGTCAGGATCGGGCCCGGAGGTAGAGCAACCTTGGCACCCTAAAGCCCTGGCTTTTTCCCCTCTGCACTCTGGTGCAGAAGCCTCCATATCTCTCATGCCTCCTTAGCGCAGCAGGGGGAGGACGCGAGGCCAGCCTTCAGCAGGGACCATTTCGTTTACATTCCCACCCCTCGGCCCTGGGAAGCCCCGAGTTCCCACACTCACTGAGGCAGGAAGGTCGCCACGGACACCTCATCTGTCTGGGTTGCTGACTAACTACAGATAAGCAGCAGCTGCTGCATCCACATTGCATGCAGATTGCCCACCCTGGAACCAGGCGGAGAAGGGCCAACCTCTGTCCACTGGGGGATGGGGGACCACAGGGCCTCCAGGGCCGTCTGCTGTGGCTGAGGCCCAATGACTGCGGTGGGGGGGGGGGCGAAAAACTCGCTTTGGTGGAGCTGCTGGACGGGACCAAGGAAAGGCAGGTCTTAGGTGTGCCTACCCCATGGCACAAATCCAGCCCGACAGCCGTCGAGCACTTGACAGTTTTACAGTACTCTGCTGCATAGTTTTTCTCACATCACTCTGACCACCACCCGTGAAGAACACAGAGCAGGTGTTTTTGTGTCCATTTTGCAGATGAGTAAACAGCCTCAGGATGTTTGAGAGACTTGCCCAAGTTCTCACAGCTAGTCAGTGGTAAAAGCCGTTTTTTCACGGCCTGTTTGGTGGGTCTTTCCATTACTATGCGCACACACAACAAGCCAAGTGGACAAGTTCTAATTTTTATCTCTGAAAGAAAACTCCTCCTGGGTTTAACCTGTCTTACACCCAGCCTGGGGTGTAGTGAGAAACACTTCAGTCTTGGAGTTTGAATCCTGATTCCCCTTCTTGACAGCCAAGTAATTTAGCAGCTGTGTGATTTTGGATTTGATTTTCTTGAATATTCGCTTCCACATGTATAAAATGGGGATGATGTTGCTTAAGTTGTGGAGGCTTCTGTAAGGATTAAGAATAACAGTAAACATCTACTGACTATTTTCCGTAACGTCAGCTCAGTTCTAAGCACCTCATGTGCACTGACTCACTGAATTCTCACAACAGCCCTAGGTTAGTTCATATGTGCTATGTTATTTCACTTCATAGATGAGGAAACAATGGTAGAGGTAAAGAGACTTACCCCAGGTCACACAGCAAACAAATAGCAGAGCCAGGATTCTCACCCAGGCTGTCTGACACCAAAGCCAAGTACTTAATCTCCATGTTATACTGACTATGCAAATTATGATTACTGCCTACAATAAGGTACTCAATCAATAGCTGTTATAAGGTATTGGGTCAGGTGTAGCTTGATTTATAAGCAAAGTGAAGAGCTAACTGCCTGAACTAATTAGATAAACCAAAGGCCTGTCTACTAGGAAGTATTTTCAGTTTAGTATGCCATGGTTTCTCATTTACCACCACCAGCGTCATTCCTTTAGAACAGGAAGACACTTCGGGAACATTTGGCAATGTCAAGAGACATTTTTGGTTGTCACAGATGTGGGAGTGCTACTGGCATCTAATGGGTAAGGCCAGGGACGCTGCTAAACATCCTATAATGCACACAACTGTCCCTGCATCAAAGAATTATCTGGCCCCAGTGTCAATATGCTGAGGTTTAGAAATTGCTTTAATATTGAGTATTTATTATTGACTAAGACTACTTTAGTCTCGAAGAGCCCTGTTAATACGCAGATTTGTCACATAGAACAACAAAGTATGTTCTCTTTAACATCTCTTGATGTGCTGACACAGTTCGATCTACGCAGTATTCGTTATTACTATTGCTGTTGTTACTGTTGTTGCCGCCAAGCAAAGATGTGTGCCCTAGAAATGGTCAAGCCGGTTTGGGGTTTGTGGTAGAGTTAGAAAACTGAAGCTCCTTTTCTGTCAAACTATGTTACCATCCTCCAAATTGCTGACATTTCTTCCAATATGTTGAAATAGGTCATAAATAAACTCACAGCAATACCATTTCCTTTTAACATGCAGTTCTGTGAATCCCTGATATCTTTCAGTTCAGTCAACTCTTCTTTTGTCTCCCTTCCCATTATGCATACACCAAACAGAGTTGGGTTTTTTTGGGTTTTTTTTGCGGTATGCGGGCCTCTCACTGTTGTGGCCTCTCCCGTTGCGGAGCACAGGCTCCGGACGTGCAGGCTTAGTGGCCATGGCTCATGGGCCCAGCCGCTCCGCGACATGTGGGATCTTCCCGGACCGGGGCACGAACCCGTGTCCCCTGCATCGGCAGGCGGACTCTCAACCACTGCACCACCAGGGAAGCCCCAGAGTTTTTTTTTAAGTCTGATTTTGTTGGCCTCTTTTGGAAAGTCCTATAGCTACTACATCTTCAAAATGGTAAAAATTTACTTTGCCACACAGAACTTTGACCAGAAGAAGAATCTTCATATGTGAAGTATTTGTGATGTTTGGCAGACATCCAGCTTTCTTACTTTGTTGGAGAACACTATACCTCACGTCACTGTGGCTCACTGATTTCCATATCTTTGTGCATTAGCTTAAAATACTCAATAAATAATCCTGAAAGGAGTTGTATCAGTCAGTTTAGGCTAGGTTATGATGCAATAACAAATGATCCCAATATCCTAACCACAAAAAAAGATTTATTTCTTGTTCATATTGTGTGTTCATCATGTATTGGTTGCAGCCCTGTTTCATCTGTTCATTCATCATTTAGACTAAAGGAGCAGGCCCTATTTGGGACATGATGGTATCATAGCAGGAGGAAAGAATGATGGTGGAACAACATGATAACTCTTATAGCTTCTGCTCATAATTGCTCAGAAGTGGCACATGTTCCATTTGCCAATTTGTTTCTTGCGTTGACATTCCATTGGCCAACTCAAGTCAATAGCCAAGCCAGATGTCAATGGGACAGAGATGTATATTCTTCCTACAGGCCTCACAGGCAGGGGTAGTGAATATTCTGAACAATAATATAATCTACCACAGGACTCTGTCTTTGTCACCAAAGTCATGAACTTCCTCAGAGCCAGGGCCTTGGCCTTGAATCACTACATTTTCAAGAAGTTTTTAGCAAGAAATGGGGGAAGAATATAAAGTGAAAGAGTTGAAGAGACAAAATTGTCAGATTCTAGTGATTGATTTGTTGAGGAGCAGAGGTGGATGACAAACGTCAAGGAAAAGACAAGAGTCAAAGATGACTTCTAGGACTCCAGGACTGATGAGTGATAATGCCAACAACTGAGATAGAGAACAGAGAAGGAGAGGAGGTTTAGAAGGAGAAAGGGCAAGTTTGTTTTTGTTTTAGATTGAGAAGACAACTTTATTGCTCCTTATAGCTGTCCCCTGAAAACCCACTTTATTGATTCTTTCACCCTCTCCTCCTTTTTTGGGGGGGCAAGTTTTATTTTTGACCCAATGAACATGAGGTGTCTTTGGAACATCCATGTAGAAATATTCAGTAGACAGATGACTATATGAGTGTGGCTCCCAAGAGAGTACTGAGCTAGAGGCAAAGATCTGAGATTCAATCACATATAAGTAGTCATAAGTGACAGCTATTATGATTATATTTATTGAGCATTTACTATGTCAGGCACTGTGAGAAGCAATTTACATACATTTTCTTACTTAATTCTCATCATATCCCTGGTCCGTGTTGTTTATCCTTACTGTGTAGATAAGGGTATGAAATCTAAAGAAACTTTAAAAAGCAAACAAAACTTCGCCTGTCTCACAGCTAGGAATTTGCAAAAAAGGACCCAAGTGCTTTGCCTCCACAACCCACATTTCAATGAAGTATGCTCTTAGTTGGAACCATGACAGCAAATGAGAACATCCAGGCACTACAGAAAGAGAGAGAAGATAAGAACAGTGGGTCAAGGGTAGGACTCTGAGGAATATGAATATTCAAGGATCAGGAAGAAGATCCCTTAAAGAAGACAGAGAAGGAACAAGTAGGAGGAAACCAGAAGAGTGCAAAGTCTCAGAAGCCAAGTGTGTAGAGAGTGACAATGAAAAGAGAGTGTCTAACAGAGGCAGTGACTGCAGAGTACTTGAAGAGCAGGGCTGGGAAAGGTCCATGGGTGTTGGCAGCTAGGTCTAGTCCCTGAAAATACCTATATCCTCACAGAAGCATCCATAACCGGCTATATTCCCCACCCAGAACCCCAGGAGTAAAATATCAACTGTAGGTGGCTGGTCACATGCTGACATTGTAAACACCAACATGTTGCTGGCTCATTCTCTTTGAACTCTGCCTCCAGAGACTGCCTTGACTTTTTGACCTGTTTGAGTAGGTCTATGTTTCTGGGTTTTGGTGACCCGGCTCTTGGACTCTGTACCTGTGTGTACATGTCTGAGGTTCTGGCCTGTTTTCTCTGCTTAGGAAACCCATCCTTACACCACATGCCTACTCTTGGTTACTACCTACTCCCAACTTCAGGGAGTAAGGTCGGACACTGTCCCTCAATCCACAGGGCTGTGTCTCCTGCTAATTCTCTGCAACTCAGCTCCCAGAATTGAAAGGAGGAGTGTGGTTTCAGATGGTGGCTGCTGTATGATGTGGCAAATTACTGACAGTAGGGCTGCTGGCTTTGAGATCACAGGTTGCTGGTCAGACCTTGCCAAGCCTTACAATGCCTTTTGTCAGAGCAGCCTCTTAGTCTTCAGGTGAGCCCTCCCAGTTGCCATGCTTTTTAATCCAGCTCCAGCAGTTTATGGAGCTATGACAGTTATATTTGAGACAAGAGGACATTAATGTAAATGGGACTTTTCATGTCTGCTGGGAAAGCAGGATGCTGAACAGCTGTTCGACTACAGCTGGGAAGGCTACACTGTGGGCACCACTGGGACTTTTTCATAGCCATGACTGACTGGTAAGAGCCCTTTGTCCATGGAGTGCCCAACTTCACCGTTAGAGTGGATGAGTATCCAGATCTCCTCTACTCGCAGCAGCTTGAACTGAATGAACCAGTATTATGGGTGCCCTCTGAGGTAAGGGCTCTAGGATCCTCCAGCATCTCTGCTTTTTGTGTTCAGTTGGATGCTGCACACATCCATCACCTTTCTATGACCACAACCCCCCAGCAAGGGTTACCAGACTTACTGAATAAAAATACAGGACACCCAGTTAAACTTGAATTTCAGATAAACAACAAATACTTTTTTAGTATGTGCTATACAACATTTGGGATATACTTATACTAAGAAATTATTCATTATTTATCTGAAATTCAAATTCAACTAGGTGTCCTGTATTTTACTGGACAATCCTATGGGATTGTCCTATCCCCCATTACCTGAGACTCAGTAGGGATCCACAGGCCTTGGGATCTATTGGTCTCCACTTCTCCCAGGAAGGCACTGGGGCACTTTGTGAAGAATAAAATCAGAGAACTGGGCCTCTGCTATGATTATTGGGGTCTTGATCCTGTCTGGGTTCCTATGCTCCTGGGGCAGTTCCAGGGAATCCATGAAATTACACCTCCTGAGTGCCTAGAACCTTGTTTGCCTTCCCTCAGCTGCATTTGGAAGACAAAGAGGGAAAGATGGCTTTTTAGAAGTGTCTAGACAGTTTGTAGAGACCATGATATCCTTGATCTGTGGCAGCACCAAATGATCAGTATCCTGCATGACTGTTCAGGGGATGGTTTTTGCATTTCCTGGACAATGTCCTAACCTACACTTGAACACCTCCACACATACCCTGTCCAACTATGCCTCATATAATTCTTCAGTCCGGCAATCCTGAATTACCTGAAGCATCAGCACCTCCAAAACCATCTCCAGACAACTCCAGTTTGGTGTAGCCAGGTGTCTATGATTCTAGAGTGAGAGGCCCCTGGTCAGTTGACATAGACATTCCAAATTCGGCTTGATAGCATTTTGTTCTTTTCTGTGCAACTGACCTAGTAATGACTTCCTAAAAAGAGAGGGAAGTTGGCCTGATGTGCTGAGCTGGACAATATTTTTCATGCAGATCAAGACTCCCTTCACCTTTGCCCCATTATAGCACTAGCTGGCACTTACTATGTGCCAGAAACTCTTCTACATTGAATTTATTAATACAGGACTTTGCCTGTATTAATAAATTCCATGCTTATAATAACCCTATGAGGTATATGCTGTTACCACTGCTGTTTTACAGATGAGGAAACTGAGATAGAGAGATTAAGTAATTCCTCTAAGGTCACACAGGTTAAAAAGTTGCTAAGAAGTAAAAACTGGGATTCAAATGTGGGCAGTCTAGCTCCAGAATCTGTCCTCTTAACCTTTGTGCCAACTTTAGGTAGCCTGGACCCAGCTTGGTTCAACCTAACACTGTTGGGACTGGTGCTGCTGACACTGGTGCTCCTGACCAAGGAGGACCCTGTTCTGTCCTCCATTATCCCCATTTGGGAAGGAGAATGGCTTGCTGTGAAGATGTCTTCAAGGCCTAGAGAGTCTAATGCATGATAGTGAGCTCAGTCTTCAGTAGCCTGAAGCATCCACTACAAACCTGGAAGCTTAGCTCATGCTATGCAAGGTGGCTTGCCTTATTTTATGAGCCTTGGGTGCTCCATCAGCTACACACCCAGCAATAGAACCACAGGGCAGATGGTCTAGGTTGTAAGCCTGAATACAAGGGGCAGCAGAGGCCATCAACCTTGGAAGAGTCTGACTTGAATATTTCACAGTCCTTCAGCCCAAATTATCTTTCAGTCATATGCATGTATTCATATACATGTATTCCTAATCCAGATCCATAGCCTTTTGGGTGCAACTCAGAGAGGTATGAAATACTAGGAAGACGTCTATAAGAGTAGGGTGGTGCACATCCTGCCAGGAAGACCTGAATGTAGCCTCAGCTCAGCCACCCATCTGCTCCTCTATCAAAACACAATCTGTGGCCTATGATGTGTTCTGGTACACTACCACAAGACCTGGACCTCAAGCAGATATTACCTGGGTTTCCTAAAGAGTAGCTGTGACTCCTTCTGATCCTCACACACCTCCAGGACTCCACCTATGGGACTCCCATTCTCTGGTCTGCCTCTCTTGCCCAATCATTACTCTGTCCTGGCAGTGGCAGCTTTATAAAGAAGGCATGCTTCCCTCCCTGCATTGCTCCTTTATCCACTCCGGCCCCTTACACCCTGACGGGTAAAAGAGAGTTTCTATTTCCATGGTCTGTCAAAGCACTGCTTTCCAACCAGAGCCCTTGGGCCTATCAGGTCCACATCCACCTGCCTGCTACCCCTAAATGGGTGACAAGAGTAGTGCTTAAGGAATACCTGCATTCTTCTACTGCACACACACAATTGACTGCTCTGTCTAGTGTCACTGTCACAGAATTTGCTTTCAGAATTTATTGTTTCCCTCTTTTCAGAATTACTTTTCTGTGCAACAATATTTTGCGTCCTTATCATTTTCTTGCACCCCCTCTTCCTTGCACTATTGATACTCCTGCAGCTAAAGAGTACCTGGGAAGGTATGCACCAACTTGAAGGAATTTTGATGAGTATACCAAGTTTTTGCTAGCAGCAGCCTTCAGAGAGGAAGATTGAGTATGGGATACCATCTCATTCTCCCCTAACACATTTATTCTACCTATCTAATATGAAAGCTAAGGATTGCTGATAATAATAACACCACCAGCAAAGAGATCTATCATTTCTTGGGCACTCACTATGGGTCAGGTAGTGTGCTACATGCTTGGCATATATTTTCTCACTTAATCCTCACAACAGTGCCATAAAGAGGATACTATTTTACCTCTAATTTATAGCTGAGAAAACTGACTTGCCAAAGATCACATAATGAGTAAGTGGTAGAGCCAAATTTCAAACCCCAGTTAATTTAAAGCCTGGGCATTCAGCCACCTTGCTGTCATTGTCATATATCAGCTAACTTCCTCCATGTCCAATCTCCCAGCTCCTTCTATGCTTTTCTCTACTCCTAAATCTCCAGCCACAACCCCAAAGAGGAGGGGGAATAAACATGAACTGTATTCCCAAGAGGAAGTAGACTCATTATGACACTGTGACTGACCTCACCAACTGGACCACGGGAAAGAGTGAGGGCATGAGGAATTGTTTTAATTTGGCCCTTTGAAACAGAGACCCTACTCAAAGTAATGAAGGGTTTGTTATAACTACTACTTCCCTGTTTCATTCACTAATGGATCCCAAACACCTAGAACCATGCCTAGCTAGTAGTAGGTGACTAACAAATATTAGCACAGAATACAGGAATTTGGGGTTGACCCAATGAAGAACACAGGAACCCTAGTAAATCTGGGTGGCAGGAAAGTGGTTTTTAGTAGAGTAGTAAAGTAGTGGCCTTAGTATGACCCTCCATGGCCACCACTCCATTGTATGGCATCCTTTCAACTCCAGTTTTCATGGCTAACTGCCCCATTATCTCCATGTTTCCCATTTCAAATCCCAGAAGGAGAGAATCTGATTGACCAAACTCACCTTTTCCATTCAAGCCCTGGTTTTTGGAGGGGCATCTCTAATGACAGGGCCTAATTCCTGGTCCAATCAGGAGCCATCCCTGGGTAAAGAACAATCTAGCTCTGCTTCTCAGAGCAGGGGGCTGTGGGTGGGGCAGTTTCATCTTGAAGAGGAAGTTGGGTGTGGCAGGCACTTTGTTGACATATCCAGTATAGGAGTGCTCCTGGGAGCCCATCTCTCATCTCTGAAAAGTGACTTTGTAAGTTAGAACTTTTCACCAGGCATTCCCAGGAATGCCCAGGTAAATGCAGCTGGTAACTTGCTGAGTTTGGAATTCCTCTTGGCCTGCCATCTCTGCACTCTTTCTTCTGGGACTACCTTGGTTTGTCAGCTTCTTATCTGTTTGCAGTTGGCTCTTTCTGGACTCTCTTCTACTTAGGTGAGTTGGCTTCTAACTAGGCTGCGTGACTCTTGGACAAGGTAAGTGTTTGGATTCAGCTTTGGTTCTGGATCATGCTTTCAACTTGGATGAAATGGCCTCACATCTTGCGCCCTTGCCCCCTCCTTTCTACTCAGATTCACCCTGCTTCAAGTTATCATTTGCCTGAGGGTGCCTTCCCTTCCCAGCCCACCAACATATTTCTGAGGGCATGACATTAAGAAATAGTTGGTGGCTTCAGTGAGAGAAATTTTAGAGGAATGATTGGGGTAGAAACCAGATAGAAGCAGGTTGAGGAAGTGGAAATAGTGAGTATAGACTACTCTTCTGAGAAGTTTAGATGAAAAGGAGGGGAAGGAAACATCTACATGTCAAGATTTGTGTTTTTTTTTTAACTTTAAGAGTTTACTCTGATTGTATAATACATAATTTTGTCCAACATTTTGAAAAAATAAAAATTATAAGCAATAAATGTATAATTCCCCATAATTCAACTACCTACATAATTATGATTGTTACTCATTTTTGAGTACCTACTAAACAGAAGAATTGTTCTAGTCACTTTGTAAATAGTGTTTCTATTTACTGTGTGATATAAAGTCCCAGCTGGGCCAGAATTACGACAGATATGTCTGTGACGTGGAGTAAGACAATATCTCCTCCCCTCAAGCAATAATTAGCATCCACTGATTTACAAGGGGGCTAAGAATTTGTTGGGGGAAAACTCAAATTCTGGCTTTAGGAGGGTTTTGCTTGTGCATAGCCATGTCTGGGGGTAGTTCCAGAGGTAGACATGGCTGGCAGGTATAGTGGGGCCCCCAGGGAAAGCACAGCCTGTTGAGGAAGGAGTCTGCAATGGTAAGGCTGGGCTTTAGTCCTGCAAGGCCATGGTCAGTCTGGCTGTTATGTGGCAGGGCCTAACTCAGCTTCCTCGTGTGTTTCTTTCCGGAAGAAAACAAAGAATGGCCTCTGTGTAACAGAAAGAGCCATTTTGTGAAACTCTGAAATGCCCTAGGGCCTATCACCCGGTGGGTAACTGAGTGTAGCATCCGGGAAAAGAGTCTTTCCTTTCTCACTTTGAGAGAGGATGCTGACAGGCATCACAGGGGCTATCCAGCCCTAAATTTCCCACAAAACTAGCACCACGGGGCCAGCTGTGGTGGCAGAAAAAGTTTTTCTTTAATTTGCAGCAAGGTAACGGTAGCAGACTTCAGTTAGTTCGGTAACATTTTACCTTGAGCATTAATGCTGAAAAAAATGGACTCTCTTACTTCCTGTTTTTCAAAAGCATTGTTGACTAGGGGAACAATGCAAGGCTCCAAATGAGGCATGGGTGTGGGCTTCTAGCTCACCGTGGTGCTGTCAGAGCCAGCGTCATGGCGTTAGGTGAAGCTAACTGTAACAACAAATGATGGCATAACTGATTCAAGAACACAGGTAAGAGCTGCTCACTAATGATTCAACAATACCTTTCCCATCTTTTGTGCTGTGCAAACAACATCTTCACACCCTGTATAAAACCAAATACCCTTGCCACCCCACCTCCCCAGTACCACCCACCCCAACTTTTTCTCCACAGCATTTATCACCATTTCACATACCATAGTTTTTCTTATTTCTTCTTTTTTAAAAATTGTCTTTTTCCTACTCCAGAATGTAAACTCATGAAAGTAGCATCCAGGTCTATGTGTTTATTGCTGTGTCCCCAGAGTCTAGCTCAGTGACTGGCACAGAGTATTCAATAGTCACTGAGTTCATCCATTTTGTAAGTTTCCCCCAAATTTGGGTAAGGATGAGAACCATTAAGATTTTAATTAGCATCTGGATTTATAGCCTAGAGGAACCTAGAATATGTGCTTTCATTTATAATAACCCTATAAGGTACATACTATAATATGCCTATTTTACAGATGAGGAAATTGGGGATTAGAGCAAAAGCAACTTGCCCAGGCCCCACAGATAATAAGGGCCAAGGCCAGAATAAACTAGTATAGTAAGTATGAAGACCGTGTAGGAGGTATTGCTGAAGCAGAGGCAAGAGCTAACAAAAGCCTTAACTGATACGGTAGAAATGGGAACGGAAAAAAAAGAGATGGAAAGGAAAGAAACTGTGAAGATTGATTAGAAACATGGGAGACAGAATTCAATGCACTGCTAGAAGTAGCCCGTAAAAATCAAACGAGGAAAGGGGGATTTCCTCTAAGAGGGAGGTAACTTCAATTTATTTCAGGAAGAAAAAAAGAAAGAAACAGATCAAGTAAATGTAAGCCCTTGCAGCTTTGAGCATATTTATAGTAAAGTTAATGTGGATTTCATAATTGGATTTTAACTGCAAAACAGATGAGAGTAAAAGACCTTATGGCAAAAAGAGTCAAAGTTGTGTCTTAACATGGAGAAGATTCTGACAAGAGTGTCCAAGGAATGAGTCAGGAAGCAGTGCAAAGCCTTGGGGAGAGGGGAGTCTTAACAGTATGATGAGGGGTTATTAATCATGAGGTTCCTGGGCAACATAAGAGGTCTTGAAACAGGCCTTAGCTTAGGGAAAAGGAACTGTAGGACCCAGGTAACAAGGTCGGGCCACTTCACCTTCCCCCTCACCCCTGGTCCATCAGCTGGTGTTGCAGAATATGCTATGATCCTTCCAGGGGTTTTGGAAGGGGAACCAGGGGCAGATGACTGGATCAGAAGGGCCAGCAAGGATGGTCAGTCACACATGGTGAGAGGCAGGTAGGGAAACTGAGAAATAATATGTACAAGGAGCATCAAAAGGCAAAATCCATCCCAAGTCACACTGGATACTGGCTCTGGGGGTTGGCAGTGTATTTGTTCAATCAGTCAATATTTACTGAGTGCACTTTATATGCCAGGCACTGTGCCAGGCACTGGGCTAGGTGCTGGGAATCAAGCTCCTAATACACTATTTCCTGATTTCTCCCCTCTCTTCTGGAGAAAGAATTGGAATGATGTCTGGCTCTCACTGGCACAAGGACTGGGCAGGGCTGCATCTGCAAGAGGTAGACAGTGGCTTGGGCAGAGAGATCAGGTTGGGGACAGCACAGTCTGGCTGATATAATACTTATATTGTCCTGGGAATTTGTGTTTATTTTCTGTGCTCAACTTGATATTATTTATTTACATTTGATAAGCAAGTTAACTACTTTATGCTTTCTTTAACTAATTTCTAGATATACAGTTATGACATTTTTTGTGGGGGGCAGGGGAGGGACTTTTGATTTTCAGTCCTAAATGCAGCAGTGTGACTAAATTACTGGGCTTAATAATCACTTAAAACAAGTATAGTTCAAATCACTCAATAGAAGCAGCAGCAAACAGGGGAAAGGGCATGATCCATCACCCCTTTATTATATGGCCAAACCATAAATCACAGGGGAAAGCCACAGTAGATTGTAGGGATTTTAAATCACTGCAAGGGTAGAGGTCAGTGCGCGGATAATCTGGAGCGATGATCCCCCCCAAACCCTTTAGGTACTACATTTGGTAACCACTTAACTCATAAGGGCAACCTGGCTATGGACTTCCCAAGTTAGGGTGTTTGCCCCCTTTCACTCAGCCTGCAAGTGGGCCTACGAGATTACTCCTATTTTCCATGGTAAGAGTATTCCTCTTAGTTACTAGAAGGGAACTGAAGAAACAGAGCTGGTGTAATCAACAACCCTAGTTTCTTGACTTATTAAATAGAATGGAGAGGAATACTCAAACAATTTTTTGCCTTTGTGGAATGTGTTTTCCCTAGTAACAGTGTTGTACATGTAAGATTTCTATAATAGTCCATTTAAAACTCTCTCTCTCTCTCTCCTATACAGACTGCAGACTCCTATACAGCCTGTAGCCCACTGTCTTTTTTATAACTGGAACTCAAATTATACTAATTGAAAAAATTTTTTATACCAGTAGAAAAAGGGGAAAAGAATAGTAGAAGAAACAAGAGAAGGAGCCAAAATGAAAGTTCCCTTTAAAACCATATTTAATTATGGATATATGATTATAGGTATGGGTTCTAACTGAAAAGATTTTAATCTCTGCTTTTGTAAACAATGAGGATTCCAGGAGACAGATTTTAGGAGCTTCTTCTAAAAGTTTCTAGATCTGTGGTCTGTGTTATTTCAGTCTTAGACCTATACCCCCTTAAAAATTTAGGCCATTCATTCCTACAAAGAATTTTAAAGCAGAATCAATCAGTGTAATTCAATCTTAACATTTATTAAGGCCCTAATCTATGCCGGGCACTTTTCTAATCATTTTACATGTATTAACTCATTCAAATCTCATTAAACTCAGTTTTACCTAGGAGGAAATTGAGGCACAGAGAGTAAGTAACTTGTCCAAGATCTCACAGCTAGTGAGTGACAGTCAGGATTCCCGCCCAGTCTGATTCCTGAGGCCACACTGGCAGCCACCATACTACCCTAGCTCTGCAGATTTAGTTTTCCCAGTACGCATCTCCAAGTAAATGGTTTATTAAAACAACTCTTAGATGTTTAAATGTTTGGCACCCATTTGTTGGATGAGTACCTATTACCCTCTGAAATTTGTTAACTTTGTTTCTAAAAGCAACATGCTGTTTTTTTTTTAATAGAGCTTTATTGGAGTATAATTGCTTCACAATACTGTGTTAGTTTCTGTTGTACAACAAAGAAAATAAGCCATATGCATACACATGTCCCCTTATCCCCTCTCTCTTGAGCCTCCCTCCCACCCTCCCTATGTCACCCCTCTAGGTGGTCACAAAGCACCCAGCTGATCTCCCTGTGCTATGAGGCTGCTTCCCACAAGCCAACTATTTTATATTCGGTAGTGTATATACATCGATGCTACTCTCACTTCGTCCCAACATGCTTAGCTTTTTAAACCATCTTTTGTTGCTTTCTTTTCCACAAGAGGTAGTTGTTTGGATAGTAAATTTTTAAGAAACAAAATGAGTGTAGAGTTACTTTTGTGAGGACAAATGGTAGAAGGCCATTCTTTCATGAGTTGGGCCAGCATCCCAGAACTTTGTTTTTGTTTTTATTGAAGTATAGTTGATTTACAATATTATATTAGTTTCAGGTGTACAACATAGTGATTCATATTTTTTTTTTTTGCGGTATGCGGGCCTCTCACTGTTGTGGTCTCTCCCGTTGCGGAGCACAGGCT
The DNA here is from genome assembly GCF_964341445.2 of Mesoplodon mirus. Classification (NCBI taxonomy): domain Eukaryota; kingdom Metazoa; phylum Chordata; class Mammalia; order Artiodactyla; family Ziphiidae; genus Mesoplodon; species Mesoplodon mirus. The sequence goes on along the minus strand of NC_138978.1, from coordinate 112,690,788 downwards.
CCGGACGCGCAGGCTCAGCGGCCATGGCTCACGGGCCCAGCCGCTCCGCGGCATGTGGGATCTTCCCAGACCGGGGCACGAACCCGTGTCTCCTGCATCAGCAGGCGGACTCTCAACCACTGCGCCACCAGGGAAGCCCGTGATTCATATTTTTATAGATTAAAAGTTATTATAAAATATTGGCTATATTCCCTGTGCTATAAAATATATCCTCATAGCTTATCTATTTTTATTTTATTTTATTTTATTTTATACATAGTAGTTTGTAGCTTATAATCCCCTACCCCTATCATGCCCCGTCCCTGCTTCCCTCTCCCCACTGGTAACCACTAGTTTGTTCTCCATAACCAGAACCTTGTTTTGAACAGGTTTCAGTTGCCAGTATGTGAAGGCAATCTGTATACTAATGAAAAAGATTATAAATTTGCTTATTTATATGCATTAAAATCTTTCTTTATAACAAAAAGTACCTTTCATTTTTCTTATTTGCTATTTTTCTTGTCAGTACAGAATTCCCTCTCATTTCTCCCAGGTTTGATATAAGACTAGCCTTTTCACATCTGATACCTTTAAGGAAAAACCAGGAAAAAGAAGTGGATGGGAAAGAGTTCAGACTTATTATTTGTTAATTTATGATTTTTAGCATTTTAGTAACTCTTATCATGCTATTTTCTCCAGCTTCTGCTAGGACTGTGATGGGGAGGAGAAACTCACCTGGAGCGACATTTCTCCTTCCCATTATTAGTCCTTGCATAGGATATTTTAAAAACTATTTAAAAATCTCATTCTGGTGATAAGGAAAGGAAAAGCAAGTACAGCCTGTATACTGGGGATTTTCCTAGAGAACATTATTTTGAACTTCTTCATGAGATAAAAGAGAAGCTAAAGTTATACTCTAAACTGTTTAAGTTTCAGACAGTGCGTTTTGGTTCAAAATATGCCGTGAATTTTAGAACTTTCATCGGGGCTTGGTGACCTGGCCAGGAGACGTTTGTGGTTCCTCAAGATTATTAATCCTATACCCCCAAGTATATTTCATATGTAGTTCAACAAATGAAAATTAGATGCTCTTCATGGGTTTAGGGGTAAATGAGCCAATGAAAATAAGCCCTTTCTGAAATGACAGCCTCAGGGAGATGGACCAGTCAGGGACAGACCTGCTTCTTCCCATGTACAGGAGGGCTGAGGGGATCAAGAAAGGAGTACTGTAAGAAGGCGAGCCCCTCTCTGGAGGTGGAATTGCTGCACCACACATCTTGTTTGTTTGGATGATATTCTGAGCCCCAAATCCACTCCACTGGCTTATTCTCTAAGAACGAGCCAAGCAACTGAAAACATGGTCCACACTCAGCTAAGTCAAAGCCCAAGGGATTACTAGCATCACAGGCCACACTCGCCCACCTGACATGAGAATGTCTGTGAGAGAATAGGGAAGGGTGGTGTCACCACTGTCTTTCTCTTTGTGTCCACCAATCTAATAAACAAACCTCCTTTCCTGGTCTAAATGTTTGCTATAAAGGAGGCACAACTCAGTTGAAGCGTCTTCAAATTACTGCGGCTGGTTTACAAGCCACACTGTAAAATTATGCCCTGGAACAAATTTATCAGCTGTTTTACAGTAAAAAGAAATCCAGGCACATTGTTTATTATGAGAATGTGGTCAAAATGAGAATTTTGTTTAATGAATGGATAGTATATTAAGAAATTAGATAATTTATATATTTGAGCTCAGTACTAGAGAGTAAATTATTTCCTAGGAAAAGCCTCATAAGACATTACATTATAAAATTTAAAAGCAATATCTCCAATAAATTAAATTTAAATAATTACATTCCAGTATCAATGGAGAAAGACCATAGTAGAGAAGTACACTGAAGAAGCTTGTTTTAAACTAAGAAAAACCTCTAGGTAAAAGATAGTAAAATCACATCATCAGCCAAAAAAGAAAGTTGAAGAGAGTTGAAGGTTATAGCTTGTGAAGATAAATATCAAATAGTATGAAGGCTAAGAAAAGCCTTTGCTGGTGCAGTCAATACATATTAACTTTGTTGCTAGAGATCCTGAAATTTAAATTCTGGTAATCAGGTCAGTATTAAACTGATGAAGCAGCAATGTCAGAGGATATTCTACCAAGTCAAAGATGTATTAAAATTATGAAAGGACCATGGAGAACCTGATAGAACTCTGTGTATTCTGCTGAGCTGATAAGTAGAGAACTAACTAATTCAAGATGGATAAAACTGATGGGTCTCTCAAGCTTCTAATATTTTCAAAATGTATTTGTCTTATCACTTAAAGGCTTATAGTAACAGTAACCTAAGTTCTGTGTATTTTCCTTAAAAAAGGAATAAACATTTGAAGAGAAAATTCTATACCCCTTCAGCAGGAAGAACCCATCCTTTTACCGTGTGAATAGTTTAACCAGAATCAGAGCTCACTATTCAGAGAATGGTTTATATAACCTTTGGGTCAATTTGTGCTTCATGGTGCACTAAGCTCTTGACACTCACCTCTATAAGCTGGAGACAGATTTGTTTTTTGCATTACCAAATATTGACTGCAAACTTTGAAGAAAGGAAACTCCCTTATAGAATTACAGAATGTTAGAGCAAAAGAGAACTGAAAGATGATCTTGAATAAACCACCATTTTATAGATGAAGAAACTGAAGCAGAGAGTGACTTGTTGATGGCTCACAGGGCCTGGGGCAAAGCCTGGTCCAAAGCTCAGTTCCCCTGACTCTTAGACCCACACTCCAGCACAAACATCATGAAGCCTCTCTCTTATTGCTTGATGAATGAATGTGTTAGGCACCGGGAAGATAAAAATGTAAGAGATATAGTACTTGACATCAAGGAGCTCAAGATCTAATAGGGAAAATAGATATTTTGACAGATTTCCCTCCCCTTGCCAAAAAAGCTTTATGTTATCTTCTGTACACTATTGCTAGAATGATTTTTCTAAAAATACAAATTGGAACATCTTATCTGTCTCTGCTTAAAATCCTGCAGTGGCTCCTCATTGCCTATAAGGTAAATCTTTCTCTTTGTTCTCTGACCTCCTGTCTTACGGCGTCTATGCTGATGCCCCTGTTTAGCCATAGAGAACCAGTTGCTTTTCCTGAAACATGACCTGCTGCTTCATCCTGCCAGGCCTTTGCATATGCTCTCCTCTGCCCGGAATGCCCTCTTTTCATCATCTGCTAGGAGGGTTATCTTTTTTTATAACATATTTCATTAGGTTTCTCTCCTCCAATCTCCAGTCTCACAGGTAGAAGCGGACACTCCCTCTTTTGTTTATTGTCCACCGTGTCCTGCCTATACTTCTCCTACAGCACAGTAGTACTTTGTAATGTTGATTTCTTAAAAATAAATAAACATATTTGCTATTTACACTCATGTTTTTCTCTGTTAATTGAAGGTAAGCTCCTTGATGGCAGTACCATCTTCTTTGTACCTTTAGAGTATAACTCAGCAACTTGCTCATAAACTCCATTGAATGAACTGCCCACAGAGGCCCTTACAAAGTGCTATGGTAACACAATGGAAGGAGCAGTGATCAGTGCTTGGAGGAGTGCCCCAGAAGATAAAGCATATGCACCAAGTTTTAGATGCTTAGTAACCCATCTAGGCAGATGGCAGGCATTGGCTCATACTTGGTGGCAAGAATAGAATGCAGAAGTCTGAGAAATGCTGACAAGTTTGATAAAGGCTGTGTTTTTGTTGTCGTTAAACTAGAAGAGTCTATAAAAGTCAGTCAAGGCCTATGTGTGAAAGTCCTGGTAATCCATTAAAAGAAAAAAATTTGTGATTGTATTATAAGAAGTTAAAGAAAGAAGAGTTGTGAAAGTCAGTATTCAAGAGTATGAATGATTGGATTTTCCTGTCAAAAGAAAGGGCAATGCAGCAACTGAGCAGAGGCTGCTCTAGAGATGGATGGGACTGGGAGCTCTGAGTCCTGGGAAGACCCACCCTCCAGCACTGAGGGTTGTGGAGAACTGAGAATGGTCTTGGTGAGAAGTGATGAGAGCATGAAGTCAGGCAGTGGAGGTGGAGAAAAAGAGAATGATTGAAGAAACACAGCAGTGGGGGAATGATGAGTGGTGACTGACTGAAGATGAGGAATGAGGAGAAGGGAGGAGTTGTGAATGACTCCATGCATTGATCTTGAATGTTTAAGTGGATAGCAGTGTCCTGATATGAAATTCAGGAAGGAGAGGTTTTTGAGAAGTAACATTAAGCTGAGTTTGTGATGCTTGTAAGATACTTAGATGAAGATGTTGAGAATGGTTGGAATTATGTGTATCATGCTGAGGAAAGAGTTTAGGTCATGAGAATATCTAGATGATAACTGAGTCCATAGGGGAGGATGAGAGCATCTGGAGAGTGAGAACATCATGTGAGAGTGAGGGAAGAAGGTCTAGCATAAGGCCCTTGGGAAAGGAGGAGAGAAAGGAAGATGAGATCACAAAGACTAAATTGGATGAAACAAAAAAGTAGGAACAAATCCAATGTGGAGTCATGGAAGCCATCGAATAAGAGAGTTTATTCACTGAAAAGAAAGAGTTAATGGTGTCAAAAGCGAAGAAAGGATGAGGAGGATTGAAAAAAATGTTCTAGGAGAACTGTAATATAAGGCTGCAAACATACTCATTGGGGGCTGGAGGAAGTCCAGGATAAGCCAGCCCCAGCGTTGAGCCAATGAATCAGAGACAAAAGGCTCCTTTTATTTCCTAGACCCATACAGTCCATAAGCCTGAGGTTGACTTAAACTATGGTTTATGCTAAATAGCTTCATCTATTTAGGGCTAGTGAAACTGAGGTTGTTGGATTATCTCTGGCAAGAACTTGATAAAGAATTGAGGGACTCTCACATTAATTTTCTTCTTCATTTGTGTGAATTGGGATTGGGTTAAGGAGGTAGCTGACTAAAGAAGTTTAAAAAACATGAAAAAGAGGGGGAAATAAGAAGTGTTTGCTCTTTAAAAAGGTGATCTGCCAAACAGCTGTCCTAGAGGTCTTTATTCTCCTGCCTCCACATAGTCTAGGGTCTATTTATAGCTAGCATGGCCGACATAGGCTTCAGTGGGCCAGAAAATTGCAATCACCATATAATTTGTTTCAAATTCCTCAAAACTATTTTACTAAGGGACTTGGTAAATGTGGGGATTCAGCATGTGTTCTATGGACAGTGTTGAACTTGAGGGTACAGAAATTGAGAGGAAGCACTTAGAAATTTTCAGAGCAAATCAAGAATTCTGTGACATACACACAGGTCATCAGTGGACTTGTGTCACTGAGCAGGGTTATGGATGAGTTTTGGTGCTGTGGAATTCACACAGTGAGTCAGACGGGGCATGACCTGTGCACTAGTCTTGTGTAGGGGGACCAGGTAGCAGAAAACAGTAGTTTGGAAATTTTTTAAAAACTAAAAAAAAACAAAACAAAACACCCATACAACTACCCCACCACCCCGCCCCCAGATAGTTTGAGAAGCACAGATTCAGATCACAACCCATTTGTAAATTAAGATTTCTAATAGTTTGAGACAAGTTAGTTGACAGAGCTTCAGCACATCCCAAAAATTTAGCTATAAAATGAGAGGAAATTGGAATTCAGTGTAGAAGATGTGAACTGGTGATGGAAATGTCCAAAATTACCTTCTAAGAAGACCTTTTAGATTAAATGTAAACTAGTTTATTTTTTAAGTTATTTTGTTCATTACAATATGCCCAGGGTCTATAACAGTATCTGGCGCATGGTAGGCACTAAGTAAGAATCTGTTAAATATGGAGTTAATTGTTCTACCTACAACATAGAGAATAGATTGAGGAGAGGAAAGGCTAGCCGGAGAATTTAAAGACAATTTAAATATAGGTTGATGGGACTAATCAGCCTAGTGGCCACAGGAGTAAAGAAAATATGAATCTAAGAATTATTGGGAGTAACCTCCAGTTTTTCCCTTCTCAGCTGGCAGCATGGCCATCCCCTAAGGTCCAGTTCAGAACTCTGGAGTCATCCTTGACTCTTCCCTTTGTTTTTGCCCCCAGTAGTCTGTCACTCTCTGAGTCCTAAATATCTCTTTATTCTGACTTGTTTTACACTCCTGTAGTTCAAGCTGCAGCATCTCTCCCCAGGACATTTGCAGTAGTTTCTTAAATAGTCTCCCTGCCCCAGGCTCTTTCCCATTCAACCTTCCTTTCAAATTGAAAATGTGGTACTTAGACTTTTTTGTTTAAAACCATTAAACCCCCCTGATTTACTTTCTAAGCTTAAACTATACCTAAGCTCCTTGGTAGGAGCTTATGAGGACGTCTATCATCTGGCACTTGCCTCACACTCCAGCCTTTTCTTCTGCTCCTTACCTGGTGATCCTTGAGCCTCAGCAACACTAAACTACTTGTAAGCCCTGCCCCAGGGTGTGGCATGTAGTTTGTGCCTCTATGCCTTTGCTGATGCTATTCCTTTTGTCTGGAAGTCTCTCCATCCCACAGCCTGCCTACTGCTCCGTATGTATCAGTGTTCTTTTGCTGCTGTAACAATTACCACAAACTTAGTGGCTTAAAAATGACACAAATTTATTAGCTTGCTGTTTTGCAAATCATAAGTCTGAAGTAAGTCTTGTGGGGCTAAAATCAAAGTGTCAGAAGAGCGGCATACCTTCTGGAGGTTCTAGGAGAGAATCTATTCTTTGTCTTTTCCAGCTTCTAAAGACTGCCTATGCTTTTTTGGCTCATGGCCACATCATTCCAACCGCTGCTTCCATTGCCACATCTCCTTCTCTGGCTTTGACACTCCCGTCCCCTTTTATATAAGGGCCCTCATGATAACAATGGGCCCATCTGGATAATCTATAATCTTTCTATCATCCTTGAATTTAATCACATCTTCAAAGTCCCCATTGCTATGATACTTAACATATTCACAGGTTTAGGACATGGACATCTTTGGGGAGCCATTATTCTGCCTACCACACCATCCAATTCCAGTTGATCTCTTAAAGTTCAGCTCACATATCACTTTTTCTCTGAAGCATCCTCTGCTAATCCTTCCACTCAAAGCCAGTCCCTCTGTATTTTGTGTCATGTACAAGCTACCATCACTGCATGGATTAGCTTGTATTGCATATATTAATTTTTTAGACGTGTCTATCTCTCTACTAGGAGCTCCCAAGGGGACAGCTTATTTATCTTTGTATCACCAGCACCTAGCACAGTACACAGCATATAGTAAATATGAGCTAAATTTATTTAGTTTTTTAAATATGTTGGGCAATATAATGATCCATTTCATTTTACCTAGAAACGTAAATTTAAATGGTGATTGAAGTGTGTCCCGGACTCTCCAGCCTCATCTCCTATCACTCCTCCCCCAAACCTGCCCACTTTCACACTTACTTCCCCTCAAGTCACAAGGGCTTTCTAACCCTTCTTGATCATGCCGTGACTTTCCCATCCTCATCTCTCTATCTGTAATGCCCTTCCTCCACCTTTTCTATTTTATGAATCTCTATTCATTCTTCAAGGCACAAATCAAAAATTTTCCCTCTGGGAAAATTCATGCCTGTTACAGTCTCTTCAATACACAATTCATCACTTCCTCATTGGGGTGCTAAGATATTTTGTACATATCTGTATTACATACCTCACATTGTGTTTTGCTTGGTTATGTACATATCTGTTCCCCCCAGAAGAGTGTGCAAGGACCATATCTTGTTTACACCCATGCTAGGCATATAGCAAGTGCTCAACCATGTTTATGAAATTAAATTGAACATATGAACAGATCAGCATCGTGGGGATGAGCATGGAGGGCAACAGGAAGGAACCAAAGGTAAAGGATGCCCTTGAGGAAGGTAAGGAGGAATAAGGAGACTGAGAAGGTGAGTGTTCAGAGGACCAAGGAAGTAGAGTGTGATGAAGACCCTAGGTAGACTGCCTGACCATTAACTAAGGAGGAGAGTGTGAGCTGCAGTAAGAAATGTCACTGAGACCCTGACCTGGGAAATCAGCGAGAATGGCTGACGGAGTTGACTTTTAAGAGATTCTAATGGCTTTAGGAAGCACAGCTTTGGGTGTGCTCAGTCAGGGCCCTGGGTCCACTCCTGTTTTTAGGTCAGGAGAGGAAGGTTCTCCAGAAGGTAGATGACTTGAGGAAGAGGAAAGCCAGACTTCTTATCTGACCAACCTGTTTGAATGCCTGAGGACATGAACACCACAGCAAAGCTCCAAGTCAGGTTAGAAGGCTTGGTTCTTTCATCTGATACAGAAGGTTCAAAGTACTGGGAGATGTTGGTTCTCAGGGAATGTGGGGACCAACTTGACGTGTTCCCCTATAATAACCAGAGATTTTCATCAATGGGGCATAGTCAGCCTGGTAGTCAAGGGGCTCTTTAGGATCAAAGGTAACTGTCTAATCTGGCTTCAGAGCTGGGAGCAATTTCTCTTCCATGGAGCTTTTCTGAATATTGGGATTTCTCTATATGAGGCATTATCTGACCCAACAGACCAGTATTCTCCATGCCTTTGCCTGCCTTGAACCTTGCTCTCCTGTCTTCCACCAAAGCTGCTTTCTCCAACCTACATCCTGCTTGGCTAACCTTTATGGCCAGCTGTCTGTCTTGACCCATTTCAAGCCTGATTTAGACAAACTCTTATGCCTGCCACCTGCCTGGATTTTCCCTGAAATCGATTTAATCCAGCATTTAGTTCTGTGATCTGTTTCTGTTATGTCCTAGATCAGTCTGCTCTGGCTTGGTAGGTCATGCATTCTTTTTTTTTTTTTTTTTTTTTTTTTTTTGCGGTACATGGGCCTCTCACTGTTGTGGCCTTCTCCCGTCGTGGAGCACAGGCTCCGGACGCGCAGGCTCAGCGGCCATGGCTCATAGGCTCAGCCGCTCCGGGGCATGCGGGATCCTCCCTGACAGGGGCACGAACCCACGTCCCCTGCATCGGCAGGCAAACTCTCAACCACTGCGCCACCAGGGAAGCCCAGGTCATGCATTCTTAACAGGAGTGCGAGAATAGTTCTTGGGGGATGAAAAATAATTTTTTAATGTAGAGTACAGATACAAATGCAGAACTTAAACTGATATAACAATATATCTGTGGTATTAAAATATTGTGGGGAGGGCTTCCCTGGTGGCGCAGTGGTTGAGAGTCCGCCTGCCGATGCAGGGGACACGGGTTCGTGCCCCGGTCTGGGAAGATCCCACATGCCGCGGACTGGCTGGGCCCGTGAGCCATGGCCGCTGAGCCTGCGCGTCCAGAGCCTGTGCTCTGCAACGGCAGAGACCACACCAGTGAGAGGCCCGCGTACCGCAAAAAAATATATATATATATATATTGTGGGGGGAGCAATTAAAAATGTCTAAAATGGCTCCTTAGGAGGGCAATCATGGGAGAAATGTTGAGGAACAAATTCAAGCGCCAAGAGGAGTACAAGAAGAGTGGGTGAGGAAATGGAGGTGACCATGGTTGGTTACTTGACTGAGAAGTAGATCATGGAGAAGATTCCAATCTAGCAAACACATTTTGAGCATTTAGTATTATGAGCCATGAGCTGTGTGAAACACTTTCACATTTGTTAGCAAAATGCTTCTCTTTATTTTAGTCTCAATGGACATGTCCCTTGTGGGAACAATAGAAATGTTTTCCACTGAGGCAGTAGCCCACCTCTCTCTTCTCTGCTTGGGTAGCTTTTATGCTAATTACACACTTGGAGGTAACTCCTCCTTCACATTTTGCAACATAATAAAATGAAAAGCACAGCCCAGCTTGTGTTTGTAGAAGCTCCTTTCATGGCAGCCTTTCAATGGGTTGGGCAATTTAAAAGATGCAATTGTAATCAAGACTAACTGATTAAGATGCTTGAGGGAAACCTGAACATCCTTAACCTACTTTTGAAAAGGAGGCAAAGAAAATACAGGAGTGGGAATAATCCAAGGCAAACAATTTCAAGTCTTGGAACAATGCACAGACTCTGGAACCTCCTTGGCTGGGCTAGAGGAGGCTAGGACAAGAAAATGGAAGGGTGCTTAAAGGAAGCTTAGTAATCACTGGTGTCTGCTTGCTCTTCTAGAGCGTGACCTTTATTTGGTTGTTTGCTTTGACTTTTAAAGGGCCCTTCTTTGTTCTCTTATGGCATGCATTAAGAATCTACCACTGAGTCTTCGCCTTTTATCCTAGTCAGATCATCTCTGCTACGTATTCATCTCATGTACTTGACTCCTGAGCTTTCCTTCTCTCCTGCTTTCCTGCTTTTGTCCTGAGTGCTGAAGCAGGGATGATGGTGGTGGTGGAAGGCTGAAGGGGGAAGATGAATGAGTCACAGTGTCCGCTGAGAATCCATAGCCAACTCTTGGCAGCTTATCGGGGGTAAATCTTGCCTTCAGCTTCTTGTTGACTTTTATCACCCACTCTGTGTGCTTAACTCTGATGGATGTTATCATCAGTTCTGTTTATTCACAATGCCAAGAGCACCAGTTGAACACGGAAATCTTCAGGAAAACATACTTGTTAAGTGTCAAGTTGACCAGAAAAGAAGAAACATCATTGTTTTATTGAATTTGGCATTGTTGTAGAAATAAACAATCATTTATATTTTGTCAAACTACTTGTGCATGCAGTCACAGTTTTATTCCTTCTTCCTGGTCAGACTTCGTACTTCAGAGGATGGAAAACAGGAGAAGGGAGATTTTTAAAACACTGCTTTGAGTGGGGGGGTTTGAGCCACAGAAAAGGGTATCACTTTAGGGGATAGGGAAACATCTCTGCTCGGGTGCACCCAACTGAGAGGGGCCATTGGCCACAGGAGAATAGAGACGAGGGACACTGGTAAATAATTAGACAGCTTTTCCCATTCTGGGTCATTTTCACATTGCAGCCTCAATACATTTTTTAAGTTTTGTAAATTCTTGGAACATCATATTTACCCATTCAAACAGTTCTTTCAATATAGTGGGTATTTGTAGGCTGACCTAGAAATCAGGACACCTTGAATTTAATCCTGCTGTGACGTTGGCTGACTCTGTAACTTTCAGTCTTTTTGGTTCTCCAAGATATATGACTAAAGGAAAACACGCAGGTGTTGGAATTATTACAACATGTGTTCAAATCCTACCCTTACCACTTATTAGCTTGTTGGGTTTGGACAAGTTATTTAAATTCTTTGATCCTCAGTGTCTTTATCTGTTAAATGGAGATAAAGATATCTGCCTTGCAGGAATGTTGTGAGGGTCTGGTGAGATCATGTATATAAAACACCTAGTATATAGGAGTCACTAAATACATGGCTGCTCTCATAGGAATATCTGTGCAGAGATAAGAGGCTAGGTGCCAAAAAGCATGGGTGTTCTGAGCTCATTAGCTGCTAAATGGTTTCCTAACCTTATGGTATCATTAGAGAATGAGGAGAATGCAGCCTGGCCCCATGGAAATCCAGGCCTGTTTTATTTCTACAGGATCTGGTCACCCCACAATCAGAATGTGCAGGAGTAAGGGAGGGGCTGAGGAAGAGAGAGAGAGAGACAGAGAGAGAAAATGGGGAATCTGTGCTTTTCAAAGGTAAAGAATCTCTAGCATTCCGTCAGCAGTGGGACAAGAATGAAAAGAAATGGCTGCCTGCTGGTGGTGTGCTCACCAAGCCAAACAACCAAAGTGTTTCCTGCCCAGTCTCCACAGATGTTGTTCCTTAGTCTGGATAAGTCCCCTGGAGAGCATTTTGCTGAAAGCAAGAAAGGCAGCTGCATAACTGCCTAGCCCATGAAGCTGACAAACCAGTGTGTCATCAAAGAAAGAGAGAGTCATGGGAAATAAAAGCCTGTGGTTCAACCTCCCAGTCAGGGAGTCAGGTGGCTGTGAAGTGGCACATTTGACTCTTGTTCATTAACAGAGTTTCTCTGTATGTCCTCCTACTCCTCCTATTTGCCTGCCTGCCTACTGCTGGGTTCCACCGGGCAGGCAGTGTGTCTACCCCAGTCACTATTTATTCAGTGAGTACTATGTAACCAACATTCATTCACACAACACAACACATCTACATTGAACACCTTCTATGAGAATAACAAAATAATAAGATAGACTCAGACTGTGCACTCAAGTAGGTCCCAATGTAGTAGTCATATATTCATCTAACTGGTAAGTGGTATGTATGATATACGGAAAGCAACTGCAGAGGGGCTTGGGGAAAGCTGCAACAAAGCTGAAGAACGCTTCACAGAGGAGACAACATTTGAGCTAGTCCTTGAGCTAGGATTCCACAGGCCAAGGGGAAGATGGGGTGGACGAGGGGAGGGAGGAAGGGCATGTCAGGCAAAGGAAAGTGCAGGAGCAGACGTGAGGAGTACATGAGCCCACAGCATGTCTGGGAACTGGCTGGTAGGTTGATGTACCTGGAATATGGGCTGTACCATATGGGGTAACAGCAGGTGAGGAGGTAAGTATGGCCAGAATGCCAGGGTTTTCTGTTCCCAGCCTGTGGAGTTCGGGCTCTAACCACAGTGAATGGGGAGCCACTGGTGGGTTTTAAGTACAGAGTGATAAGATTTTACTTGTATTTTGGATAGTCCTGTGGGCATCAGTGTAGTGAATGGACTGAAAGAAAGTGAGACTGGAAGCTGGAAGACCAATTAAGAAATGAATTGTGTCAAGTGCTGCAAAATGGTCAAGGAGAATGAGACTGAGAAGGAGTCCACTGGATTTGGCACTTGAAGGTCTCCGGTGACATCTAAAAGTAATTTCACTGGAACAATTCAAGCAGAAGTCAGGTTACTAAGCCAAGGGTTTTCAAAGTGTGGTCTCCAGACCAACATGTCAATATCACCTGGGAACTTGCTGGGCATGCAAATTGCCCAGCCCCACACAGACCCCACACAGACCCCACCCTAAAACTCTGGAGCTGGAGTCCAGAAATTTGTTTTCAAATGCCCTCTGGGTGATTCTGAACACATGAAAGCTTGAGAACCAGTGGCCTAAACAAATCTTTCTCCATCTCTTCTCTAAGCATTCCTTACTAGGAACCCTACCCTTCCAATAACTGAGCTGTCTGCTATTCCCTAAAGAATTGTTAATCTTATGGTTTCTCCGCCCTCTGCATAAGCCGTTTCTTCTGTCAGTTGTGTGCTCTCCCCAATGCAATATATATACATATATAGTCTCTACCTGGTGATATGGAATTCATTCTGCAAGGCTTAACTCAAGTGTCACCTCCCTCAGAAGTCTTTCCAATATTCCCCAGGCAGCCTTTCTACAGATACTTTTTTGCACATATTACTATTATGCAACTTGTTTTATTGTATTGTGTTGTTTGCTTTAGTATCTGTCTTCCCCACTAGCTGGAAGCCCCTCAGGAGTAGGGACTGCCTTGTTCATCTCTATTTCCCCATTGTTTTCACATAGTAGATGCTCAACAAATGTAGGGAGAGGAAGTTGTCATGGGTTGAAGAAGTAAGAACAAAAGGGACAAACTACCCTTTGAAGAGGTTGGGAAGTGCAAGGAAAGAGACAGGTGCCTGAGCCTACCATAGAAAGTACTTGTGCAAGTGTGAGTTAAGACTGAAGAAAATTGTTGGCTGAGACGATTAAGCCAGCAGAGAGGGAGAGATGAATGAGAGTGACAGTGGAGGCAGATGGATCATGAATGGCAACATGGTTTTGGAAAAGGCAGAAGGGGATGAAATCAATGGCCGGTGCAGAAGGATATTAGCATTGGAATGGAGGAAAGGCCTTTCTCTGAGATACAAGAAAAGGAAATAAAGGTGGGTGCACAAGAGTTAAGCTGTGAGGTTGAAGGGAGAGAGGTTGGGGAGTTTTTAGATGGCCTGCCAGTATAGAAATGGGGAGGGCTAGGGAAGGTTACAGGGGAGGTGATGTTTGAGCTAGGAGATGTCTTTAAGTGAAGTGGGAAGTAAGGCCTTTTGCTGGGAAGGAAACAGGGAAGAGAAAGAGGCTAGAGGACAGTGGGAAAGGTTTGTAAAAGTTATGGAGGTGTGGTAAGGGGCTGGGGGGGAAGGACTGAGGTTAGAGAGCAGCAGCAGGGGAGTCTTTGGGGCTGATTCATTTCAGCTGCTGAAGGGCCCACCCATTCACCCCACTGGCTTTGGCAATGGAAGCAGTATAGGTGGATTGTCTGCAGAGGCTGTTTCTGCAATAGGATGGACAACTCTGGCTACAAATCCCGACACCTACGTAGAAAGCATTCTAGCTCTCTATGTCATCAATGCTGTAATATAGTGCAGACAATAACCATGTTACTTTACATATGATAACTATGTAGCCTATGTAGCAACACAGGACAAGATTTATGCTATGTGAATTAGCTGAGAAAGCAGGATTGATTATAACTATTTGAAATGTGCATATGAAGGAACAACTGAATAAAATATAGCAAAATGCTATCAGTGGTGGTATTATAGGTGATTTTCCTTTAATTTTTAAATATATATATATATTTTAAAAATATATATAATATATATTGTTTATAATTTAAACAATGATATGGCCATACATAGAATTGGTTCTTTCTCTACTGGTGTTTTCTTTCATTAGGTACACATAGAAGGCAGTATTTCAGAATAAAAAAATGTAGTGTAGAGCCAACCGGCAGAATTGTCTGACCTTCTCTTATCTCGGGGGCAGAAGCAGGGAAATGAAGTCCTCGAGATGTCCCAGGGTTGGAGGCTGACAAGCCTGATTTGGGGCATCGTGCTGTAGGGGAGCACAAAGGAGGTATGTGAGCAAGCTCTGTCTCACAAAAAGTTTGGGAGACCAGGCTTAAAACAAATGACAAGAGAACAGCTTATACGGTGCTCAAGTGGATGGTCTGAACAATGGATGGGATTGGATCTCTCAGGCGGAGACCCATGGGCAGGCATGTATACCACACAGAGGTCAGCCGTGGGCCACTGGAGGTGGTCAGCTACCTGGGCTGTGCCACTGCTTAGCAGGTGTGATCCTGGGCAACTTCTCAGGCTCCCCTTTCTCTGCAACATGGGAATACTAATAGCTACTCATAAACTGGCTGGAGCATTATAAACAATGAAGTGGGTAAAGTGTTTAATACAGTGCCTGACACACAGTAAGCTGTCCATAAAAGTTAACTCCATTATCATTATTAATGATTGTTGTTATTGATAATTACCCATAAATATTTATGATGGAGGGAACTGATTTAGAGTAGGGGCATTCTGAGTTATCTGGAGGGAATTCAGGGAGGTGTCCTGAGTGAGGTTCTCTTTTACCTCTAGAATAGTGCTGTGGGTTCACCCCAAGCCTTCAGGAGGGAAGAAGGAGCCGTGCAAGGAGGAACTCCGCATTGGTTCTTCTTTTGCTAGTGTTCATGCTACTTCCCCACTTCTAAACAGGTGCATATTACTCCAGAGCACCCTTTCACCTTCCTCTCCCACTCTTCTGTTTTTCTTGTCTTCAACCCTTCTTACTTCCCTTTTCTTCTCAAAACCCCAAGGGGTGGATGAGCAAGGAACTACACTATATTTTGCATGTTCCAAGTTGGCTTTTTCAAAACTTGAAGTTTGTCTACTGATTTCAGCACTTGGAGTTGATAGAAATCAGTCTGTGTTCACCCTATCCACTCCTTCACTTACCTACAAATATATCTATACCCCTAACCATTGTCTTGAGTAAATACTCTTAAATGACAGTCATCAGTACACAGGCAAGTATTCCAGACCATAAGAGTTCAATTAAGGAAGGCTCTTTTGAGGTAACTATACCTTGCAAAAGAAACCAATGGAGATGTGAACTGTCCACAGGGCTCTTCTCAGCGATGAGGTGTACTTTTCTGGACTCAGATGTAGATCGTAATGTGGGGAACATTCTCTGTCTCGCTAGTATCTGTTCTTCTTTTCCCGCTTAGACTTTCAAGAAGTGTGATACGAGGGAGGGAGTCAACGGTTTGAAAGAAAAATGACCAGGTCTTTGGTCTGAGCAAGAGAACAAATATTCATCTTATACTGTTCTCAACAGAAATCAGAATAATTAAAAACAAAAACAAGTTGGTATCTAGCAGATTCACCTGCTGAATTCCAAGTTCACATTCCTTTCCACATTGGCAAATAATAATGACATACTCTCAGCTTTGTTGGAAACTCTATTGGTATATTTACAAGGTCATTATCTTCAGCAACAGATACGTGCTCTGAGCCCAGCAATTACCACCTCTGTCTATGTACACATTAGCATGCATACACACCACTGATTTGTACTTTCCTACAAAATTACTCTTTCCCTTTTTAATTAGAATGTCTTCAGAGCACACCCCGTTGTTAAGGCCATGTACACTTCCATTGTAAATACCTGTTGCCACCCATTAATTATCTCCTGATGAATTACTTCAGAAGTTTTTTTTTATTCTTACTTTTAAAAGTGGGATTTCTTTTCCTTACTCTCGATGCCCCATAAGTGGACTTAGATGTGATCTGCACTCAGATAGTTTAAACATTTTGCCAAATTTTAAGGTGGAAACTTTCTGTATGCCTGGACCTCACTGCTCAAGAATTTCTTGGCTAATTGTGAGGGAAGAAAATAAGAATGTTGGGTGGAAACAACTGAATACTTTCTGAGAACAAAAACCTTAACACTTTACAAATATCTGGAGTTACATAACCATTTTAGTGACTGAAATGCTACAACTCATTCAATAATATTGTGGTTTGATAATTACACAGTTGTGGATTTATGCTGTTCTTGAGTTGGGGTGACATCCTGGTACATACAGGTCAATTTTCTTTTACATCATTATGTATAAAAAGTATATACCCACTTAGGAATTGAAGCATAAAATACTTAAAAGAAAATTTTAAGTCAGGTAGTACTAAAGTGAGCATTCCTATACTAACTTTCCTGCTTATCTCATGGATAGCAGAGAATTTTGGATTTCTAGTTAAGTTTTATAGGTGACATTGCCATATAGTATACAGAGCACATGCATATGAGGAAGATTTAATTATAAAAGGACAATCTTAAATTTTCCTCTCCTTGACATCAATTAAATTGAGATAATCACATTCCTAAAGGGGCAAACATATGCCAAGAAGCTCACATTAAGATTTCTTATATTACTCATTTGGGTCTATGTTCAGTTGAAGGGTCTGACTGGCTCCTAATTCTCAGAGCTAGTTTGAATCTTGAGATTAACTCCTGCCTTCTGGAACTTGTCCTCTGTTTGGCTTAACTTGAAGACCTCTCAGAATGTGTCTTTATTGGACACTTATTCCATGCAAGACATAGAACTAACTACTGTGGGATTATAAATATGAGTAAGAAATGGTTCTTGTGTTTATACTGCTTACACTCCAGTTGTATAGGCCACCTCAGGTCATTTATATATTGCTGGCTGGAGACAGGGCGAAATGAAAGTGGCCTTAGAATTAATCACAGTGCTCTCTACTTTCCCATAGTCCTGTGCTTTATCACTGTTGTAGTTATGCTGTTTGTATGTTGGCCTCCCACTGTGATCTCTGGAGAACAGGGGCTGGATCTGATTCCTGTCTGTACTGCCACAGAGTCAAGGACATGCTTTGCAGAAGGTAGGCTCTCAAAAAATGTTTTTAAATAAAAGAATGCATTCGCTTGCTTAGGTTTCCTAGTTACAAGTGGGTCAGCTTGTCCTGTACTGAAAGGGAAGTGATGAGAAGCTGTGCCCAGACCTCTGCCCAGAGGTCCCCGCACTAAATATCATCTTGGATATGCTTCACAGTGTTGCAGGAAGGGACAGTGGAATGCGACTGAATAAGAAGTCAGAAATAGTGGGGTTTTGTCTCAGCTCTGTCACCAATTACTTATTTAACCTTAGGCAAGACACATGTTCTATCTCAGTTTCTTCATCTGTGAAATGGGGATAATAATGACTGGCTTGGCTATTCCCCACAACTGCTTTGAGGATCAAATGAGATAATACACTTTAAAGTGTTTTGGAAAGCCTAAAGCACTGCACAAATGCAAGGCATTATTTTGCAAAAAAATCTTCCTTTTAATTCCTCTTCCACAAACATTTCATTATGCATCCCTGGGTTATATGGTGAGATGTATGGAGTAGCTTTATATGTCAAGCTATGAAGTGCCTTGATACATCAACCTATGCTTGATAAGAACTCCAGAATCTCTTCTTCAACATATATAGTGTTTAGTTGATTTAGCACTGGATTTTCCAAAACACCTAAACTTTCTGTTAATATTGCACCTCTCGCCAATTCATATAGATATATATGCTCCTCATTCTACATTTATCTAAAACATGTATTGTTGAGCACTTATGTGCACTAACTACTGTGCTACAACTGGGGCAAAATAGACAACACAGGATCTCTGCCACTGAGGGTTTTTTCAGCTTATTGTGTTTGAGAGAATAGACATGAGAACAAGTAAGTGCCTAATTCTGCATTTGTCTTGGGAGGCAATTTTATGTGTGAATTATAATTAGTAAAGACATATATGTATATTTTTAGTTTTGACAAAACCAAAAGTGGTGGCTTTTTTTTTTTTTAGATGTTGGGGGTAGGAGTTTATTAATTAATTAATTTATTTTTGCTGTGTTGGGTCTTCTTTTCTGTGCGAGGGCTTTCTCTAGTTGTGGCAAGCAGGGGCCACTCTTCATCGTGGCGCGCGGGCCTCTCACTATTGTGGCCTCTCCTGTTGCGGAGCACAGGCTCCAGACGCGCAGGCTCAGTAGTTGTGGCTCAGGGGCCTAGTTGCTCCGCGGCACGTGGGATCCTCCCAGACCAGGGCTCGAACCTGTGTCCCCTGCATTAGCAGGCAGATTCTCAACCTCTGCGCCACCAGGAAAGCCCTAGCGGTGGCTTTTATTCATGTTTTTCTACTACTAATGGTCTATAGATTTTAATTTGGTCTTGGAGACTGATTTTTTTTCCCCCAGATGAAAGTTTGTGGGATCTCACTTTCCTTTGTATCAGTCAAGCTATAGAACTTTAAGGAATAGCAATAGCTCTGCTTAGTTATAGGATCACCTGAATGTTTTCCTGCCAATTTCTCCTATACACTAGAATTTGCTTTGAGTAGAAGTACTGTCCTTGGGGAAGGCCATCCCCCAATCTAGTTGAGTAATTAAACTGCTGAGTACATTTTGGGTTGACATCACCAGGTAGATCCTGGCATCTTTTGTCCTCAGATGCTACTCATGTTTTGAGGCACCACCACTAGACCCCCGGCTTCTGGCAGGGATCAGGGAAACAGTCATCTAAATGCATGCAGTGGAATATAGGTTTAGCTTTGGGGAGAGACCCATAGTAGAAAGCATATTTCAGTGCAATTCCATCCTGCTAATCAGTCGGGTTCCTCCCAGCTCTCCTTAAAGCAGTCAACAGCCCAAGCTGCTACTGCTAAACACAGTTTTTCCACTTCAGCTACACTGCTCCTTTGCCTGCTTATCTATTCCACAAAACCTCCTTTTCCTTCTGTATTTCCTGTATCCGGGAATAGCTCATAACACCTCAAGATACTGAGGTCATTGCTGACTCCTTGGTCTACCTTTCCTCTCTCACCTAAGCAGTTACAAGTCTTAGGAGCCAATGCCTATCTTTCCTGCACGCCCACAGCCCCTGCCTAACTTCAGGGAACAATCTCTCATCTCTATTGTTCACCTGCCTCTACACTCATTCCCTGTGCTTGAGATGGCTTAGACCTCTAACCATGCGAAATCGCCACTTCTTCACCTCATTAATCTTCTGGTCCTCCAAATCTTAGTCCAGCTGTTGAGGTCTTCCAGGAAGCCTTCCCTGACCACCCCTGGGCTGGGACATGACACACAGTCCCTCAGCTGTGAATGTTCAGCTGTGAACATTCTACTTGTTGCACTGGATATTAATTGTCTGTTATTCCTCTCTCTCTTTCTTTATCCCTCAACTCCTCATACAGGATCTGGACCATGGTAAATACTCACCGGAATGCCAGTTGATGGGTTGGACTTACTTGCTCTCATCTCTCAGTCTTTGCTGATTCCAATTTCTTCCCTTGATTTTCAGCTCCCTTTTTGTTTCATTTTTACCAATTTATATGCATAACTTCCTTCAAAACACGTCCCTTCAAATACCTCTTTGGTCATAGCCTTCCCCTACTTCCATTCATGACATTTATTCTTTATTACTTTTGTCCTTATGGGGATGTATGCCATAAATTTAACTTAATAACAAATCCAACAAAACTTACATGTGAACAAAATAATTGCTTTCCTTGAGACAGTCACCTTGAGAAATCACATACATATTTTAATAATGTTGTCATAGCCACAGTCATTTCTGGAGCTGCTCTTTGGGGTGATTACTTTTACATTCTTCTGGATCTATTAATAATGACAAATCAAATCTTTGTAGGTGATTTCAAAAATTTGTATACAGCCAAGTCATTATGAACTGTATTTAGTGAGTAAGGTGAATGATCAAGCTGGTAACCCCACGGGTCAACACCTAAAAAGTAATTTAATCATCTTTTTTCTGAACATATTTGTACAAGGGAAATTCCAAAACTATTTTGACTAATTATGTTATTTTTGAAAAGAGTTTTTAGCATCCCAAGCTGACTACTTTCAATAATAGTACTTGCTTCTCTATTATAAAGTGCTTATGAAAATCCGGTTTGGAAATTCATAGGCCTATGATCATACTGACTTGCATTCGTTTAGTGTTGTTTTACATTCTAGTTCTTATGTGATAGATACTGGGAATGAATAAGGCCATGGTCCTTGCCCGTACGGCCCTCTTAATCTGGTTGAGAAGATAGAAATACAAACGGTCCTGTGTGAAAAAATAGATAACAGTGTAAGATAAAGAAGCAATACAGTGGAGGGACTGTCAGTGAGGGATGGAAATTCGTAACAGTTTCCGTAGCGCCTTCTCAGGCCTGAAGGATGAGGGATTAGAAGTTCACCAAGAGGAAGAGGGAAGGGGACTACAAGAGTCATTCCAAATCAGGGGACAGAAGGTGCAGAGCCTGAAGCAAGACGATATGTTCAGGGGAATCTCAAGTCATTCAATACTGTTACTGTGTAAAGTTCACAGTGGGGGCAGAGAGGACAAGATCTGGAGCCCAGTGAAGTAAAGGCCTTATGTTTACCATTTGTAGAAGTTTGGATTTTATCCTGCAGGAGCAAGGGAGAGGCTCTGTGGGTAGGATTCCCCTTCCCAACAGGATCATAAACTCCCACATCCAGCTAGTCACATAGGTTTGCCTCCCCTCCCACCTCCCACCTCCCACCTCCCTTTTTTTTTCTTCAAGATTGTCTCAGATCCATTCCCTCCTTTCCATTCTGGAATTTACCTCATTACTGCAGGCCTTCATCGCCCCATGCCTGGACTGTCTCACAAGCTCCTGACTGGTCCTTGGACTCCGGTTCACCTTTTGCTCCTGACAATTAATTTTGCAGAGGATTATCAGAGCAACTTTCCTTTCCATCAAGTCTCACTCGTGTTCAAAAACCTTCAATGGTTTTCTATGACCTGAGAGATAACTGTACCCCTCATCCCCTGACTGTCATTCAAGGTCCTGCATAATCTTCTGCCAACCTCCTTTCCCGCCTTGACTCTGGTGGGTCGTTGCTAATAGTGCCAGAACTCAGGGCTTCCCTGGTGGTGCAGTGGTTGAGAATCTGCCTGCCAATGCAGGGGACATGGTTTCGAGCCCTGGTCTGGGAGAATCCCACGTGCCGCGGAGCAACTGGGCCCGTGAGCCACAACTACTGAGCCTGTGCATCTGGAGCCTGTGCTCTGCAACGGGAGGCCGCGATAGTGAGAGGCCTGAGCACCGCGATGAAGAGTGGACCCCACTCGCAGCAACTGGAGAAAGCCCTCGCACAGAAATGAAGACCCAACACAGCCAAAAATAAATAAATAAAAAATAGTGCCAGAGCTCATTTACTGATTTCCTTATCTTATTTGCTTTTTTTTTTTTTTTTTTTTTTTACGGTACGCGGGCCTCGCACTCACTGTTGTGGCCTCTCCCATTGCGGAGCACAGGCTCCGGACGCACAGGCTCAGCAGCCATGGCTCAGGGGCCTAGTCACTCCGCGGCATGTGGGATCTTCCCGGACCGGGGCACGAACCTGTGTCCCCTGCATCGGCAGGCAGACTCTCAACCACTGCGCCACCAGGGAAGCCCCTTATTTGCTTTTAATGATGGCTTTCCCCTGGAATGTTATGCTCACACAAACTTTTTTATTATTTCAGCTCTTTTCTTACAAATAGCAAGCCCACTTGTACCCATACCTGATCACATTCCCCACTCTCCTGCCAGGGAAGTAACCATTATTCTGGTTATAGTCTTCTACCATATACTGTGTATTATGTATTCATAAATAATATATAGTATTGTTTGGAAAACATTTAAATATACAGAAATGGTATACTTGATAGTTCCTTCTGCAATTAGTTTTTTTTACCATCTTTTTATTTTTAAGACTTATCTCTATTGACATATATGAATACAGTCTTTTCAATTGCTGTATTGTGTTTCATTTTACAAATATATCATACATTATTCATCCATTCCTCTATGGGTGGGCATTTAGGTTGTTTCCGATTTTTAGCTATTATCAACATCTTACAATGGGATATTCTTAGCTGATCTCCTTGTCCTATGCCAGTTTTACTAACCTTTCAAGATCCTGCTCTCATCCCAGCTCCTTCATGAAAGCCTTCCCTGAATCCTGCAGCCCGCAGCAGCAATGTCTCAGCCCTCAAAACTAGCTTGTGCATCATGCGTCTTTAGTAACAGTCCATTGTGCGGGGCACAGCGCTACTCAAAGTAAGGCGCTTAAGAAATATTTGCTAAATGACTGACTGACTGACTGCATGAATGAATGAATGAATGAAGGGTGCAACACAACCCAGTTGATGGCTCTGTTCATTTTAAATGGACTTTGGCGTCTTGGCCCTTTACCTTCTTTGACAGCACTGGTCCCTCTCTACCGCATTCCTCTTGCTGGCCGGGAGTGTGTGGATGGACGTGTGGGTGTGTGGGGGCGAAACCTATCTCACTGGATGATGTCTGTCGCTCCGGCAAGTTCAGGATCTCGACAACCCTAGTGATTCAAGTTCAGGGTCCTAACACCCACCCCTTCGGCTGAGGTCGGGCCCCGAGAGACGCTCCAGCGCCGATCGAGTTAAGGCGCGTCGGGACCCGGCGCGGGTTGGCGAGGCTGGAAGGGGTGTCTGAGGACTCATAGTAGATCCCTCCGCGCTCAGCCCGGGCCGGCGCTTCTTCCTGCGGGAAACCCCTGGGTGCTGAAGGCGGCGGGGCCTGGCCGCGGCGACAGCGGGGCGGGGTTTGCGGTGGGAGGAGGAGGCCGAGGCGGAAGGACACACGAGGTTGCTTCGCTGCACACCCAAGAAAGTTTCAGCCAAACTTCGGGCGGCGGCTGAGGCGGCGGCCCAAGAACGGCGGACTTGGGGTGCAGGGAGTGGAGGCACGGAAGCCCGAGCTTCGGGGCGCAGCGCTAGGCCGTGAGCGGCAGAAGCAGGAGGAGAGGAGGAAAAGTGGGGGCTCCTCTGTCGGGACCCCCTCCCCATGTGGATCTGCCCAGGCGGCGGCGGAGGAGGAGGAGGCGACCGAGAAGATGCCCGCCCTGCGCCCCGCTCCGCTGTGGGCGCTGCTGGCACTGTGGCTGTGCCGCGCGACCCCCGCGCGTGGTGAGTATCGGGGCGTGGGGTGCTGTCCCCTGCGCCCCGGCCCACGCCCCTCCGGCCCGGCCGGCCACCTGGGGCGACCCTCCCCACCCTTCAGTCCTCCACTCTGCGAGAAGGCCGGGCTCGCGGTCGGCGTGGAGTGAGGCCACTTAGTTCCTAAAGTTTGGACATCATCGCCCCCCTCCCTGGGCGCGCCCCCTCCCCCGCGCTCCTCGCCGCCTCCTGCTCCCCGCTGCCGGTGGCCGCACGCACGCCTCCTCGGCCGGAGGCGGGCAGCAAGTCTCAGAAACTCCCTTTCTGGAGCACTTGAGTTCGGGGAGTTGGGCAGTTTTGCCCACTCGCTCCGCGTTTCCTGGGGTCGAGGGAGAGCCAAGGGCTGGCTGCCCGGGACAACCATCGCCGGCCGCGGAGCGCAGATGGGCTGAGCGGAGGAATGCCAGATCCTGGCGTGGAGCGAGCGGGGGCAGGGCCTCCAAGGCCAACGGCTTACACCTTCACAGCCAGACTTAGCTTTGCTAAGAGGAGGCCCACAGTCTGAGTGGGTGGGTTTGGTTTGGATGGGGACAGGGTTTTGCGGCGCGCCTGAGTTCTGACACTCTGAATCCACGGTCCCCATGAATCCGGTGTAAAGTTTTGCTCGAGTCTTTGAAAGGTGGAGGCAGGAGCAGTAGGAAAACTGGTGTGGCTGCATGCTGAGCCACATGATTTAAAAATCTCCACTGCTGTTATTCTTTCCGAGGCGCAGAGCTCGGGCGCTGTTTCAGAGTCTGTGTCCAGCCCCAGGAATGTGGTGTGACGATCACCAACTCCTCCAACCTGGCAGCAGCTTTTGCTGTTCTTTTGGCATGGTTGGAGGTGGGGCGGGGAGGGTGAGGAACAGTGGATACGTTAATTCAAAGTGGTGCCTTCGAAAGCTTCTTTATGGTTGGATATTTGCAACAGTCTTTCTGAACACGGTTGGATCAAGGAAAGGAAATCGAATCATATCTTACCCATCCCACCCACACTTTTATATTGCAGATTTCTTCAGACTGTTCAGTGGAAAGAGCTTGGGCTTTGGAGCTCTGCTCTTTAATCCTGGGTTCAAATCCAGCTCTGTTGTATGAACTCACCAATAAAATAGGAATGAAATTACCCAGCTAATAGGATTAATTAAGAGAATGTATATTAAACCCATGGCAGTCAAAAGGTATTCAGAAAGTCCTTTCAGGGCAGGGCTGTGTTTTATTTTATTTATTTTTTGAGCTCTCTGCTTCCAGTGGGATGGTGGCTTGTGCATGTTTGTTGAGCTGAAAGGGGCCCCTTCTTTTCCTAGCCTAATCTGAAGGAAGATTTTTATCCTTACCAAGAAAACTAGTACATGATCTATGTCTCTTTGCAAAGAGAAAGTTATGAATATGAGCTTCAGTAAACTTTGCTCTTTGTTCATTGTTAACAGACAGTCGACATGCCAATCACAGATGTTTAAAAGACATCAAGGTTATTTATCACAGTGCTGGATTGTTCAACACCAACCAGATCCTTCTTGGAAAGTTCAAATTCCATACACCTCTGGGTCCCTCAGAATTTCCGAAGTGGGCTAGGATGCTGTGTGATGATGAACCAAAGCTCTTGTTTCAGAAGCGTTTAACAAAACACATATGATAGTATTTTTGCCTTTCCTTTTTCTTTGAGTGAAAGCTCTAGTATAAGTGTAAATTTAGGATAGAGAGGAGTATAAACAATGGGCTAGTCTGGGGTTATAATCCTTGGTCTACCATTAGCTTGTTTTAGTAAATAATTTAATCTTCATGGTCTGTTGTCTCATCTATGGAAGAGAGCCAAAGAGATCACTTACTTTAGAGAGTTGGAGGGAATAATAAATATGTTTGCAAAGCGATTTGCTAAATTAAGTGTTTAATGATGAGACTGATGTCAGAAATAGGATTACTCTGACACACAAGGTTTCTCTCATTCTAGGACCTATACTCCTGCACTGATGAGGTATTGCTCTTACTAGCTAGCTTTTAGGTGGACAAGTCGAGTGTTAGCGTTAGCTCAAAGGACAGGATTTAGGTATTTTGATTTTTAGACAGGTGTTCTTCAGATGCTAAACTACACAAAAATAGAAGAGATTAAAAAACCTGTTATTTGGTACAAATCTTGAATCTTTTCAGAGTCTAGCAGTGAAAGCTTCTTGAATCTTCTCAATTTATTATCATTGTGTTTTGCCAAGGTACCAATTATAACACACCCTTCCAAACTTTTGAGTGTTCCTGTATTTGGCTAGTGGCCAATTGTTAATTTAAACATCGCTGAGTTCCTAAGGCCAGGAGCTGTCAACCCATCTGTCTGATTGTCTAAACAGCTATCAAAGACCACCCCTTGCTCCTTGTTTTCTTTTGCTTTGCAATGGGAAGTGACTCCCTGGTTTTGCTGCCTGCTAGATGATTTCTCAGTTGAATTCTTCTCTTGCTTTTAAAAAAATCACAAATTGTTTTTTCTTTCAGATGGAGATAAAACTTACCCTAAAACTGTTTTCCTTTTTCTTCTTGTTCTCTCTGTATTGTTATTATTTCTTTTTGGGGAGGAGGGATGAAGGAGAGTGTTTCGTTTTTTGGTTTTTTTTTTTAGTCTCTCTTTTCTTTTTCCTGATTTTTTGATTTAAAGAAATATTTGCCACATCTTTTTGGCATCTCCCTGTGCCATTCCCACTCTACTGCCTCTTCTGTGGGCTTCTTATAGCATAGAGGAGTAACTTTCAGTTCACCTGAACTATAGTTGCTGACTTCAGGACCCTTAGAAAATGTTTAAATTCGGTGGGATATGCTTGGATGCTTCAGACCAGCCTTACAATACATTTTAAAAATATCACACCCGCAGAAATTCTATTTTGCCCACAAAATTTGCATTGATCTAGTTCCCACTCTCCGATGCCATTCCTAGTGGTCTTCCTCCTTACCCTGTCCACTGCAGTAGAACAAAACTCCACATCCTGGCTGCATCAAAATCAGCTGGGGTGCTTTTGGTACAGTAGATCTGAGATTCTGTATTTTTCAAGGTTTATGGGTGATTCTGATACAGTAACTTGGTTGGAACTCAATGATATTTCATTATTCTGCCTTCAGGTGTGTATATGGGGTCTTTCCTTTTTAATTTTAATAATTTCCAGAATGGACTGAACCTTAATCAGCCATTCCAGTATTTAACCCTTCTGACTCCCAAAGATTTTTAAAATTGCCAGCATAAAAGCTATAGAGTATAATACTATTTCTTCTTGTTCATCTGGGCACAATGGGTCTACACTGTCTCTTTAGGAGGGCTTCATATATTTGCAGAATATTATTATAAACTGCCTCCTCCCTTTCTTCTCTCTTATCTCTTTTTCTTCAAGCTTCATTCATATGTATCATTTTTGGACAGTTTGTCTATTGGTCCTTAATGGTTTTAGAGCGAAAAATTCTAAGCCATGATTTGAATGAGAATATAATCAGAGATTTTACATTATACTGTGTGTACAGTGCTTATTTAAGTGCTTCTTTTCTTGACATCTCTGTCTGGATGCCACAACTTGAACCTTTTATTTTACTCCCACCCTTTCCTTATTCTCCTTCTCTCTTCTTTCCTTTCTCTGCAAATGACTTGAAACCAAAGGGTTTTCTTTTCCTCTACTTTTCTTTCTTATCAGGCTACCATATGCATTATATTTTGGGCAGATTACTGGACTAGAAGCCAGAAGACCAGAATTCTCCTTCAGGTCAGTTATTAATTAGTCTTGTGCTGTTGCTGGAGGGGCACTGCTTTGGTCCTCCGTTTGCTCAGGCACTTTGTTCATAATCACTGAGCCAAGACTAGAGTCGAGACTAGAATTTCTCTCTTCTGGTCCTCAGTCTAGTGCCTCCTTGTCCATTCTCCACACCACTTCCATCTCTTGTACAAATGAGCTCATGTACACAAAAATACTTAGAACTTCCTCAAGTGCTTATTGTTAATGTGTGCCTCTTGAGGAAAAGAATTGTGTCTTTTCAGTTGTGTTTATTCTAATGCCCCCCCCTTGTACCTAGTATGATGCCTTGGCATCTAATTGGCACTCAATAAATATTTGTTTAATTGAACAATTACTTTTAGTCATTTCCTTATTCTGGACTACTGTGGTACTTCAAGTCAGTTTTTTTAAAGACAGTATTTGCAAGAGTTATTGTTTACCTTACATTTGGGGGAGAAACCAAATTTTTCCCTTCCCCAGATGTTTTATTTAAACTTGCCATTTTGAATTTCCCTCTTTGTGTGTGTGTGTGTGTGTGTGTGTGTGTGTGTGTAGTTTCTTCTCTCTCTCTTTCTTTCTTTCTTTTTTTTTCTGATCACTTCTGCAATTCATAAAGGTCACTTTTACTTTGGAATTTAACCTCAAAGGTGCTGACATCCACCCCCAGGCTCTCACTTGAGTTGCTTCTACTGCTTCCTGTATTACTATATTACTATGGCAGCAATTTCTTTTATTTTGTCCAGAGTTGCCACACCTTACTGTAATTTGGACATTTTGGCGATTCTTGGAATATAGTGTTTTTAAAATTAGAATTAAGAAAATTTTTTTATTTTATATTGGAGTGTAGTTGATTAACAATGATGTGTTAGTTGGCAGGTGTACAGCAAAGTGATTCAGTTAAACCCATCCAAGTATCCTTTCTTTTTCAGATTCTTTTCCCATTTAGGTTATTACAGAATATTGAGCTGAGTTCCCTGTGCTATACAGTAGGCCCTTGTGGGTTATCTATTTTAAATATAGTAGTGTGTACATGTCAATCCCAAACTTAGAATTAACTAAGTTTGTTTAGATGATTATTTTGAGTTTTTTTTCATCCTGAGCTGGATGTTGCAAACTTGTACTCGACTGAGAGGATATTTACATTAAGCGTATTTGTTTTTTCCCACCAAGAGGGTTCCCTTGAAAACCACCACCACTGACGAGAAACTCTAACAGTGAGACATGATAAATACATTTTTGAGAGAAGCATAGAGTGTGAGCTATCTCCAAAATGAGATTTGTTCCTTGAGGGCAGGGACCATGTCACACACATCCCTTCTCTGACCTGTGCCCAGCATGCAGAGTCAGCTGGGCAGCAGGTCCTGGTTAGAGCACCTGTGACTCCTGCTCTGCCCTCCCCAGCTTTGGGACATTCTGGAAGAGAGCAATGGTGAGTCAGGGGTGTGTCCTTATACTCCTTTCTCCTTTGAAGAGAAAAGATCAGTTGAAGGCTGACCCCACCTACAGACTTTTATGCTATCTCTTTTTATTAATTAATGGGTAGCTGAAATTTTCCTCTTTATTGACTTATGTATCGGGAGGAACTTTAAAAAGTTCACCTAGGCCTAACTTTCCCGTGCTGATTCTGATCCTCTTACAACATCCTGGTTAAGATGTAGCCTACCTTTTTTCTCCTTGAACACCTTTTGTGATAGACAGCTCCCTGCCTTCGGAGGCAGATGAGTCTAGATTTGGACAGCTGTGATTCTTAGAAAGATCTTTTTATATTCAGCTGTAATCTGCCTCCTTATGACGTGCCCCCATTGGCATTCTTCTCAGGCATTTGTCTCAAAGAGTCCTGAGCCCTTTGTGGGTGACAGGGATCCAAAGGTACCCTTTACTGAACTGACACCCACCCCTCCATAGAAGGAGTTAAACTCAGTGAGGAGCATGAAGATGATCCTGTCTGGGGTGATTGTTTGGGTTAATCACCTTAGCCCTATGTATTTTATACTTCCCTGCCCAGAGGGGCGCTTGTGGGAGGGAAGCATTTGTTGAGCAGTGTTTCCCTAACCTCTCTTATAATAGGAATACCTGGGGTCTTCTCCTGGAGATTCTGGTTCAGTGAGTATGGAATAGTGTCTGGGAATTTGTATATTTAAGAAATAGCCAGGTAATTCTTATACTAGAGAAGTTTTGGAATCACTGCAGAGTGAACTTAGGGAAGCCAAGGGCTTTTTGTTTTGTTTTTGTTTGTTTGTTTATTCTTTGATAGTGCTAGAGGTGGGTTGCTTTGACTGCGTCCTGTGGTCATTTTCTTCCCCTGCTTCTTACGGAATGCCTAGCTCACCAGGGAGAAGGAAGCTGCTCTGGTGTCCCCATAAGGCTAGTAAAGTTGTTTTGTTGTAAAAAAAAAAAAAAAAAAGTTTTTTTGTGATCTATCCAGTCTTAGGACTGCCATGTGTGTGTCTTGTATGACTTTGGTGGAAGCCTCCTTATCCCTCCATCAGAATATTACCTGAGATACCAGAAAACTTAAAAGTTCCACAGACTTTCTGGTGTCCATTAAGGAATTCTGTCCTCAGCCCTTGTGAATGATGCTGTCTTTGAGGATGTCTGTTTTGTTAACCTATGAACACATATCTGGTGCAGGGATTTCCCTCAGATATGTTAGTGCAAAAAGAAATAAAGGTAACTCATTTCAGGCAGTACTGCTTTGTGGGGGGGGGAGGTGTCTGGGCTGCTGCAGCGAATGAAATAAGGAAGGGAGAATAAAGGAGGAATGGAGGACCTCTTGAGCAGAACTGAGCAGTCTGCAAGAAGGGGCCCAGGAGTGCTCCTCTGACAAAGACACTTGGTCTTGCTGTTCTTGATAGGAAGAAGGAAGTGGCTTCAGATCTGAAAGGATATGCTCATGGCCTCTGGATGGGACAAACAGCAGTGTTCGTTGGCAGTGGTAGGAAGTTGGCTGTAGGTCTGTTCTTTCTTTTCTCCTCTCCTTTTTGAAGGGAGGACCAGCTTTGTGGCAGAAAATACATTGTGACTTTAAAAAGAATAGTAAAGCCAAGAAGGCGGGATGAAAAGCCATAGTTAGGAATGAGCAAAGCAAAGCAATTATTGTATTAATTTACTTATATATGTAAATATATGTTTCTATATAATACTCTAGTAGGATACCTAGCTATATTGGCTCTAAGATTTAATTACCTGTGTAGCTCTCCTGTTAGGGTGTGTTAGGGAGGACTGTGGTGTGTTGTCATCCTTAATTTGTGTGTTTTCCTTAGTATCATGTGGCAGGGAGTACAGGGTATTTTACTTTTCTAGCAGTGTGGGAATCACTGACCAAATGGAAGATAGAGTCCTGCCCCCAAGGAGCTGACATCATCAGGGAGACAAGACAGATGAGCACACAAAATTAGGAACATGAAGTACAGTTATTTAGTAACTTATCTACACTCTCTGAGAGCAGTTTCCTGTAGTCAGGGTGACTAAGAGCTGTAGGGTCTGAGGGAGGAAACTCTAGGACCACCAGAGAACGGCGACCCCCAGCTCACCCCTGCTGGGCTTCTCTGCTGTTCTCCTCTTTCTCTGTTGGAATTCAGAAGTATCAAAACTTGACTTGGGGAAAAGACAAAGACCCCTTGTTTGGTGGGGTTGTAAATATAAATTTGGCACCTGCTGTGGTGTCTTAGTGGGTTTGTGGCAAGAGAGAGGGCTGTGTTCTCAGTCTTGGATGCTGACTGAGCCTGATCTAGGACAAGTTAAGGTGGAAGGGGCTCCTTTGGAAGATCGAGTTCTCAGTGGCAGTAGCTGAAGGAACTTCTCATCACAGTCAGGCAATGACTGAGGTGTAGTGTGGACACACCCCGAGTTGCTCAGATGGCATTGATTAATCATGCTAACATCTCCCTCACCCTCTTGTGCTTGTCTTGACAAAACCCTGTCCTACTAGCCCCTCAAAGTTTGGGGTTTACTGGATGATTGGACAAACTCTTGGGGGGTCATTTTACTGTCCCTTGCCACTCTTGAACTGCAGGCAGGTTACCATGTTCCAGTTCTGCTGCCCTTGCTCTCCTAGTCAGGCGGTGAGGGGCATGTGTCTCTCTTCCCAGTGAACTGGAGCACCTTCTCCAGAGGCCTCTAGGGCAGTTTCTGGTCTTCAAGTCAGTTCCTTCTGCAGGATATTGGCAGTGACTCTGATTCTTTGAATGCCTCAGCCAAACATCGTGCCAAGGTGGACTCATCATCTCACAAAGACAGGTTGGATCTGTGGGTGTTGCAGAACCTGTTTCTGGGTTAAGGGTAGCGCTCCCACCCTCATATATTTATTCATATGAAGAAAGCGTGTGTGTATTTTGTGAGGTAAGGAAAACATGATGATAATATTTTGATTGGAGTCAGATATTGTCTCCCTAATAGTCTGTTGTCTTTTAACAAATAGTATCCCTTTAAAATACAGTTTTGCTTGCGGACTAAAGTGTTGTACAAGAAGCTGTGGTTACTTTCTAAAGTATATTACCTTGTTCAGAGGCAGGTGCCTTTTAAAATTGTTGTTTGCTTCTTTTTCATCTCTTTTTACTCTCACCTCTCTTTTGTGAGGAGATTCTGGGAGGATTTTAAGCCTCAAAGATTAAATAGCCTATTTTAACTAGTACCTAACAGGGAGAGGTTGCTGTGTTGGCATACTTATCCAACATTCAAATAAGAAAAATTGAGAACTATTTATACACTAATATGTTCTGTTGAGTTTATGAATATGAATAGTAAGAAAACTAGATAGTGCTAATTTGTTAACTTCTCTAAATGGTTAATGTGGTATGCTGCAAAGAAACTTTTGTTTAATTCTCTGCTTTCACATGCTTTTGTTTGTCTCTAAAGTGTGGAGACTCATTGAAGTTTGAGTACATCTATGTTTTGATTATTACTTTTTACTATGTTTTCTTTGCAGAGAATATGCCTTTATTTATTTGCTATATCTTTTAAAATTGGAAACATGAAGGATATTTACTTTATTACAACATCTAAAGCACTTTCTAATCTTTATGAGGATTATTAGAGAAAAAAACATATTTGTAACCATGCAAGTTTTGGATGTTACTATATAAAGTAAGTAACAATATGTCAGGGCTCCTGTGACATAAACTTTCTAAGATATTTAAGGAAAATGGTTGTAACTGAAAACAAACATTGTTACATTATAAGGTAGGGTTGCATAGCAACAGAATTATTCCTTATGTTTACATGTAATTAACTCATATTTATACTTTGTTGATTTTCTCTGGCACCTTTATAAGATTTTTTGGGGTTTTTTTTTTTTTTTTTCCTTCGGTACGCGGGCCTCTCACTGTTGTGGCCTCTCCCGTTGCGGAGCACAGGCTCCGGACGCGCAGGCTCAGCGGCCATGGCTCACGGACCCAGCCGCTCCGCGGCATGTGGGATCTTCCCGGACCAGGGCACGAACCCGCGTCTCCTGCATCGGCAGGCGGACTCTCAAACACTGCGCCACCAGGGACGCCCTTTGGTGGTGGTGGTGGGGGGCATTTAAAGTAATTACATTTAAAGGTAGTTAAGGACCTTTGAAAAGTCTAGAAAAGTGTAAGAAAAATCCACAGTCTTAACCACTGTTAATATTTTGGTGTACATCATTTGGTCTTTTTATCTACTCTTAGTTTTAAAAATTGTATATTTATAATGTATACACAATTTTCTGTTCTGCCTTTCTTTGGTGATTTCTCCTTTGCTTTGGTTGTATATTTGGCTCCATCTTTTTTTTTTTTTCTATATAAATGACACTGATCTTCTTTATACAAAAATTTCCCTCTTTAGGATTTTTCCATTAAGCTAGATTTCCAGAAGAGAAATGACTATCTCAAAGAGAGTGATTTTTAAAAATTGGGAAATAGAATTTTTTAAACAGAAAAACATAAGAGAAAATTAAAATCTCCAATAATCCTATCACCTCCAATCAAAACCCACACTTACTATTTTGTTACATTTCATACAGTTTTGTTTCTGTGTCTCTTACTATAATTAGGACTTTAACATATTACAGTTTTATTATATACTTCTGCACCACTTAAAATATTGTGAACATTTTCCCTTATATAAATATTTCTTTCTTTCTTTTATTTTTTTCTTTCTTCCTTTTCATTGAGTATAGTTGATTTACAATATTGTGTTAGTTTCTGGTGTACAACAAAGTGATTCAAAAAATATATATATATATATAAAATTTTTTTTCAGATTCTTTTCCATTATAGTTTATTACAAGATATTGAATATACTTCTTGTGTATAAATATTTTTTAAGAACATGGTTTTAAAGGCTGCATATTGTTCTATCTGAAGATTCTATTATATTTTATTTAAACTGAAGTCTATTCTTAGTTTCCAATTTTCATAATTTGTAAATAATGCTGTGATGAACATTCTTATATATAAATCTTGATAGGAATATTTATTTTCTTAAAATAAATTCCAAGAAGTCAAATTATTGTATTAAAGAGTATGGGTCTTTGTGTGGCTTTTGATACACACTGCCAAGTTTCCTTCCATATAGTTTGACCAAATTATACTTCTATCAGCAGAATATGAGACTCTCAGTGTTTCCAGCCATTGTCAACACTGGTTTTTATTTTTACAACTCTTTACCAATTGGATAAGTAGTAAATGCTACCTCATCTTAATTGGTCTCTCTGCTTACAGTGATGTTGAATGTTTTTCATATGGTCAGTGGCCATTTGTACTGCCTTTTCTTTTTATTTATTTATTTTGATATATTGTGTCTTTTATTCATCAAGGTATTTAGTTTTTGGTTACTGATTTAAAATATTTCTTTAAATATTAAAGGTATTATCTCTTTGTCTAAAATGTGTCAAAACATGTATGGACACATTAAACTACATAATATCAAATTGCTACCAATATTGATATCAAAAATTTATTTGATAGTTTAAAAAAATCCTTTGATTTCTAATGTGCTTGGTCAATTTTCTATGTATTTGTTATCTGGTATTTTCTGTAATTACTTTAAAATTCTAATCTGACTGTATCATAAATCAACAAGCTGTCAGTTGTATGTGCCCAGAAAATGCACATTTACTTTAATACCTTATAAAAAGATACTGGGAAAAAACCAGTGTATTCTGGAGCCTGATATGTGATTTTGGGTGGGTAGAGGGTAATCTGCTTCTGTGTTGTCTTCTGAGATATCCAAGATCTTGGAAGTGTGTAACATCCCATTAGGCAGGGCTAATATGCACTATTAAATCTGACATTTTGGCCTAATTGATAATTGTGCAATGGTCTAGCCAGTCAGTTTGGTCGGCCAACAGGATGACTAAGATTCCTTCCCCTCTCCCTTTACCAAATTGATTAGTTGTGGGACAGAACTGACTGAATCAACCTGTTGTTTTGGCACCCCACGAACACCACCTGTTTCTTAGCTTTCTCCCTCCAGCCTCCCACTGCCCTAGTGCAGTGCTGTGTGCACAGTGGGTAGGAGATCAGTGTTGTTGCTGAAGAATGTTGCAGTAAAGAGGAGTAGATTTGCTTTTTTTTTTTTCCAAGCTTGTATGTTCTTAAGGCATCCTGCTGCTTTTGGCATAAGAGTTCCAGCTGAACTGCTCTATGTGGCAGCCCTGTAGGTCTTAAGTGTTTGATTCAGAGTAATTTCAGGCAATATTAATGCTTTCTTAAGTATCATTGGAATTTACTGGGCTGTTTGTTTGCCAGCTATTACCATATTTAGCATGAGGAGACCTGGGGAACAAGGACATTTCTGACCAACCAAAGAAGGATACCTCTCTGAAAGATTGCAACTTTTTTTTTTTTTTTTTTTTTAAGGTGTGGTTAAGAGAAAGCCAGTTAGAGTGAGATTCCAGTTTGTGTCCCCTGGTCTTTGCCCCAGCCACAAAATTAACTTACGGATGGGAAAAGAGGCTTGATAGTGAAGCTCTTTCTCACCCTGAAGTCTAATACTGTTTCTGGGAGGAAATTAAAGAATTCATACGCCTGGACTGTGCACTGAGAGGCTTAATCAGCAGGTGAAGTTGCTGATTAAAAACATAGGTCAATGGATGTTTATTCTCATCTTTCCTCTTGAAGGCTTATTACTTTTCTCCTTTGTCATGATCTGAATTTATTTTGGCCCAATCCTTTTCTCCATCCTACTTTTGGGATTATCAGCCTTCCCTCTATGGCTTAAAATTTCTCTGCCTCAGTTTTTCCATTTTAAAGATGAAGATAGTATTTGAAAGGACCACTCGATACAATTAATATAAAACGTAAAACAACCCTAACATTTACATAGCAATGCGGAGTTTACAGAACACTCTTACACAATTGCCTCCTTTAATCTTTACAAAATCTTGGTTGAAACTGAGCCTCTGAGGGGTTAGTTGGCTTGTATACCATTGTTTAGCCCTAGATAATAAGTAACAGAGCTGGGACTTAAATTTGTGGTTTGACGTTTAAAACCTCAGCTTTTTAAAAAAAATTGCTTAATTCTTACTATGTGTCAGTCCTTCTCCTAGGGGCTTTACATATATTTCCTTATTTAATTCGCGTGGCTATCCTTTGGGGTAGACAGTAATTAGCTGTATTACAGGTAAGGAAATAGGAGCTTAGATTCGCAGCTTTGGGTGTTGGGGCCAATCATGTGGTTAGTGAGGGATGGAGCCAGGATTCAGACCTCTGGCTCTAGGGCTTCTGCAGTCAGCCATGGCACTTTCTGTACATTCACACGATTACCCCACACAACAACCCTTTGAGATGGGGAGTAGGGGAAACTGAGACCTGTAACATGCTCAGGATAATGCAGTTAGTAAGTGGCAGGTTTGGAATTGATTGATTGATTGACTGATTGATTTGGTCTATTTGTTTCCATAACCCTTACTCATTCTAGTACACTGAAAATGCATGTTTTTCATCATAGGTTCTCTGAATGTAGGAGCCAGCTATTAGGAATCATTTGTACCTTCTGAATAAATGGGATGATTTTAGTTGACTAATGGCGTTGGGCTTCTCTCAGTTGATTTCTGTCATCAGGACAAGCAGACTGAATTTGGGTTGAGAAGAGGGGAGTTCCCATTAAGGATGTCTTTAAGCCAGAATGGGCCACAGCTATGAGCTCCTCAGAAGCCTGCTCTCAAGAGCAATGGCCCAACTCCTAAGGGCTCTGCTTGGGGACATTTCTGTTTGTGTTTTTTTTATTTGTTTGTTTTTTGCGGTACGCGGGCCTCTCCCCGTTGCGGCCTCTCCCCGTTGTGGCCTCTCTCGCTGCGGAGCACAGGCTCCGGATGCGCAGGCTCAGCGGCCATGGCTCACGGGCCCAGCCGCTGCGCGGCATGTGGGATCTTCCCGGACTGGGGCACGAACCCGCCTCCCCTGCATCGGCAGACGGACTTGCAACCACTGCGCCACCAGGGAAGCCCTCTGTTTGTGTTTTGAGAGACTTCTCTTTGAGAAGGAGTTGTCAGCTTAGAGTGAGAAAGGGTGGGGATACACAGGGCTCTTAACTGACTAGCCCTGTGTCCCTGTTTCTTAAGCACTCTATGCTTAAATTTCATTATTTATAAAATGAAGGTAATAGCATGTAATTGCTAGGGTTGTTATGAGGATTAAATAAGTTAATCAGTGTTATATTTGTAGTGTGGTGCCTGGCACATGGTAAGAGTGCAGTGAATAGTAGTTATTGTTGGTGGTGGTATTTTATGTTGCAGTTGAGACTGGCTTTTTGTTGCTTTCACTTTTCTTTAATCAAAAGTGGATGAGTGATTCAGATCCTTGGTGAGAAGTAGGAGCTTCATGTTTGCAGCATGTAGGTTGTTCACTGGCTTCCCATGAACCTGTAAATATTTAAGGGTATTATATTTGAGTCTGTTCCCTTAATGGGGTGTATCTTCAATTTGGAGAATTTGTCTGCTATACAAATTGTATTGATAGGTATTAAATCATTTCCCCCTTATTTATTCACCAGACATTTGTGGTTGGATTATGTTTAGTACGGAAACTATGATTTTTCTGAGGTGTAGCTTTGAGGACAATATCAGGTCCAACACTCTTGTTCCCCCCTTTCCTATGATATGATAAACATCATCATGTGCCATCTAGTGTCACCATGCATTTGATGTTTTATAATTAGCCTTATGGCACTTAATGGAATCTCTTTGGAATAATAGAAATACCTCATGATCTGTTATTACACCTTTAGGGGCTCCTGGAGATTTTGGGATCTCGGGCTGGGAACCACCCATCTAGTCCATCCTTGTTTTACAGATGAGGAAAGCAAAGCCCAAGTGACTGGCCAGAGGGCCCAGAGCTAGGTCAAGGTTGGGGCCAGAATCCAAGCTCTCGTTTTCTAGTCAAGTGATCTCTCCTCTATACTCCTTAGTCGAATGATATATCAGTATGTTGACCCTCTGATTTTTGAAATCTGAAAAGGGAACAGTGAAGGAGTGGGAAGGGTGGGGGAGGGGAGAAGTGTTGCTATATTGTAAATGTCAGTGACAGCAGAGAAAATATTTGCCTGTGAGACCCTGCCTGTCCCTTTGGACTTCTTTGTAGTGGTTAAGACAACCCAGCAGGACTGGAGTCGTTAGTGATTCAGAATTGGATTAGCCAGGACTGGTGGAGTAACTTTCTCAGAAAAGGGTTTCATATTTTAACATTTGTTTCCCATGACAGTTTACTTATTCTCAAGTTTTGGCAGCCTTGAACAAATGGTTGTCAGGTTTTTTGTTTTGTTTTGTTTTAAGACAAAACTCCAAATTTTATTTTGCCAATTTAGTAAACTGTATTCTACCTACCACTCCCTTCTGCTCCCTCTGTAATTATTTCTAAGACTTTGTTTTTCAGTTGTGGGAGTACTATGAAAGGTTTTCTTTTATGGTCTGAGATATTTATAATTATGTGTAAGCACACTGAAAATGTAAGTGGTGCATATGTTAACTCAGATACCCTTAAAACACTTAAAATATTTCCCAGTAATTTAAATCATCCTGCAAAGGCAGCTGCAGCCACTTACAGTAAAAGAGAGGAGGTATATACTAAGGGTAGCAGCATTTGAATGTAATTAATGTAGATAAATGTGAATGTCACTTTGGAGGAACTGTATTTGCATGAAAGCTGACCGGGGCATGCTTCTTTATTAATAGAGTGAACGAAACAGACAAAAAACTCTATCCTCGTGGAGCTTATAAGAAGTAACAATAGCTTCCATATACTGAGGGTTTATTACGTGACAGATGCCTGGGGAAAAAGTGCTTTATGTGTTTGCTTTAGTCCTCACAGTAGGTGTTATAATTCTTACTTACTGAAAGATTAAGGCATGGTCATCCAGGTCACCCAGTTAGTGATAAAGACCAGGAGCTGGTATAGACCAGGAGCTGGAACCCCCCTTGCCTGACTCCAGAGCTCACACATTTACCCACTATTAAGTGATGCCTTTGTCATTTGGTGGAGTCCTGTAGCCCTACAGAGAGTGTAACTTTGGATTTAGTAATATTTTCTGTATTAAATTGACTTAAGTTTTACACTTCTTAACATCTTACTTCTGAATGAACATTTACATAATGTGGAAATTATTTAAATGTCAAAATTCCATTTTGACGAGTTGCAGTTCTTTCTAAGTCGCTTTGAAAATGGGAGGGATGGATTTATATTTGTTGTAATCCAAGGAAAGTTGTTTAGCATTTCTCTCTCTATTACTTCTTGATCTTAAAAGAAATTCTTTAGTAGATTAAGACTAGGAATGAATGTGTAGCTTTTTTAAAAGAATAAAAAACATTTTGAAAGTCTGAAAATGGCAATCCAGAGTCCTATTTGTGCCAGCCTTTTAAATTGCAGATAGCTTTTCTTGACTGTGTGCTTGCATTCTTATTGTATCTTTCTGAAAGGGATATAAAAGACCATGTAAAATGATTGGAATGCCTCAGCATATGAAAGTGGACATAGCCAATACTAAAACTGCCCAGGACTAACCTATCTAGGCCTGGGAACTTTGAAATTAACTGTGTGTAGCACTTCTACACATAGTGTTACAGAAAAAGCATGGGGATAACCTTGGCTTTTCTTCTTTTCTGTGAACATTTTCCTTATTATCTCCTTTGTCACTGAAAATTGATGGTCATCAATACTAATAGATGAGAGAAGTATGTTTGACATCAACAGAATCCCAGATAATCCCTTCTGTTTTAAAATACAGTCTAAACATGCATGATCAGACATGTGGGTCCTTTCAGACATACTGGACTTTCTCCTTCAGGTTTAGTTGTGTTCAGCTGCCAGTTGAATGGTGAAGGAGAGAATGCCCAGGGATATGAAGCATAATGAGAGATAAATGACAGTAAAGGCTGATTATTTATGACTTTAAATACCCTTCCAAATACATTTTGATGTTTACTTTAGCATAGCTGGTGAGTTTTGGAACCAGCTAGGCCTGGCTC
The DNA here is from genome assembly GCF_964341445.2 of Mesoplodon mirus. Lineage (NCBI taxonomy): Eukaryota > Metazoa > Chordata > Mammalia > Artiodactyla > Ziphiidae > Mesoplodon > Mesoplodon mirus. The sequence goes on along the minus strand of NC_138978.1, from coordinate 112,650,971 downwards.
CGATTCTTGGCTAAGGGTATTGGGCAAGCCACTTAGCTTCTTTAAGTCTCAATTCCCTGATTTATATAATTGTAATAATAGTAATACCTAACTTGCAGGATTGTTTGTAAATATTGGAAACTGCATACTTAACTGTATGGTTCTGGGCACAGAATAGGCGCTCAAGTGCAGGGGGCCCCAAAGTTTAAACTTCATTAGTCTCATGGCAATTCCTCCTTTGGAAGATGTAGTCTGGGAATACTTGTCTCTGGACTGCTTGTTTTAATATCTTTTAATGATTCCCTTTAGACTCTGCTCCATTGCCAAGGCAGGATTATGGATCACCTAAAGAACAGACTAAAGCACTATCATTTTAGTAATTTGAAGTTTGCAGGATTAATTGTGTGTAAGTTAGAAGCCTTTCTAACACTTCTGTCTGCTCAGTTTGCAGCAACTTGCACCTATCACCTCAGAAGCAGTTGGTTCATAGAAAAAAATTATTTAGTACTTCAAATCAAAGCTGGAGAACTCTTTCAATAAGGAGGATCTACTTGGTTGGCTTATTTGTTTCCATCTTTCACCCCTGAGTCTTCATGGAAATCAGCTTTGAAATGTTAGAAGCAGTTGGCTTTCAGCATTGGGAAAGCTTATCTAATCAGGCATGTGAAGTGGCCTATGTCAGATTTCTGTGCCAGAGAAGGCTAGGGGAGGTTGAGGAGATTATCGCTCTTGCTTGTAATTCCTGAGCATTTTTGAGACACTAGGAGAGCAGTGGGGAAATATTTAAGTAATGGTTGAAGTTGGTTACACCAGCCTAACACACATAATACCTCCCATCCCCATTTAGGCTGGTCTCATAATATAGATGTATGTGATCTAATTTGAGTCATGTAATAGTTTATCATTTGGGGGCTAGATGGTGAAGTTTTTCTGTTTCACAGAATTTTGGACTGGGAATTTTACATACAATAATATTTTACATTAAATAATGCTTCCTGGTTTATAATCACTTTTATAAACATGATCTTATTTGAGCCACAAATGAAATTTGCTAAGGAAGGAGGGCTGGTGATATTTTAGTTTTACAGGTGAGAACAGTAAGTCTCAAATAGCATAAAGGAATTCCTCTAGATTGCATGGTGAGTATATGGCAAAGCCATGATTAGAATCCAGGTCTAATTTCTGGGGCAGTTCTTGTTTCATTATATCACATTGCTTGCTCCATAATGTCCCTAAATCTGCGTTCTGTTCCCCATGATTTGAAAGGATTCTCTTTCCTTTTGTTTGATTAGTTGTGTCAGTTAGAGCATGACAGTAATGAAGCAGAGGTTGAGGAGTCTTTCTCTAGATGGGTAAGTTAGCTTTTCTTAAAGCTGTTCTGTGCCTGCAGTAACCAATTGTCCCTGCTGCTGTTGATCCAAAGTGAAATAGGCTGGAGAGTGTGGCTGACTCACCTTAACCCATCACAACTTCCACATGTTCTGCCAATGGGTCCATAATGTTGTGTTCATTTACAAGTATTTTATGTGTTCTGGTGTCTGTTTCTTAGTATTTTTTCCCAGCTGTTTTTACTGTCTCAAGCCTTAGTTCTTCCTGAGTGGCCTGAAGTGACTTTGCTATTCCTTAAAGTTTCTCTTAAGTCTCTCAAGAGCATGCAGCATGGGCTACCCCTTAATGTAATTTTATTTCATAGCTCTTGGCATTTCTCTCCTTAATCATCATAGCCTTAAACTTAAACAGAATATAAATTGTTTATTCAGATAGGCATGTCAAGTTTTGCACTGTCACTTATGTAAGTGCACTTTAGCATTTCTTCTTTCCTTTTGATCAAAATGAGGAAATAGAAAATGTTTTGTTATGGTAGTTTTACGCATACACCCACAAGGAAATGCATAGCTAGCTTCTGTGGGAACTGTAACTGATACATTTTAGGGAAGAAAATGCATGATAGCTAAAATTTTAACTCTGCCAAATGGTCATGGGGAAAGAAAGAAAAATGATGAAATTCACATATTGCACTTCAGTTTAGCTTACTAATTCTGAGGCTAAAAACATATGAGCCTGTGGCTTGTTACATCTATTTGTATATGAAAGTATGCTGGCCTTTCCACAAGAGTGCATTTCAAAAGTTGTGCTTCTCATTCAGTGGAGCCATCTCAACAAGTGTTCTTTCAGGTGTACAGTGTAGGAAATCTTACTGCAAAGAGTGGCCAATTAGTTGAAGGTTTGACACCTCAGTATCAACAGACTGCCAAATGGACCATTTTGTCTGCTCTAGCAGTCCAGTTGGACATTTGGCCATGCCCTGTGGTCAGCTGAGAGCTTCCTCCATAAAGGTCACTGTCATCTAGCCGCATCGGGGGTGGGGCTGCACCTCTCTCACTAGGAAGAATTTGGCAATTCTATGTCATGAGAGCTGGGATTCCCCGTGTTCCGTCAACCTGAGGGGAGCTTTGATAGCAGGATTGTTATTGTTCCTGAGGCACATAGATTATCCAAAGTGCATATCATTTGTTGATAGAAAATTGGGAATTGATTATATTTTTTTATTCATGCCAGGTTGAAATTAATAGACTTGTTATAGGCACTGTAGTAAAGAAGTATTTATGGTATTTAAATTTCAAATTTGATAATTTGGATTTTTGAATTAAACAAACATCCCTACTTTAAGAGTGTGCGTGTGTGCGTGTGTGCGTGTGTGTGTTGGGAGGAGGACGGATAAACATTGAAACTGTTTTAAAAAATTTTTTTATGATAGTGCCTATTCTCAGTTGGCACCAGAGAATAACTATCCAGAGTGTTGTTCACTTCTAGTGAAAAGATTTAGGGAAGTTGTAACTGGTTTAATAACCATCTGTGGAGTGACATAGATCGACACACCCAATTACACAAGACCTGAGTCTGAGAACTGTTGATGTGCAATCATCCCGTCAGCATCTGCTCATCATTATCAACAACAATAATGGCTCAGCTATTTCTTTGGGGCCACATGAAAAGACAGTGCACCCATAGCTAAGGGCAAGTCAGACCTAACAAAAACATAGCTCTCCCTGACCCCTTGCTCTCAAACTACGGTTTTCTGAGGTTTTGAAATAGTTCACTTTATTTCTTGTTTGTCATTAGTTTTCCTTTTTAGATACTGTGTCTTTCCAGCTCAAATTTTTGCCGGAACCAGGAAGGGCAATGTACTATGGGTCATTTTTCTAACCCATTTCTTTGTCATAACTGTTCATGTCCATGGCTTCATGCTGCTTTATGTGTATGAAAGTATTCAGTATCTTTTCTAGCTTACACCTTTGTTACACCTGCTGTCAAACCACTTATGAGCACTTTCTAAAATAAATCATTTTGGTCACTGTGAGTTGGAGGGAAGGAATCAGTTCACAGGAATAAATTGACATGTTGAGAAGATAATATCTAATAGATGGCAAAGCACTTTCATGTGCATTATATCTTTTATAAGATCATGTATTCATTTGTGGAGACTGAGGCAGACACCCTGTGAGACCAAATCCAAAGTCACACTGTAGGTACCAGGGATAGTTGGAGAACCGAAGCCAGGTTTTCTGTCTGTTCCTTGGTGTATAACTGGATCATCATTTTATTGACAGAAATTTGGGATCTTTCTGTTTTTAAAAGGTACCCTTTTGCCTTTGGAAGCTATGTTAGCAGTTCTTTCCAGAGTGGAAAGACAGCAGTTATATTTTTCTGCTTTTTGATAAAAATCATTGTTTTTTTTCTAAATTTTTTTGTTTCTAACTAGAATCTTGTAGCACTGCAGGGCTTCTGACTAAGGTGCCTTTTGGAAAAGTAAGGTTTTACAGAAATTTAAAAAATTATTTATTTATTTATTTTCTTATTAGTCATCAATTTTATACACATCAGTGTATACATGTCAATCCCAATCTCCCAATTCATCACACCACCACCCCCAGCCCCCGCCGCTTTCCCTCCTTGGTGTCCATACGTTTGTTCTCTACTTCTGTGTCTCAATTTCTGTCCTGAAAACCGGTTCATCTGTACCATTTTCTAGGTTCCACATATATGCGTTAATGTACGATATTTGTTTTTCTCTTTCTGACTTACTTCACTCTGTATGACAGTCTCTAGATGCATCCACATCTCTACAAATGACCCAATTTTGTTCCTTTTTATGGCTGAGTAATATTCCATTGTATATATGTACCACATCTTCTTTATCCATTCGTCTGTCGATGGGCATTTAGGTTGCTTCCATGACCTGGCTATTGTAAATAGTGTTGCAGTGAACAATGGGGCGCATGTGTCTTTTTGAACTATGGTTTTCTCTGGGTATATGCCCAGTAGTGGGATTGCTGGGTCATATGGTAATTCTATTTTTAGTTCTTTAATGAACCTCCATACTGTTCTCCATAGTGGCTGTATCAATTTACATTCCCACCAACAGTGCAAGAGGGTTCCCTTTTCTCCACACCCTCTCCAGCATTTGTTGTCTGTAGATTTTCTGATGATGCCCATTCTAACTGGTGTGAGGTGATACCTCATTGTAGTTTTGATTTGCATTTCTCTAATAATCAGTGATGTTGAGCAGCTTTTCATGTGCTTCTTGGCCATGTGTATGTCTTCTTTGGAGAAATGTCTATTTAGGTCTTCTGCCCATTTTTGGATTGGGTTGTTTGTTTTTTTAATATTGAGCTCATGAGCTGCTTGTAAATTTTGGAGATTAATCCTTTGTCCGTTGATTCATTTGCAAATATTTTCTCCCATTCTCAGGGTTGTCTTTTCATCTTGTTTATGGTTTCCTTTGCTGTGCAAAAGCTTTGAAGTTTCATTAGGTCCCATTTGTTCATTTTTGTTTTTATTTCCATTACTCTAGGAGGTGGATCAAAAAGGATCTTGCTGTGATTTATGTCAAAGAGTGTTCTTCCTGTGTTTTCCTCTAAGACTTTTATAGTGCCCGGTCTTACATTTAGGTCTCTAATCCATTTTGAGTTTATTTTTGTGTATGGTGTTAGGGAGTGTTCTAATTTCTTTTACATGTAGCTGTCCAGTTTTCCCAGCACCACTTATTGAAAAGACTGTCTTTTCTCCATTATATATCCTTGCCTCCTTTGTCATAGATTTGTTGACCATAGGTGCGTGGGTTTACCTCTGGGCTTTCTATTCTGTTCCATTGATCTATATTTCTGTTTTTGTGCCAGTACCATATTGTCTTGATTACTGTAGCTTTGTAGTATAGTCTGAAGTCAGGGAGCCTGATTCCTCCAGCTATGTTTTTTTCCCTCAAGACTGCTTTGGCTATTTGGGATCTTTTGTATCTCCATATGAATTTTAAGATTTTTTGTTCTAGTTCTGTAAAAAATGCCATTGGTAATTTGATAGGGATTTCATTGAATCTGTAGATTGCTTTGGGTAGTATAGTCATTTTTTCACAATATTGACTCTTCCAGTCCAAGAACATGGTATATCTCTCCATCTGTTTGTATCATCTTTAATTTCTTTCATCAGTGTCTTACAGTTTTCTGTATACAGGCCTTTTGTCTCCCTAGGTAGGTTATTCCTAGGTTTTTTATTCTTTTTGTTGCAATGGTAAATGGGAGTTTTTCCTTAATTTCTCTTTCAGATTTTTCATCATTAGTGTATAGGAATGCAAGAGATTTCTGTGCATTAATTTTGTATCCTGAAACTTTACCAGATTCATTGATGAGCTCAAGTAGTTTTCTGGTGGCATCTTTAGGATTCTCTATGTATAGTATCATGTCATCTGCAAACACTGACAGTTTTATTTCTTCTTTTTTGATTTGGATTCATTGTATTTCTTTTTCTTCTCTGATTGCTGTGGCTAGGACTTCCAAAACTATGTTGAATAATAGTGGTGAGAGTGGACATCCTTGTTTTGTTCCTGATCTTAGAGGAAATGGTTTCAGTTTTTCACCATTGAGAATGGTGTTTGCTGTGGGTTTGTCGTATATGGCCTTTATTATGTTGAAGTTGGTTCCCTCTATGCCCATTTTCTGGAGAGTTTTTATCATAAATGGGTGTTGAATTTTTTCAAAAGCTTTTCCTGCATCTATTGAGATGATCATATGGTTTTTCTTCTTCAGTTTGTTAATATGGTGTATCACATTGATTGATTTGCATATATTGAAGAATCCTTGCATCTCTGGGATAAATCCCACTTGATCATGGTGTATGATCTGTTTAATGTGTTGTTGGATTCTGTTTGCTAGTATTTTGTTGAGGATTTTTTCATCTATATTCATCAGTGATGTTGGTCTGTAATTTTCTTTTTTTGTGATATCTTTGTCTGGTTTTGGTATCAGGGTGATGGTGGCCTCATAGAATGAGTTTGGGAGTTTTCCTTTCTCTGCAATTTTTTGGAAGAGTTTGAGAAGGATGGGTGTTAGCTCTTCTCTAAATGTTTGATAGAATTCACCTGCGAAGCCATCTGGTTCTGGACTTTTGTTCGTTGGAAGATTTTTAATCACGGTTTCAATTTCATTACTTGTGATTAGTCTGTTCATATTTTCTCTTTCTTCCTGGTTCAGTCTTGGAAGGTTATACCTTTCTAAGAATTTGTCCATTTCTTCCAGGTTGTCCATTTTATTGGCATAGAGTTGCTTGCAGTAGTCTCTTAGGATGCTTTGTATTTCTGTGGTGTCTGTTGTGACTTCTCCTTTTTCATTTCTAAGTTTATTGATTTGAGTCCTCTCCCTCTTTTTCTTGATGAGTCTGGCTAATGGTTTATCAATTTTGTTTATCTTCTCAATGAACCCGCTTTTAGTTTTATTGATCTTTGCTATTGTTTTCTTTGTTTCTATTTCATTTATTTCTGCTCTGATCTTTATGATTTTTTCTTCTGCTAACTTTGCATTTTGTTTGTTCTTTCTCTAGTTCCTTTAGGTGTAACAGTAGATTGTTTATTTGAGATTTTTCTTGTTTCTTGAGGTAGGCTTGTATAGCTATAAACTTCCCTCTTAGAACTGCTTTTGCTGCATCCCATAGGTTTCGGATCATCATGTTTTCATTTTCATTTGTCTCTAGGTATTTTTTGATTTCCTCTTTGATTTCTTTAGTGATCTCTTGGTTATTTAGTAATGTATTGTTTAGCCTCTATGTGTTTGTGTTTTTTACATTTTTTCCCTGTAATTGATTTCTAATCTCATAGTGTTGTGGTCAGCAAAGATGCTTGATATGATTTCAGTTTTTAAAAATTTACTGAGGCTTGATTTGTGACCCAGGATGTGATCTATCCTGGAGAATGTTCCATGCGCACTTGAGAAGAAAGTGTAATCCGCTGTTTTTGGATGAAATGTCCTATAAATATCAATTAAATCTAGCTGGTCTATTGTGTTATTTAAAGCTTGTATTTCCTTATTAATTTTCTGTTCGGATGATCTGTCCGTTGGTGTAAGTGAGGTGTTAAAGTCCCCCACTATTTCTGTGTTACTGTTGATTTCCTCTTTTAGAGCTGTTAGCAGTTGCCTTATGTATTGAGGTAGTCCTATTTTGGGTGCATATATATTTATAATTGTTATATCTTCTTCTTGGATTGATCCCTTTATCATTATGTAGTGTCCTTCCTTGTCTCTTGTAACATTCTTTATTTTAAAGTCTATTTTATCTGTGTGTTGCTACTCCAGCTTTCTTTTGATTTCCATTTGCATGGAATATCTTTTTCCATCCTCTCACTTTCAGTCTTTATGTGTCCCTAGGTCTGAAGTGCGTCTCTTGTAGATAGCACATATATGGGTCTTGTTTTTGAATCCATTCAGCAAGCCTGTGCCTTTTGGTTGGAGCATTTAATCCATTCACATTTAAGGTAATTATTGATATCTATGTTCCCTTTACCATTTTCTTAATTTTGGGGGGTTTGTTTTTGTAGGTCCTTTTCTTCTCTTGTGGTTCCCACTTAGAGAAGTTGCTTTAGCATTTGTTGTTCAGCTGGTTTGGTGGTGCTGAATTCTCTTAGTTTTTGCTTGTCTGTAAAGCTTTTGATTTCTCCATCAAATCTGAATGAGATCCTTGCTGTGTAGAGTAATCTTGGTTGTAGTTTCTTACCTTTCATCACGTTAAGTATATCATGCCACTCCCTTCTGGCTTGTAGAGTTTCTTCTGAGAAATCAGCTGTTAACCTTATGGGAGTTCCCTTGTACGTTATTTGTCATTTTTCCCTTGCTGCTTTCAATAATTTTTCTTTGTCCTTAATTTTTGCCAATTTCATTACTATGTCTCGGTGTGTTTCTCCATGGGTTTATCCTGTATGGGACTCTCTGCGCTTCCTGGACTTGGGTGGCTATTTTCTTTCCCATGTTAGGGAAGTTTTCAACTATAATCTGTTCAAATATTTTCTCGGGTCCTTTCTCTCTCTCTCCTCCTTCTGGGACCCCTATAATGCAAATGTTGTTGCATTTAATGTTGTCCCAGAGGTCTCTTAGGCAGTCTTCATTTCTTTTCATTCTTTTTTCTGTATTTTTTCCATAGCAGTGAATTCCACCATTCTGTCTTCCAGGTCACTTATCTGTTCTTCTGCCTCAGTTATTCTGCTATTGATTCCTTCTAGTGTAGTTTTCATTTCAATTAGTGTATTGTTCATCTCTGTTTCTTTGTTCTTTAATTCTTCTAGATTTTTGTTAAACATTTTTGCACCTTCTTGATCTTTTCCTCCATTCTTTTTCCGAGGTCCTGGATCATCTTCACTATCATTATTCTGAATTCTTTTTCTGGAAGATTGCCTATCTCCACTTCATTTAGTTGTTTTTCTGGGGTTTTATCTTGTTCCTTCATCTGGTACATAGCCCTCTGCCTTTTCATCTTGTTTATCTTTCTGTGAATGTGGTTTTTGTTCCACAGGATGCAGGATTGTAGTTCTTGCTTCTGCTGTCTGCCCTCTCTAGGTTTTATAGAAATTAATGAGCTTTTCCATGACTTTCTAAAGGAGTAGCCTAAATCTAGCGATACAAATGTATTCTTTGATTTAACAACAGATTACAGACTTTGATTTTGGAGTGTTAATATTTGATTACCTTCTTTTTGGAGCATTTATATATACCTGTACACACAATGGATGCTTAATAAGTTCTCATTAATTTGGCAAGCGGTAAGATGCAAGGTGAATATGGGTAGAGCAGTGCCGTGTAACTTCAGTGCCAGGGTTGCTGTGTGCTTACTGGTTGTGAGACCCAGCTCGTTATTTGAGAGCTGATGCAGAGTTTCAGGAAGCACTCTGAGCTGTGGTACAGAAGTCCTGGTATGGGACAGTGTGAGCCCAGGGAATGTGCTTAGGTAAGAGACCATTAAGAAATAGGCTTTGTATTGCTTCTAAGAATGAGGCCTTGTGCTTCTTTGTCTAGTTTAGACTTCTATTGATGAGCTAAGGAGAAGAAGAAGAGAAGAAGCAATTCTTGAGAACTTCCTTGGAGGTTATAGCTGGCTCTAAAGAGTCTTGGTTGAGCTAGCCGTGTAACTAGTCCTAGGACAAGCAAACTTTGTAGGAGTCCCTTTGCTTGTATGTATAGCTCCCTGGGATTGCTATAGGGTTCCAAGTCATCACTGTTTGGAATAGTAGTATTCCAGCTTGAATGTGCATCAAGTTTTGGAGGGTTTGTTAGAACACAGATTGCTGAGCCCACCCCCAGAGTTTCTGATTCTGTAGGCCTGGCATGGGACCTGATCATTCACGTTTCTGACAAGTTCTCAGGTGATGCGGCTAATGTTTTGGGAACAACACTTTAAGAACCATTGGCTTAGAGCATCCTCAGGTGTTTAAGTTTGGGGAGCTGCGTAAGCTTAGTTGGGGTCTTCTTATAGTTCCTGCAGTGTGTAGAAGTGAGTTTCCAGGTGTATTAATTCATTCAGCAAACACATGAGCGTTTTAGTTGTTAGGGGATACTGTGAAGAAAGCATACAAAAATGCCTCCATTTGTGAAACTTCCATGAGCATAGGCCAGGATTAACCTGATTATCAGTCCTCCTGGTTATCAGTCCTTGCAGGTGAGCCTGTTTCTTTTCCTAGTTTCCTTCTACTTATTTTTACTTTCTTTTGGAATCTTTGAATTTAGTAATAATGACATTGATATTATTAATCATCACCATAACTTTTTATTGAGTGTTCGTTCTGTGTCACATACTGTGCAGCTAAGTGTTTTACATTCATTATCCCATTTAATCTTTAGAACAATCCTGGTGTTTTCATCTCCATTTAAAAGATGAACTTTAGAAAGGTTGGTAACTTACCCAAGATGATGCAGCTAGTTAACGGTGGTGCTAGGTCTGTTTGACTGCAAGACCACACTCTTTACTACCATGCTTTTTAAACTGCAGATTGTGACCACTAGTGGGTCATGAAACCAATTTAGTAGGTCTCAAACTGCACTTTTTGGGGAAAAAATTGAATCGAATAGAAAAACCACAAGGTAGGGGTAAGCATTGTTTCTTGAAATTTTTGTTTTGGCTGTGTACATATATATGTGACTATTTGTTACAGTAGATCACAGTAAAAATGTTTGTAAGCTACTGCCTTCTTGACTATGGGACTTTAGGTCATCTAATCATTTTAAAAGACAGACTAGAAAATTCAGGCCTTAGGAGAGTAAGTAATTTTTCAAGAGCACAAAAATTAGTGGCAGTACAAAGACAAGATGTCTGACTTTTCAGCCCCTGGCCCACTGCTTTATCCCTCACACCATGCTGCTTCCTTAAAAGTGCACTGTATTGCCTGGGAATTGAGTCTTATCTTTTCATGTGATAGGAAATATGCCATGGAACCTTTACAGATGTTGACAAAACCTGAAAAGGGAAGTTGAATCAGCCTGCTCTGGGTAGGTGAAAATTCTGCCATGGAGCCCCCAAAGTCTACAGATAAAGCTCTAACATTTCTTCTGCTAATGCTGGTGTACTCGATGGAGTGAGGATAATATTAACTAACACTGCCAGGCTGTAAGCATGTTTCATATACTAACTCATTTAAGTACCAATTATTTTGACAGGGTGGCCATGGCTGGGTCATGAACGGCTGTTTTGAGTGAGAGGGGGCGTCCTACCAGCATGTGCTAACACTCCTCTGTGCTGTCTCCAGTTCCTCATTTCGTTCCTGCTGAGTTCAGAGCTATTTTTTTCTCACAGCCTGGCTTACCTGAACATGGTCTCAGCTTTATTTTCTTGTTTCAGAACATCCACCTTTGTTAGGTGGGTAATTTAGGTTCCTGTTACCTTTCCCCTTAAATTAGTACATTGCTGATCTGCATCAGGGCCAGGGCTGTAGATTGTCAGCATGAATAGATGATGGTGTACGTTGGTTCCCTCATGCAGAATGCTGCCCCAACCCTATACACGAAGGAGCTTACTACAGTCTGTCCAAGAGTACTGGGGCACACTTGGAAATAACTTGAGAATGCTTACAAACCCTTCCAGCAAGTGCCCTTTAGCATTATGCAAATAATGCATGGAAGCTGAGGGAATGAAAAGCCAAGGCCTCCCCTTGTGGGGAGGGGAGGCTTGCACATTTCAGTTAGAAGAATATGTAGAAGCAAGTAAGGATGGGGTGATAACTTTCAATTGTGAATCATAAAATTTGAATTAGAAGGAGCCTAGAAGTCCTGAAAGAGTGAAGTGATTGGCCTTCGATCAGGTGGCAGCTAGGTGATAGAGAGCCAGGCATGGAACCTAGATCATCATTCTGTGGCCCCTTTCATCCTAAGACATGTTTACTGGAGTTGTCTTCCAAAGCACCTGATAACAGAAAAGAGTGACTCTCCCTTACCCTAGGATGAATGAAACAGAGGCACCAGGAACATGTACCAGGTTTATTCAATTTCTTTGCATTTTCCCCCAAATGCTGTGACCCGCCCCCTTCCCCCCTGCTCCCCAGGGCTATGTGTGTCCTAGTTTGTGAAATGCCGGGGTAGAGGAACCTCCAAACTTTAAACAAATGTATGCCCCAAGAAAAACTTTTTTTTGAGCATGGACCCTCTCCTCCAAGTAAGTAAATAAATATTTATAAATTATGTACCTGTACAACTGTTATACCATATGTGCATATGTTAACTCTTAGTAAAGTTCAATTATATGTTTTTTAGACTGTAAATACGTAGACATTCTAAAATTTCTTCTGGTTCCCCAGTGGATGGTCTTCAACCCCTCCACCCCTGGGATATACACATCTGATTTTGCAGACCACTGGTCCAGACTGAAAATTGAACAGTTTAATGTCAAAGCTATTGGTTCTTTCATTAGATAGATTACTTTTTAATCCCAATAATTTGAATGTCCCTCTGCAAAGTAGTTTTTGAGGTTTTGAATTAAAAAGCTGTCTTTCCAGAGTGGACGAGATAAGGATGGAGGATGTATATGAATTAGGTTGAATTTCTCCTTAAGAAATAATGCTGTTTTTGATCTAAGGAGAATGAACAACTTTCCCTTTTATGGTCTGTGTTGGTGCAAAACCCTTGTTTGATGTCGTTAAGTTTTCCCTCCCCACTGCTATAGTGATTAACCTGCTTCATAATCCATATTAGGGCTTGGTAAATGTTTGCTGATTTTTAAAAAAATACTTTCAGCCTTAACTAGAGAGCAAATTAGAGATGACAGAGAAGCAGGATGGAGAATATACCATGCTTTCCTATGGAATGCTGTTGAATGCTACTGGTAATTTGAAAGGGTTGTTAATTTGTTTTAGGCCTTCTGCAATATTACCCAAAGTTGAGCAAGACTTGTAATCAGAAGTAATGAAAATAAATTCGTTCATTTCATTTCAGGGTTTAGAAGCCCAGGACTATGAGGGTTAGCTAAGACAAAGATACGCTGAGTAATCTGAGCGTATACTCAGCGTAAAAATACGCTGAGTATATAAATATACTCTATTTTAGTACATTTATAGAGTATATTATATATGTTATATATATAGTGTATATCATAGAGTATATAAATATACTCTCTGATATATATACATAATACATATATATTATATATTATGAAATATATGAAATATACATAATAGAAATGTATATTATATATATACATGTATTATGTATATGTATTTCCCAATATTTTTGTCATTTGTGAGGTTGCAAATCATTTCAATATTAGAGCAGCTCAGTTCACTACTGTTACTGGAAAAACGAGTTAAACCAAGCACATATCCTACTGAGGGTGAGTCAACAGTGTCATTTTAACGTAAGGAGGGACAGTATATTAAGTGACTTATTCCAAGTCCTGTGGTTTTCCTCCAGCTGAGCAAAGAGCTGTTGTTTCAGAAGTGTGGCTTAGATGCAAAAAAAAAAAAACCCAAAAAAACCAACCTTGCCCATTTCTTTTCTCAATTATAGCCATTTAGTTTTCTTTTTGCCTGAGCCTTTTCAAAAACCCATTTTCTCCTTACATTTCTGTCATCAGATTTCCTGAATTTTGATGGAATACTTATTTATAGAGAATATATTATTTGTTATAGACCAATTATAATTTGAAACTTTATTTTGAATTTCTCCACCAATTAATGGACCCGGGTTGGTATATGGTGTCAGAGATCCTTTAAAAAATGTTGTAAGGGAAACAGAACAGTAATCTATTTTAACAAGTCATTATTTTCTACAGTTCTTTAGTGGTGTGGACATGAAGTAAGGTAGTACTTTATGGAACAATGTACCAAAATGTAGTAATGAAATTTATCCTTTTGACTTTGGAAGAGACGAGTCTTGTATTCTCAGCCTGTGGAAAAACAGTGTTCTGAGCTGTCTGAGGTTTTCTTGAGTGGGATCCAGTATCATTATGGGTATGTGTCTGGATAGTTTATTTCTAGGTTTGGGAAGGTGAGTTTTTGTCTTTTTTCCTTCTCGGTGGATTCCTTCAATTGGAGAGAAGCGGACCAGATGAGGAAAATATTCTTTTATGGATTCTCGGTTTACCACATTAGTTATTACCCACCTTCTCTGAGTAGCAGACCATACTTTTCCTGTTTAGTGGTTCAGTTTTCATTAACTTAACTGCAGATGTGTTCTTTGAAGGGATTTATTTCTAATCAATTGAATTGTGGGTAGCTTAATCAAATGATGATAGATTGCCTGCTTTTAATAGGGTCATCATTTGTAAGAGTAAAATCTTGTCAAGATAAGGTGTCATCATTCTTATGATCTGGTTCCATAATTTCCTTTTGCTTCTGTGATGCTACTCTATTGTTGAGAAGAAATGGTATCTAGTTACAATTTCACAAAGGAAGAACTCTACAATTTCACCTGGTCTTTTATCTCATAGAGCAGTTTGTTTTTGTCTTTTTCCTAAGAAATATTGATAATACATAGTAGTGTATTGAATCCTAGGGTTGTCAAGTTTTCAAAAGTGGGGTTCTTTTGTTGTAGAGGTAGGAGTGATACTAATGAATGGATGTCAGTCCTTGTTAGGGCATGTGCATGAAGAGTGGCTCTTATCCTGGGAACTCAGTATTGCCTTTGTTTTTGACAAGAGTGTGGTAACTTTAGAGTTACCCCTTGAGGGGTAAGGTACTGTGTCTTTGGCAGGTTGATGCTTTGGGGTTATTTTCTGTGGAGATGGAAGCTCACTGTGCTTAAATTTATAAACATGTTCTACTTAGCTATTCTAAAGCCAGATTACATTGAGGGAGAGAATACTTGATTCACTTGATGTTTTTAATGTAAAACTTAGAGTATTTTTGACTTTCTATGGTAACTTATATTCAGGCTTAGTGCCAAAGTGATTACAATGCCTTGGTTTTAATGGTTTTGATGAGGTGATGTGTGCTTTTGTGGGGAGGAGGAGAGATGTTATTTAATCACCAGCAAACACTAATACACTAATAACCACATTCACTGAATCCTTTGTCCCTTTGCTTGAACTGAGGGTTACTTGCTTTAATACCGGTTTTCCAGAGGGCTTAATCCTGTTAATGTGATGAAGTGATGGTGAGAAGGACATTCCCACTGGGCCTGGAGTGGTATAACTGGTAAAACTCCCTTTGTAAATCCCTCTTGTTCAACATGAGTGTCACTCCCATTTCCCCAAAGTGGAATGAATTTTTATTGAGGAGGGTATTTTAAGAGTGATAAACAAAAGAGATTAAAATATCTCCTCTGTCAGGTCACTGTGACCTTAGAAAGCTAGAATAAACTATCATTTTGCAGATTTTATTTTTGTCTTCTTTTGTGGGAAATTAAGGACTTGTTTATGTTCTTTTCAAGAGAGAGAAACGACTGGCCTGCTCCTTCAACAGTTTGGCTTGGCAAACATTTTCCAAGCATTTCCCCTGTGCCTGGCCTCTTAGCTGGGTTGAAGCTAGGTAGAGCAGACATGGTGTAGGTGTTGCCCAGTCCAGAGTCTCTCTTTTGCTGGAACTCCCTTGGGCTGTCAGGCAGGAGGAGTGGCAGCAAAGCAGATGAAATGAGTGGTAGGCCAGGGCATCTGCTTAAAAATTTTTTTTCTAGGAATTTATGACTCATTTATGAGAGTAGGGGAAGCACTGGGCTCCAGAAAGTCAACACCCCTTACTGGATTTACCCCCCAAATTTTAATCTAATATATTGGAGTTTAGATCATTGCTTTTGCTCTTTCTGAGAATGCTGGACTGAAACTGGAACAAGGGAAGTCTTTTGGCCTCTCTAAAACCAAAAAACCTTTGTGAAAGGCAGTGTAACTTTTGCCAGATCAGGTGTTGCTGCAAATAGAGAAATCTAGACTTCCTTCCCTTGTTTGAAGACACAAACATGGAAGACAAATTTCGATATGGTCACTTATTTATTTATTTATTTTTAAACATCTTTATTGGAGTATAATTGCTTTACAATGGTGTGTTAGTTTCTGCTTTACAACAAAGTGAATCAGTTATACATATACATATGTTCCTGATATGGTCACTTATTGACGTACAGGTGTACCTTGGAGATATTGTGGGTTCAGTACCAGACCACTGCAATAAAGTGAATGTCACAATAAAGCAAGTTACATGAATTTTTTGGTTTCCCAGTGCATATAAAAGTTATGTTTACACTGTATTGTAGTCTATTACATGTATAATAGCATTATATGTAAAAAAACAATGTACATATCTTAATTAAAAATACTTTGTTGCTAAAAATGCTGACCATCATTTGAGCCTTCATCAAATGGTAATCTTTTTGCTGGTGGAGGGTCTTGCCTCGATATTGGTGGCTGCTGACTGATCAGGTGGTTGCTTAAGATTGGGGGGGCTGTGGCAATTTCTTAAAATAAGACAACAGTGAAGTTTGCTGCATCGATTGACTCTTACTTTTGTGAATGATTTCTCTGTAGTGTGCAATGCTGTTTGATAGCATTTTACCCACAGTAGAACTTTTTTCAAAATTGGAGTCAGTCTTCTCAACCTCTGCTGCTGCTTTGTCAACTAAGTTTAATAAAATATTCTAAATCCTATGTTGTCATTTCAACAGTCTTCACAGCATCTTCACTAAGAGTAGATTCCATCTCAAGAAACCACTTTCTTTGCTCATCCATAAGAAGCGTATCCTTATCCGTTAAAGTTTTATCATGAGATTGAGCAATTCAGTGACATCTTCAGGGTCTGCTTCTAATTAAAGTTCTCTTGCTATTTCCACCACATCTGCAGTTATTGTGTCCACTATGAGGTCTTTTTTTAAAAATTGAAATATAGTAGATGTACAATATTATGTTAGATTCAGGTGTACCACATAGAGTAGAGATTTGACATTTTCATACATTATGAAATGTTCACCATGATAAGTCTAGTAACCATCTGTCCCATACAAAGTTATTACAGTATTATTGACCATATTCCTTATAATACATTCCTGTGCCTTATTTATTCTATAACTGGATGTTCGTACGTCTTAATCCCCTTCACCTATTTTGCCTCACCACACCCTCTCCCCTCTAGCAACCACCCATGTGTTCTCTGTATCTGTGAGTCTGTTTTCATTTTGGCTTTTTTTGTTCTGTGTTTTAGATTCCACATATAAAGTGAGATCATATGGTATTTGTCTCTCTCTGTCTGACTTATTTCACTTAGCATAATGCTCTCTAGATTCATCCATGTTGTTGCAAATGGAAAGATTCTTTTTTTATGGCTGAGTAATATTCTATGTTTATATATACCACATCTTCTTTATCCATTCTTCTATTGATGGACACTTAGGTTGCTTCCATATCTTGGCTATTGTTAATAATGCTGCTATGAACATTGGGGTGCATGTATCTTTTCAAATTAGTGTTTTTGTTTTCTTTGGGTAAATACCCAGAAATTACTGAATCATATGGCAATTCTATTTTTAGTCTTTTTGAGGAGCCACCATATTATTTTCCATAGTGGCTGCACCAATTTATATTCCCATCAGCATTTTAAGAGGGTTCGCTTTTCTGAACATGCTCACCAGCACTTGTTATTTGTTGTCTTTTTGATGATAGCCATTCTGACAGGTGTGAGGAGACATCTTGTGGTTTAGATTTGCATTTCCCTAATGATTAGTGATGTTGGGCATCTTTTCTGTGTCTATTGGCCATATGTACGTCTTCTTCAGAAAAATGTCTATTCAAATTCTCAGCCCAATTTTTTTTTTTTTTTTTTTTTTTTTTTTTTTTTGTGGTACGCGGGCCTCTCGCCGTTGTGGCCTCTCCTGTTGTGGAGCACAGGCTCCGGACGCGCAGGCTCAGCAGCCATGGCTCACGGGCCTAGCTGCTCCGCGGCATGTGGGATCTTCTCAGACCGGAGCACGAGCCTGTGTCCCCTGCATTGGCAGGTGGACTCTCAACCACTGTGCCACCAGGGAAGCCCCTTGGCCCAGTTTTTGATAGGGTTATTTGGTTTTTTGATGTTGATTGATATGAGTTCTTTGTACATTTTGGATATTTACCCCTTATCAGATATATCATTTGCAAATACCTTCTCCCATTCAGTAGGCTGCCTTTTTGTTTTGCTGATAGTTTCCTTTGCTGTGCAAAAACTTTTTAGTTTGATGTAGTCCCATTTGTTTATTTTTGCTTTTATTTCCCTTGCCTGAAGAGATAGATCCAAAAAAAATATTGCTAAGATCACTATCAAAGATCGTACTGCCTATGTTTTCTTCCAGGAGTTTCATGGTTTCAGGTCTTGCATTTAAGTCTTTAATCCATTTTGAATTTATTTTTGTATATGGTGTGAGAAAGTGGTCCAGTTTGATTCTTTTGCATGCAGCTGTCTAGTTTTTCCCAACACCATTTATTGAAGAGGCTGTCTTTCCCCCATTGTATATTCTTGCCTCCTTTGTTGTAGATTAATTGGCCATATAAACCTGGGTTTACTTCTGGGCTCTCTATTCTGTTCCATTGATCAATGTATCTGTTTTTGTGCCATGTCATACTGTTTTGATTACTATAGCTTTGTAGTATAGTTTCAGTTTGGGGGCATGATACCTCCCGCTTTGTTCTTTCTCAAGATTGCTTTGGCTGTTGAGGGTCTTTTGAGGTTTCATACAAATTTTAGGATTATTTGTTCTGGTTCTGTGAAAAATAGCCCTGATTTTTTTTTTTTTTTTTTTTTTGTCATCAACTCTGGGTTTTGCATTTTCCTGGCAGCACTGATATTTTGATAGGGATTGTCTTGAATCTTAGATTGCTTTGTGTAGTTAGGACATTTAAACAGTATTGCTTCTTCTAATCCATGAGCATGGTATATCTGTTCATTTGTTTGTGTCATCTTTAGTTCCTTTCATTAATGTCATATAGTTTTCCAAGTACAAGTCTTTTACCTTTTAGATTTATTCCTTGGTATTTTATTCTTTTGATACAATTGTAAATGAGATAGTTTTCTTAATTTCTCTTTCTGATTATTATTAGTGTATAGAAATGCAACAGTTTTCTGTATTTTGCATCCTGCAACTTTACTGAATTTATTTATTCTAATAGTTTTTTTTTTTTTAAATCACCTACTGGACTTTTTTTTTAATTAATTAATTTATTTTTTTTTTGGCTGTGTTGGGTCTTCGTTTCTGTGCGAGGGCTTTCTCTAGTTGTGGCAAGCGGGGGCCACTCTTCATCGCGGTGTGCAGGCCTCTCACTGTCGTGGCCTCTCTTGTGGCGGAGCACAGGCTCCAGACACGCAGGCTCAGTAGTTGTGGCTCACGGGCCTAGTTGATCCGTGGCATGTGGGATCTTCCCAGACCAGGGCTCGAACCCGTGTCCCCTGCATTAGCAGGCAGATTCTCAACCACTGCGCCACCAGGGAAGCGCTCTAATAGTTTTTTTAAACTATTTTATTAAACTATATTTTAAACTAAATAGTTTTTTTTTTAGATTTTCTACAGATAGTATCATGTCATCTGCAAACAGTGACAGTTTTACTTCTTCCTTTCCAGTTTGAATTCCTTTTATTTCTTTTTCTTGTCCGATTGCTGTGGCTAGAACTGCTGCTACTATGTTGAATAAATGTGGCAAGAGTGGGCATCGTTGTCTTATTTCTAATCTTAGAGTAAATGCTTTCAGCTTTTCACCATTAAGCTGAGGGTTTGTCATATATGGCCTTTACTATGTTGAGGTATGTTCCTTCTGTACTCACTTATTGAGAGTTTTTATAATAAATGGATGTTGAATTTTGTCTAAAGCTTTTTCTGCATCTATTGAGATGATCATATGATTTCTATTCTTCAATTTTGTTTGTTGGGAGTTTTAAAATTACTGATTCATTTTCAATTCTGATAACGAGTCTGTTCATATTTTCTACTTCTTTCTGATTCAATCTTGGGAAATTGTCCATTTCTAAGAATTTATCCATTTTTTTCTAGGTTGTCCATTTTATTGACATAACTGTTTGTAGTAATCGCTTATGAATCTTTGTATTTCTGTGGTATTTGTTGTAAGTTCTCTTTCTTTTCTGGTTTTATTGATTTCAGTACTCTCTCTTTTCTTGATGACTCTGGCTAAAGATTTATCCATTTTGTTTATCTTTTCAAAGAACCAGCTCTTAGTTTCATTGATCTTTTCTATTGTTTTTAGTCTCTATTTCATTTATTTCCACTATGATCTTTTTTATTTCTTTCCTTCAACTAACTTTGTGTTTTGTTTATTCTTCTTTTTCTAGTTCCTTTTAGTGTAAGGTTAGATTGTTTATTTGAGATTTTTCTTGTTTTCTGAGGTAGACTTGTATTGCTATAAACCTCCCTTTTAGAACTGCTTTTGCTGTATCCCATAGATTTTGGTCGTTGTGTTTCCATTTCATTTGTCTCTAGGTATTTTTAAATTTTTCTCTTTGATTTTTTCAGTTGATTTTTTAGTAGCATGTTGTTTAGACTCCATGTGTGTATTTTTTTTTTTTTGCAGTTTTTTTCTTGTAATTGATTTCTAGTCTCATACTGTTGTGGTCGGAAAAGATGCCTGATATGATTTCAGTCTTCTTAAATTTATTGAGACTTGTTTTGTGGCCTGCATGTGATCTATCTTGGAGACTGTTCCATGGGCACTTGAAAAGAATGAGTATTCTGCTGTTTTTTTGGATGAAGTGTTCTGTATATATCTATTAAATCCATTTGGTCTAATGTGTCATTTAAGGCCAGTGTTTCCTAATTGATTTTCTCTCTCAGTGATCTGTGCGTTGATGTAAGTGGGATGTTAAAAGTCCCCTATTATTGTGTTACTGTCAATTTCTCCCTTTACGTTTGTTAATATTTGCTTTATGTATTTAGGTGCTCCTATGCTGGGTGCACATAAATTTACAATTGTTAAACCTTCTTCTTAGATCAATCCTTTTGTCATTATGTAATGTCCTTCTTTGTCTTGTTACAGTCTTTGTTTTAAAGTCTATTTTGTGTGATATAAGTATTGCTACCCTAGCTTTCTTTTCATTTATATTTGTATGGAATATCTTTTTCCATTCTCTCACTTTCAGTCTGTGTGTGTCTTTAGATCTGAAGTGAATCTCTTGTAGGCAGCATATATATGGGTCTTGTTTTTGCGTCCATTCAGCCACTCTCTGTCTTTTGATTAGAATATTTAGTCTATTTACATTTAAAGTAATTATTGATAGATATGTACTTATTGCCATTTTGTTAATTGTTTTTTTTTATTTCTTTGTTGTTTTTTCTTCTTTTGCTCTCTTCCCTTGTGATTTGATGGCTATCTCTTGTGTTGTATTTGGATTCCTTTCTCTTTTGTTTGTGTATCACAGATTTTTGGCTTGTGGTTACCCTGAGTCTCATATATAACAACATAAACATCTATATATTTCACTACTTTTGTCTTTTAAACTTCCTATTAGCTTTATAAGTGGTTGATCTACTACCTTTACTGTATTTTTACCTTTACCAGTGAGATTTTTTCTTACATAATTTTCATATTTCTAGTTGTGACCTTTTTTTCTGCTTAAAGAAGTCCCTTGAACATTTCTTGTAAAGCCTGTTTAGTGGTTCTGAACTCTTTCAGCTTTTGCTTGTCTGTAAAACTCTTTTTATCTCTCCTTCAACTCTGAGTGATAAACTTTTTGGATAGACTGTTCTTTGTTGTAGGTTTTTCCCTTTTATCACTTTGAATATATTGTGCCACTCTCTTCTGGCCTGTAAAGTTTCTGATGAAAAGTTAGCTGATAGTATTATGGGAGTTTCCTTGTACTTGTTGCTTATTTCTTCCTGCTTTTAAGATTCTGTCTTTATTTTTAATTTTTTCCATTTTAATTATAGTGTCTCTTGGTGTGGACCTCTTTGGGTTCATTTTGTTTGGGACCCTCTTTGCTTCCTGGACTTGGATGTCTGTTTCCACCCCCAGTTTAGGGAAGTTTTCAGCTATTAATCTTCAAATAAGTTCTCTGCTCCATTCTCTCTGTCTGTTTCTTCTGGGACCCCTGTCATGCAAAATCAGTATTCTTGATATTGTCCCAGAGGTCTCTTAAATGGTCCTCATTTTTAAAAGTTGTTTTCCTTTTTTTCTGTTTAGCTTCAGTGATTTCCACTACTCTGTCTTTCAGATTGTTGATCTGTTCTTCTGTATCATCTAATCCACTGTTGATTCCTTCTATTGTATTTTTTTATTTCAGTTATTGTATTCTTCAGCTCTATTTGGTTCTTTTTTATATTTTGTAACTCTGGTAAAATTCTCACTGTGTTCATCCATTCTTCTCCTGAGCTTGTTGAGCATCTTTATGATCATTACCTTGAACTCTTTATTGAGCAGATTGCTTATCTCCACTTTGTTTAGTTCTTTTACTGAGATTTTGTCTTGTTCCACCCTTTGGAACGTATCCTCCATCTCCTCATTTTGCCCAATTCTCCATGTTTATTTCTATGTGTTAGGTAAGTCAGTTATGTTTCCCGTTATTGGAGAAGTGGCCTTATGTAGGGGATGTGTGATAAGGCCCAGCAACATGCTCCACTCTGATTACCAGAGCTATATGTTCTGGGGGTATCTCCTGTGTGGGCTCTGTGCACCCTACTGTTGTGGCAGGGATAATACCTGTGTGCATGCTGATAAGTGGGGCTGGGCCCTGGCCTGGTTGACTGCAAGGCCATGTCTCATGCAGTAGCTGTGGGCCAGCAGGAGGGAAGGGTAGGCTTCCCATGCAATTGACTGTTTGGCTTGAGGGGGCTTTGGGGTTGGTGCTAGCCTCCTGGAGTGCAGGGCTTCCACTGAAGTCTTGAACCCCTCAAAGTCATCCAAGAGGGTTTGAATCAACTTCTTCCAAGCTCCTTTTAATGCTGATATTCTGACCTCTTCCCACGAATCACAAATGAGCTCAATAATATTTAGAATGGTGAATCCTTTCTAGGAGGTTTTCAATTTCCTTGTCCAGATCCATCAGAGAAATCTCTATCTATGGCAGCTATAGCCTTACAAAATGTATTTTTTAAATAATAAGACTTGAAAGTCAAAATTACTTATTGATCCATGGGCTTCAGAAAGGATGTTGTGTTAGTAGCAATGAAAACAACATTAGTCTCATAGCACACGTCCATCAGAGCTCTTGGGTAACTAGGTGCGTTGTTATTGAGCGGTAATACTTTGAAAGGACTATTTTTCTGAGTAGTAGTTCTCAACGGTGGTCTTAGAACATTCAGTAAGCCATGTTGTAAATGGGTGTACTCTTACCTAGGCTGTGTCGGTCTATTTATGAAGCACAGGCAGAGTAGATTTAGCATAATTCTTAAGGGCCCTAGGATTTTTGGAGTAGTATTCAGTAAATAAGCACTGGCTTCAACTTAAAGTTACCAGTTATATTAACCCCTAACAAAAGAGCCTGTTTTTTGAAGCTCTGAAGCCAGGTGTTGACTTCTCTCTAGCTATGAAAGTCCTAGATGGCATCTTCTTCCAATACAGGGATGTTTCATCTATACTGAAAACCTGTTGTTTAGTGTAGCACCTTCATTAATTATCTTAGCTAAGTCTTCTGGATAAGTTGCTGCAACTTCTGCTCAGCACTTGCTGTTTCACCTTCTGCTTTTATGTTAAGGAGATGACTTCTTTCCTTAAACCTCATGAACCAACCTCTAATAATAAAAAAAAAATAATGAAATAATAATAATGAAATAATAATAATGAAATAATTTGAAATTTTGTGAAAATTACCAAAATGTGATAGAGACATGAAGCGAGGAATAGCCATTGGAAAAATGGCATGACAGATTGGTTCCACGCATGGTTGCCATAAACCTTTAATTTGTAAAAATGCAGTAAAACAAAATGCAGTAAAATGAGATAAGCCTGTATATAAGATTTTCTGTTTGCTGTCTTTCTTGGCTCATCCAGCAACAGTTAGATGAGCAAGAATGGACATGAACATTTGCAGGCCAAATTGTGACTGTTAGTGTGCTGGGCTGTTTTTATTCAAATGACTGGTGTTAACTCCACAGAAGTCTAAGTAGTCTTAGAGATAAATTCTTGCTTACGTGCACAGTAAAGAAAGAATGTGAGTACTTGAAAGTTTTATGGAGTTGGAGGACTAGGGTTTTTCAGAGGGATTGATTGAACATTGAAATTATCAGCTCTTCATCAAATATTTTTAAACATGCATTATTATTATTATTTTCTGTTGACCATGGGGCCAAAGTTTTGTTTGCATGAGTTGGCATAGATTTGTGTTTGAAGAAACAAAAGAAGGGAGGGATTGAAAACAAAACTACGTAAAAATGGAAGTTTGGGGCTGTATTTCATGTTTTCTTTTACCCTTGATATTTAATAAAGATTATTTTCCTTCTGTTACCTTCTTCTGTTCCAAGGTTGTTGCCCCAGGCATGTTCTCTGGAAATGGGAACGATATGCATTTACCATCTCCAGATTTAGGTATTTTCCTCACAGTGCTGATTTCTCTGCTTATCTGGGATATTCTGGGTATGAGCCTACAGTTTAGAACCTTTTGAGCTCTTGGGTTTAGACAGTTCTCAGTGATGTGTGAAGGAATTTTGAATTGAATATTGTCCACAGGTGAATAGGGTTTACTTTTGGCTGAAGATATAGAACCTCAGTGACCCAGATAATAATATAGAAGTGACCCAAATGTTAGGAGCTTAGGCTGTGCAAATCCTGACTTCAGAACATTTAGTGCGACCTTGTATATTCAGACCTCCTATCATCCATTAGCGTAATACACTGATTATGGTGTTCCAGTGACTTGATTCTTGGGAGTAACATTTACTGCTACCAACCAAGGATTTTTAAAAATCCTTCCTGTGGGGAAGGATGCCCATGGGGAAATCTGAAGTTGTTCCCTGGGTTTTCCCCATTTGGTTTTGGGAAGTTTCCATGATTTTATATAATAACATATAACAATTTAGATTTTTCCATTTTCATTTTGGACATAATTTTGTCCCTTATTCTTTCTTTTTAGGGTCTACCTCTAAATTAACAAACAGTAGAAATTGTCTACTCCATTTAAAAAGCATTCTGAACAATTTAAGCTAAAAGGACACTTTGTTTCTTTTGGGTGGGTATCAAGAAAATTATATATATTTATAAAATTCTTTTCTGGCAAGGGTACTTAAAAGCATGTATTTGAAATTAAGGGGTTTTTGATAAATGGAGCTGTGCTTAACAAAATAGTCTTTTAAAAATTTTACAAAGGGAGTGTTTACTAAAAGCACAGGAAATTGGTGACAGGCAGAGTTTGTCTCTGATAAGAGAACAGATAGAGACCATAGAACAGAATAGATAATAGAAGATATAAGACAGTGGAATAATACCTCAGATTGGCCTTTTATGACCACTAAGCAGTACAGAAATATATAGTCCTTTGTGTGGAGAATAATTTAACTCCAAATATGATATAACTTCTTACCCTCTGTTGGGTTTTATTACACTAAGATCCTGACCCTTTTGGACATGAAAACCTTGTAACTATTTTGGTCAGTGTCATTTTACAAAGGGTTAGATACTTACAGTGAAGAAATACATTGGAGCTATTTTGGACCATATTGGTGCTTATTGTTTTGTGGATGTGTATCAGTGTATCTACCCATGGGGAAAATGGTACTGTACAATAAAAGCATACTATCACTCTAAGACACTGATGAAAGAAATTAAAGATGATACAAACAGATGGAGAGATATACCATGTTCTTGGATTGGAAGAATCAACATTGTGAAAATGACTATACTACCCAAAGCAATCTACAGATTCAGTGCAATCCCTATCAAACTACCAATGGCATTTTTCACAGAACTAGAACAAAAAATTTCACAATGTGTATGGAAACACAAAAGACCCCGAATAGCCAAAGCAATCTTGAGAAAGAACAGAGCTGGAAGAATCAGGCTCCCTCTGACTTCAGACTATACTACAAAGCTACAGTAATCAAGACAGCACAAAAAAAAGAAATATAGATCAATGGAACAGGATAGAAAGCCCAGAGATAAACCCATGCACATATGGTCACCTTAATTTTGATGAAGGAGGCAAGAATATACAATGGAGAAAAGACAGCCTCTTCAATAAGTGGTGCTGGGAAAACTGGACAGCTACATATAAAAGAATGAAATTAGAACACTCCCTAACACCATACACAAAAATAAACTCAAAATGGATTAAAGACATAAATGTAAGGCCAGACACTATCAAACTCTTAGAGGAAAACATAGGCAGAACACTCTATGACATAAATCACAGCAAGATCCTTTTTGATCCACCTCCTAGAGAAATGGAAATAAAAACAAAAATAAACAAATGGGACTAAGGAAACTTAAAAGCTTTTGCACAGCAAAGGAAGCCATAAACAAGATGAAAAGACAACCCTCAGAATGGGAGCAAATATTTGCAAATGAAGCAATTGACAAAGGATTAATCTCCAAAATTTACAAGCAACTCATGCAGCTCAATATGAAAAAAACAAACAACCTAATCCAAAAATGGGGAGAAGACCTAAATAGACATTTCTCCAAAGAAGATATACAGATGCCAACAAACACATGAAAGAATGCTCAACATCATTAATCATTAGAGAAACACAAATCAAAACTACAATGAAGTATCACCTCACACCAGTCAGAATGACCATCATCAAAAAATCTACAAACAATAAATGCTGGAGAGGGTGTGGAGAAAAGGGAACCCTGTTGCACTGTTGATGGGAATGTAAATTGTTACAGCCACTATAGAGAACAGTATGGAGGTTCCTTAAAAAACTACAAATAGAGCTACCATATGACCCAGCAATCCCACTACTGGGCATATACCCAGAGAAAACCATAATTCAAGAAGAGTCATGTACCACAGTGTTCATTGAAGCTCTATGTACAATAGCCAGGACATGGAAGCAACCTAAGTGTCCACCGACAGATGAATGTATAAAGAAGATGTAGCACATATATATAATGGAATATTACTCAGCCATAAAAAGAAACGAAATTGCATTATTTGTAGTGAGGTGGATGGACCTAGAGTCTGTCATACAGAGTGAAGTAAAGTCAGAAAGAGAAAAACAAATACCGTATGCTAAACACATATATATGGAATCTAAAAAGAAAGAAAAAAAAGGTCATGAAGAATCTAGGGTCAGGATGGGAATAAAGATTCAGGCGTAGAGAATGGACTTGAGGACACGGGGAGGGGGAAGGGTAAGCTGGGACAAAGTGAGAGAGTGGCATGGACATATATACACTACCAAATGTAAAACTGATAGCTAGTGGGAAGCAGCCGCATAGCACAGGGAGATCAGCTTGGTGCTTTGTGACCACCTAGAGGGGTGGGATAGGGAGGGTGGGAGGGAGGGAGATGCAAGAGGGAAGAGATATGGGGATATATGTATGTGTATAGCTGATTCACTTTGTTATAAAGCAGAAACTAACACACCGTTGTAAAGCAATTATACTCCAATAAAGATGTTTTTTAAAAAAAGCATACTATCTTAGCTTAGCATTCATTTGGAGTTTTTATACCTATGTTTTCTGCATTTGCCATTTAGATGTAAATTATTTGGCTTCAGTTCAAACCATTTAAATCAACTCTTAACATAATACACATGGCTTAAGATTCACGGGGGAGGGTGTTTATTTATTCATGCAAATTTTAAGATAGGAACTTCCAAAGATGTTTTAGGTTTGTGAAGATTAAAAAGTATGGTTCCATTTTCTCAACTTTTCATCCCTGTTAAAGGCCAGGAAATTTGCACCATTTTTTCCTCCATATTTTACTTTTCTACTCCTTAAACAATATGAAATCAGAATTATTAGGCACAGTCACATTTGGGTATCCCCATGCTTATTAAAATTGGAGCCTTGGAATATTTTAAACACATAAACCGATTGTTGAGTTTGTTAAAGGGTTTTGTCAAAGTTAGAGATAGTTAGTTCATTGAATATTTTATGAATATTGAGTATACCTGCTGCGTTCCAGGCACTGTTCTAGGTCCTGGTTATACAAAGATGAGCCAATCATGGTCACTGCCTTTAGGGAATTTGCTCAGAGGTGGAGAGAAATTGGTGAGCCTGTATTTATAATGCATCTGCCCAAGATGTAAGGGGAGTATGAGGAGGGACATGTAAATCAGACTGGAGGGTCTCTGAGGGCTTCTTAAGGAAGGTAATGCTTTATTCGTGATTTGAAATATAAGTAGGGGTTAGCAAGATGGAGAAGGAAGAAAGGGAGGGGAAGTATTTTCCAGGTGGAAGAATGTTTGTGTAGAGATGATTATTAACAAATTGGTCACATGATTTATAAGTATATGTGTATTTTTCATATCTTGCATTTCATATGGAAGAGGAAGTCCATTTTCATCCCCAAAACTAAGAAATTAAAATTTAACTCATAAGTAAATTTTTTTCTGCAGTCTTTAAAAATACAGCAAAAGAAAAGAAAAAGAAAAAAACGCAGTGCATAATATATGTTAACATAGTACAGCAAGTGTGCCAAATTTTGTTTTTTGCAATAAATCCAACATTATAAAATAGGACAAAAATTGGAATTTTTAAAATGAAAGATTATTATAGATTCACCAACTCACTGGGATGAATATCTTTATAAAACAAAAATGCTATTAATAATTTATGTTATTATGTTATTATGTTATTTATAAATTCAGCTTTTTGTTGGTTATATTTTCTTAAATCAAGGCATACCTGCTTTTGAAAAGTAGTAATATTTTGCTATGAATCTTACAGCTTAAGCCTTAATTTCTGTGGGTCTGGTATCATCATCTCTTAAGTAGAAAACAAATGTTCTATTAGATGATACCTTTAAGGGGCATAGAAATCCTTGGAACACTATCAGGAAAATAAAATTAATATCTCCCTTGTTTCATTCATGTGCCTTTTAATCAAGGCAGATTTCAAGGAGGAAGACAGATGTTTCTCCATTTTGTTTTTCTTTAAATGTACTACTTGGGATTTGAAGCTTCTGCACTTCTGTTTGTTTGGATTTTCTTTTTTTCATGGCTTAATCCCAAAAAATGGAATAAAAAATTTAGCGAAAGCTTTGTTGTTTGAAATTGCAGGGTGCTGCGAGACTTATTGCAAATCCCTGATGTCTCCCTGTCTGCCCTCAATTCTCCTATTTTTGGTAATAATGCAAACAGTCATTTTAGAAAACTTTGCTTTGTTCATTTTACTGAGCCTCTTCCAGCACCATGTGCCTGAAGCAATAGCAGCCAGCCACAGCCAAGGTCCTAGGGCATAAACTCAGACTTCATCTTTCTCAAATGCTGCTACTTGAAATTTGCATAAACGTTGAAAAGAAAATTAAAGGGGCCCTCTATGCCTCCTCTTCACGTATTTTAGGAACCCCAGCCATTCAAGGCATTAAAATGTCTTTTGAGTCATCAGTGGATGTAAAAGCACAAACAGATGCCATCCTGCAGACAGGGGGAGCAGGATATGAAAAAAATCATGTGAGCTGGACAACAGAGGCTTATTTGAAGAGGCTACAAAGCAACAAGTAATGCCAATTTAAAACGATTACATGTTAATGCAACAAGTG
Source organism: Mesoplodon mirus (assembly GCF_964341445.2). Lineage (NCBI taxonomy): Eukaryota > Metazoa > Chordata > Mammalia > Artiodactyla > Ziphiidae > Mesoplodon > Mesoplodon mirus. Next base: position 112,621,657 of record NC_138978.1, on the reverse strand, counting down.
AAACACATTTGAAGGCTGCTCAGATTACACCGGCTGGGGTGCAGACTTAATTACTCATGTTAGAGATTCCTAAAACAAAGGGAGGCTTTTAAACCAGTGATATGTAGCTGGCATGATACTGAAAAGCCCTGGAAAACCTAGGTAAATGCCTAGAGGAAGTTTTAAGGACAGTTCCATTAAGTCTGGATATCTTGGGCCTGTCCCTAAATGGGCAAATTCCTTAGGCACTGGAACTGGTAAAAATCAATGACAGTTTATTCTGTTGTTTGCAGTATTTATATACAAATGAGGCTGATAAACTTTACTAGAACCTTGTCTGGACTGAGTTATACTTAGTGCTAAACAACAAATGTTTGTGTTGTATTTCTTAAAGGTTCTTTCTGGAGTGATTCTGAAATTGATATTGAGAGGGTCTGCTAAAGGTATACAGTAAAAACAATTTTTGTTTTACTCCTATTTATCTTAGAGTCATTTGGGTATGTCATTTTCTGTCTGTCCCTATTCCTAACTTCCCTAGATTGTGTGCACCATGAGAATAGGAATTGTTTGCTTTGTCCCTGTTTGATTTTCATGCAGTGCTTAGTAGAGGGCCATACTCCGAGTAGTCGTTCAACAAGTAGTAAAAGCACCATATTAAAACTGAATGACATTTTTGCTCATATATAGTGTTATTTTACCTTTCATGAATCACTTCTCCCTATGTTGCAGTGCTATACCTTTTTTTTTTTTTTTGAACAGTGAGTGACTGTTTTTTTGTAGTAGTTCAGGATATCTTTTACTAGACCTTTATTGGTGGCAACTGGGAAGAATTTATTCCATTTATTGATATGTCCTAAATTGCTTAGGGCTCTTCTATTTTTCCAGATTTCTCAGTTTGTTAAACTGGGATTTGACTGATATAACAAGTTCCTCTAAAGCCACCATTTATCATGGAATCAATTACAAAGAATTTAAGTACCTACTATGTGAGCAGTCCTTTTTTGAGCTCTTACTATGTGTCAGGCATTTGTTCTAGGCTCTTTAAATGTATTAATTTAGTTCATTCTTGCCAGGGCTCTGAGAGAGATTATTTTGTACAAGAAGAAATGAAAGTACAAAGAGGATACACAGATAGACAGTAAATGGTGGGGCTGGAATTCCAACTGAGATCCTGATTTCAGCATTTATGCTTGCAATCACTAAACTATATTGCCTCAAATATACAGAAGAGAAGAAATGGTTTCTATCATCTAGGAACTTAAAAGTGTAAAAGCCGAGGGAGTTAGGAGACAGTACAGAATTAAATGCTAAATTGTGAGTTATGAGTGTTACAAGGGTAGGGGTTGGCCTGTGAGGACAGAACCGTCCAGGGGAAGCTTTGTGGGCCAGGCAGAAGGTGAGCTGGGCCTGGGAGGAAGGAGCAGAATTTAGATAGTAAAGGGGAAGTGGCAATCAGAGGAAGCTGAGATACTAGTGGAGGCAAGGAACTGAGTTCACAGTGGTCCGTGCAAGCAAGAGGCTGCGTTACAAAGCGGTTCGAAGTGAAATGCTGGGCGCATAATGTAGGCTGCGATCTTGAAGGCCAGGGTGAGGGCTTCGACTGGAAGAAGGAAGGAATGACTCGTCCCTGGAAGAAAAGGTGCCAAGCTTGGCTCTGTACCTACCGAAGGTACTGCATCCACCTCTCAACTGGTTCTTCTGAAGCCAAGCTGAGAACAAGTTCTGAAAACTGAGTAAGAACTGAAAGCCACTGCAGATTAGCGAGTGGTGGACTGACACTTGTAACATTGTCTTTTTGGGAGGTTAGATGGGATTAGAATAAAATCCTTACCATTTGCGGGGGAGCTGAGAAAATGAGTGGCTTCGGCCTAGTCTAAAGTGGGGTGACTTGCATAAGCTTATATAAGAAAGGAAGAAAAGCCTTCACACACTGGAACATTTAACAGTCTTGACTTTTTTCAAACACAGATCTGGTTGTGTTGCTTTCCTTGCTTAGAGCAGCCCAGTAGTTCATGCTCACCCTTAGCGTAGAAGCTGTAATCTAACCCCTGCCTGCTTTCTTTGCTGTTTCCTATTACCCTCCCCATTGTTTAATAATTTCTAGCCATACAGACATGGAATACCAGTCTCATTCCATCTCCAGGCCTTTACGCTTGCTGTTTCCTCTGCTTGGGATCACTGTTTCCCCGTATCTTCATTATTCTTATTCATTTAAGTCTTAGCTCAAAGGAAACCACCTGAGAGAGGCCTTTCCTAGTCACTTTATCTAAAGTAGGTCCCTACACCTCCAGCCTTCCTGATTACGTTGTATCCCATAACTGGGTTCTGTTTCCAATAGAATCTATCACTTACCACTGTGAGATAATAAATAAATTTACTTATTCATTATCTGTCTTTCCCTAGTAGAAATAAGGTTCATGAGGACAGGGGCTTTATTCTGTTAACCATGGTTTCCCTGACATCAGGGCCTGCACCTCACGTAGTAGATGCTCTGTAAGTACTTTTTTTTTTTTAAATGAATTTGGCTGCTCCCTGAGGCTTGTGGGATCTTAGTTCCCCGACCAGGGGTTGAACCCGTGCCCTCGGCAGTGAAAGTGTGGAGTCCTAACCCCTGGACCTCCAGGGAATTCCGTCTGTAAGTATGTTTCTGAGTATTGGAAGACTAGTCCCCAAATATGCAGTACAGAAAATGTGTGAAAATTGGAAATATTCTAGATATTGTGTCACATTGCCAAGTGATGGAGTGATGAAATTGGAATCCACTGCTTCTTTTTGTTTTTGCCCTTTTTGGGGGCAGGGGGCGCGTACATATATGAGATTGATATTCATCAGCCAGCATTTATTGAGTAACCTCTGTAGCTTAAGATGAAAATTCGGGAAAAAGTCACTCCTTTTTTGAGCGACCGGTTTCTCTGAGTCTATTAAAACATCAGTTTAATGTCTAACTGATATGATGGAACATTTCACTTTTTACTTTACAAATATAAAGCTGCCTTTAATTTTATTGTTAAATTTAAGTGTTTTACGTTGGGAAAAAAGTAAATTGAATTTTGAAATGAGATCTTTCCCAGCCTCACTGTCATGGTTTTTAGTTATCAAAGTTTTAACTTCTATATTTATGACAAATAATTACAGTATTCATTCAGAAATAACCTCTGAGCAAAGTTGTGAGTCTCAAATTTTACTTTTTTGTTGTTTTTGTTATTCATCCAGGCAATACATTGTCATCTAGATCATCCAAGCCTTCTGGTGGATTATATAGTCTTAGGGGATTCCTTAAAGTGGACCACCATGCCTTAGTACAGGTGTTGTGTCCAAGTGTGGCTCCTCAGAGTAGCAGCATCAGCATCACCTGGGAACTTGTTAGGCATGCACATTCCCAGGCCCCCTTTAGACTGACTCACTCAGAAACTGGGGGGTGGAGTCCAGCAATCTGTGTTTTAACAAGCCCTCCAGATGATTCTGATACTAAAGTTTGAGAACCGTGGCTTAGTAAATGTTAAAGGTTCAAGGTAGCATGATCCTACGGATCAGCCAAATGGCATTAATTATTAGCCTTGTGAGCCTACCTCCTTTTTGGTCCCTGAATTTGATTGGTTCACTAAGGCTACGCTGTGAAGTTATTTTCTAGATTGATTGCCACATGTTGACTTTAGGTTGTTTGTATTTCTCTGCACCTGTCACTGTAATGATTTGCTGGGATGCTTAATAGGAACAGACTGTGATTTTTTTTTTTTTTTTTTTTTTTTTTTTGCACCCATGGCTTTCTGAGTCATGGGTGGCTGGCTTCTTTTGTCCTTCTGGATAGATTTCTCTAGGTACCAGGCATGCCATTCATCTACTTTTAATGAGCGAGTTGTCACTGTTGGATCACAGGGGATCCTTCAGCAGCATTTAGTTTACCCCAGTTTGGTTTACAGGTTGGGAAATTGAGCCCCCATGAGGTTGTGTTTTTCTTGCAGTAGTGCAGCTAGTTTGTGGTAGAGCCAGGGTTTCAGGACTCCTGACTCCCTCACTGCCCCAGGATTCCTGCAGGGGGAGGCCAGAGCTGTGGCTTGCTCTGGGCTGCAGGGGGAGGCCAGAGCTGTGGCTTGCTCTGGGCCTGCGGGACATTCCTCTCCTATTTAAAGAAAAAAGCAAATAGAAAAAAAGTCAGGAAGTTCTCATTGAAACTAATAAAAGTGTCTAAAGAGAATAAAAAAATCAGTTTGAGAACTTTGGTATGGAGGAAATAACCTGACATTGACTGTTTTAATTATAGTTGTTGCATTGGGCTTATCAGTGTGGGAAGAGGGAGCATTTGAGCCCTACAGGGAAGTGGGATATGGACAACGAGATGACCCTCTTCCTGAATATGCCTGCTCAGGCCGCAGCCTAGTGACTGCTTGTGTGATACCAATAGCTGTCATGGAGACGGGGCTGGACTCAGTAAGGCCCAGCAGTGTCACAGCTAGTGTGGAGGAATGCCCCAGGAGGAGACCTCTTAACCTTCTTGGCCTTCACTTTCCAATACGTGGGTATAGTAATACCTATTTTGCCCATCTTGAGAAGAAAAATGTCAGATGGTGGGAAGCGGGGTATTACTGTAGTTAAGAGCACAGACTCTCTCATGAGATCCAGACTCCCTACGTTCAAATTCTGGTTCTTTCACTCACTGTTGTGACAGTAGGCGGGTCACTTATCCTTTCTGTGGGATGGGTTTAATGAAATTAACTACTTCATAGGGTTGTTGGGAAGACTGAAGTAGTCTGTGTAAAGGGCTTAGAACAATACCTGGTATTTAGTAAGTGCTATGTGTTAGCTGCTATTGTTATCACTAGTTTTTAAAAATATTATTACCTTAAGAGCTGAGATTTTTGTAAACATATTCTCAAAGGGTTTCATCACTTGATAACAGTACTGGGCAAATAGAAGGCTCTTATGCAGTAATTGTTAATGGAGGAGCTTTTCTAACATCCAGCTTGTGCCTGGGCCCCGCTGTGAGAAGAAGCTGGTTTTGATGCCCCGGAAGGGCAGACCTAGAGCCTCTGATATCGCAGTTTATTCATAGAGTGGTACGCACAGAGGAAACTCAAAAGTGGAGACTTCTCGGTTTTGCTTTCAGGTATTTATACTTGAACCATCCTAGGAGATGAAGATCTTAATAATCTTCTAGAAAAAGTTCATGGACTTCAATTTTGATTTTTATTGTTTGACAAAGTTTCTTTCTGTCTTGCAATTCCACTTGTTATTAGTATTCTTGATAAGCATTTTGGTGATGAAAATTCCAACTCTAAAAGCTAAACAATCAAGGTACTGTAATTATCCAGCAAACGAGCCTTTGGGTGGCCTTCCTCCTCTTCTGGCTGAAATCAATGAAAGTTTCTACTATTGCTGTTTATTTCTGGGTAGTCTGCTTTTGGGAGGGATTAGGATGATGAAGTACCTTTTTATTAAAGGGACTAGGGTTCAAGAATTTGCGAATTATTGTTTTATTTATATATATAAAATTAACTTCTCATTTTCTTCGCTTTAATCCCTCCCCTCCTCCTCTACAATCTCTATTTGTAGTCTACTCCCCATCTTTGTGTGAGCCCCTTAAAGTTAGAGATTATGTTTTATTCATTTCTCTATGAATTCCATTTCCCCTTTTTCCTCTGGATCCTACTGTAGTGTCTGGTACACACAAGGCTCTCAAATACAGTTTGTTGAACGAATATTATTGATGTTTCTGATTATTTCTTGAAATGGCCTGTTTTGAAACTTCACCTGAGGCTTAAGTAATTCATTAATATCATGGTGACCTAGTATCTACCCAGGTCTTCCTAGATATTCATTGATGAATCCTTACATTGCTCATCTGAAGTATCCAAATCCCAAGATGCTCATGGCATATCATGGATAGTATAGCTTTAATTTTCTTAGTATCATTGGGAAATAGGGATGTAACAGCCAGAGAGATAGAGGCACAGAGAATTAAGAGTATCATTCAGGACCACAGAACAGTTAATCGTGGGAAGAGACTTTTGGGATGAGCTTCTGTACTTCTGTGACCGCAGGAGCCAAAAGATAAAAAGATGATTAAAACTCTAAAGGGAAACCTAAATCAAATTAGATATGGGAATGAATGTTGACCTGGATTGGATGATGTTTCTCTGATGTCTGAGGGTTATGACTAGTGACTTATTTCTAATGTGTATTTGTTTTTGTTTTTAGCATTGCAATGTCGGGACGGCTATGAGCCCTGTGTAAATGAAGGAATATGTGTTACCTACCACAATGGTACAGGGTACTGCAAGTAAGTTTTTCTCTGTTTTTTTTCCTTCTTTATGTATTTTATTTTTCCTCAATAGGAAATTGGACAAGATTTGGTAATACTACTCTATTTTTAATACTTCTGTGAAATGTTACTGGTTCTCTAACTTTTCTGATGTAGTTTTTGTGGGGGATGAGGATGTGGATGTCAGATAAATGGTTAATAAGAACTTACTGTCTTATCTTTTTCATCATGAAAAAGACTTTCAGTGAGTAGCTAGTTAAATATAGTGAGTGCATTCTTTTACATTTTTCAGTTTAAGGCAAAGCCTCAGAATCGCTTCTCAACGTGTTAGCTGTGATCTTGTTTTTAAGTCAAACCAAATAGATGTTAATTTTAATTCTGCCTACTGTAAGTAAATACTACAGCCATGTGAAACTTTTTTATCTAATATAAAAAATCAGTTCTGAAAGAGAGACTGAGAGAAGATGCACATATGCTTGTAGGGATGGGGTGGGGAGCAGGGGCTGTGGCTGAACGTCATTATATAGGTTTAAAAGAATAAGGATGAGGAGTAGATAGGACTAGGGGGTTTAGGCTAGTCCTCAGGAGCATTTCTTTTCTTTCTCTCTGATCATCCTCTAGTGTAGCCATACTTTTTGTTTGAGGAAACGTGTGAGGTAATCTCATAAAATCTCTAGGTTGCCTATGGATAATTTTTTTCCCTCTTCAACCTCAATTGAAAATATTTGATAGGAACATGTTTCCATTCTATTTCTTTAATGGAAAATAAGATTTGGTAATATGACATTTATCTTCTTTAACACTTTTATGGGATATATTTGTTCTTTGCTTTGGTAGAAGTATTTGCTTGCTAAGCATTAAAAAAAATAATTAATTTATTTATTTTGGGCTGCATTGGGTCTTCGTTGCTGTGCACAGGCTTTCTCTAGTTGCGGCGAGCGGGGGCTACTCTTCGTTGTGGTGCGGGGGCTTCTCTTGTGGAGCACAGGCTCTAGGCACGTGGGCTTCAGTAGTTGTGGTGCGTGGACTCAGTAGTTGTGGCTCGCGGGCTCTAGAGCGCAGGCTCAGTAGTTGTGGCGCACAGGCTTAGTTGCTCCACGGCATGTGGGATCTTCCCGGACACAGGGCTCAAACCTGTGTCCCCTGCATGGGCAGGCATATTCTTAACCACTGTGCCACCAGGGAAGTCCTTGATAAGCATTTGAAGTGAGTTTATCCAACATGGGTTTGTTTCTTTTCTGGATATTTAACTGAAAAACATAATTATAATAATGACATTTTTCCAATCAATTCTACTCTGACAACAGGATCTAAGTTCTTTAATGTTATGAACAAGAATTTTCCAAGTCAGAAAAAATCTTCTTCACCAAAGTGAAAATATTTTAAGCTGTGATGACAGTAAAGCTTAACAATAGGTTGTTTGGATTGGAATAAATATAACACTGGAAGTGAAATTTTTTATGTAACTGATTATGGGCTGTTCACTTAGTTTTTCTAGCTGGGAAAAAAATCCAGCCGAAAACATGTGATATAGTCTCCTCTAAGAATGGAAACACAACGGGAGATAATAAGGAAAGGAACTTAGTACCTTAGAATTGGCCACTGAAATCTTGTTAATCTCTTTTTGGCATCTGGTGTCTTAGTTACTTGCTTTATTCTATTATTTATCTCTCTCGTGGTAGTTAATCCATTATACTATGATCATTTGTCGATGTGTTGGTTTCTCCCACTAGAGTGTGAAGTCCTGGTCTTGTGTGCTTTTGCACAGTTAATGCCTAGTACAGCGCCTGGTATGTAGCTAGCGCTCAACGATGTGTTTCTTGAACCAAAAGTGCTCAGTAGATATCATTCACATGTCTTTAAATCTGTTTGTCTTAAATAAGTAGAAACTGGTCCTTTCCTCTGAGAATTTTGTTGGCTTCATGTAGCATTCAGGATGGTAGTACTATACAGAGAGGCAATTTAGTTCTATTTAGAGATAATTCAACTTGGTGACTTATGTAGGGAGAATTTCAAATACGTTCTAAGTGTTGGCCTACATATTTGTGGTCTGACATGGGGAAAGAGGGCTGTAGAGGAGACCAGTCTCTGAGCACTTACCAGGAATCGACACTAAGGGTCATTTCGGGGAGAAAACAGATGTGTGAGCTGTTAGTCTCAGACTCTGCAGCCAAGGTGAGAGAGACAAAGATGACCCTAGTTTTTGGAAGAAGCATTGCTAGGAAACAGGGAACCCACTTTGTGATTGACAAAAATGGAGCTGCCTGAATTCTGTCCCTGGATACTTGTTAATTATTGATGGGGTGGGTTGCTTATGGATATAGTTCTGGATTTAGTCCTGGACATCCCTTAGATGTCTTCCAACCCTGTTGTGAGGGAAACAAGCTTCTAGAGAAAGGGAGAGTAAGGGAATAAAATGGGCAAGGCCATCTTTTCGGGAGACCGATGTGAACAACAAAACTTGTAAAAAGAGAATGTTTCTCTACTTCAATAAAAGTAATGTTAGCATCTTCAGGAGTATCAATGTCAACGTAAGTGGACACAGGAAAAGCAAGAACAATATCAGGGAAGCCAAATCAGTCGTCCTACAGTTCCATGCCAGCCAACCTCCACAAAACGTTAAGAAAAATTTAAGTAAAAATAACATTTATTTAGCAGACCTTTCAGTATATCTTCACCAGCTTTGCTTTTTTTCCCTGGGGAAAGAAGTTACTCCAGCTTGCTCAGTAAATACTGTTTTCACAAAATGGTAATAAATATTAGAACACTTAGAAGGTTTATAAAAATTACATCAGATATGCAGGACATATGATTGTCTTTTTATTCGTGAGATTGCTTAGTGGATTAGGAAAAGAAAGCTGAGGCCAAATTTTTTTACTGGGGTGGGTGGGTAGGAGTTAATGGAAAATGTTTTAAAGTAGAATGTATCTGACTGTCTCTTTAAAGAGCATAATGTTATTGATTCAGCTAAATTATAATGGTTGTTTATGGAAGTTATAGAAATCCTTGATAAGATCATATTGACAGATGAGGATAAGTACTTTTAAAGGTTAGTTTTGTACACAGCTCAACTGTTTTTTCTAACTGTTAAGAGTCTAAGTACTCTATCAGTCTGTGATTAGATTGGGAGCCAGACAAGGAGAAACGGTGTAATCTTGCATAAAACTCAATTCTTGCTCCTAAATAGTTGTTGTCATATCTTAATAAAGCCCTCCCACTACAGAGAGATAAGGCATTTCATTCTCTCGCTTGTCCTACTGGGAGATGTAAATATATAATTAAATTTGGCTGTCATTAATCACTTTCAAGTTGTTTTCTCAGGCTTTCAGATATAAACCATTCCAAATCCCACTTTGATTAAAAATCGTGGGCAACTCAAGTTCACTAGAATGTTGCGGGTGGGTGAGGTTATGATTTGTAAAATTCACAAAATGTGTATTTTTAAGGACGCATTTATCATAGTTATTTAAAGTCCTTGTTTGCCAGTTCTTTAACATCTGGGTTGTCTTTGGATGTGTTTCCATAAACAGCTCTTTAACTCGACTGTGGGTACAGTTTCCCTTTACTTCATGTTTATGGTAGTTTTTATTGTTTTCTGGACATTGTGAGTGATGCATTTTAAACTTTATCTTCTGTTAAAGAATGTTACTGGAAGATCACCTTGATGCTATTTGGGCTGTGCTATGGGGGGTCTGTTTTGCTTTTAGTCTGGTGGTGCGTTTTGGTCTAGACTTGGGCTCTAGGTATAATCCTTACTCCTGAGGTATGACCCCTCAGTGGGTTCAGTGGAAAGCGTGAGGTTTTTACCATATTCTGGGGTGTATCCCAAGCCCCTCTAATTTGGTAGGATTTAAAGTAAAACCTCTGACTCCCCAGAACCATGCTCAGCTTTTCAGCCTTCCAGCTCTTGCTTTCCACTGTGTTCCTAAATATCATCTTGTGGTGGAGTTATATTACATATTTTAGGGCTACCTCCTCTGTGGTTCTGTTTTTTCCAGGATTTCTCAAATTTCAGCTGCTTTGACAATTCTAGACACCTTTGACTCTTTAGCTCAGTAAGACTTGCATTCTCTGCTTGCTTTCTGTTTCTCTTGTGCTTCATGAACTGGGGAATACCTTCAGGGAAAAAGGTGTATAAATGCATGTTTCATATACGTAGTTTGTTTTTTCCTTCGAGGCTCATATCCCTTCTAATTTCTGCCCGCTTTGATTGCTCTCTGGTACCTTTAATATTTTGTTTGGAGTTTATAATTATTATGAACGGGTGAGTTGATCTAAGTTACTCTGCCATTACTTTTAATGGTAAGAATTATAATATTAAAGGAGTCTTTCAAAGTTTTCTACGTACCACTTAGGAGGTAACTAGCACAATATTTGTTAAACAATGGAAAGTCACCATGAGCTATATAGGCTCCTGTGGATGGGTGATTGCATTTGAGAATCTCTACTTTTTGCCAAAGTATCTAACTAGAAACTACATTTTAAAGTAAATTATTATAAATAGAAAATGTTATAAAATATAACTGTGTCACATTTTACCTAAAATTTATCTATTAGCTATAAGAAACGTTAAACTTTAACAACTAACAATTTTCCTTGCCAGGATTAGAGAGTAGTGTTGGTGGTCCAGGCCTCCAAAAGCCATCCAAGAAAACTGGAGCCATTGCCTTCTTTGCCCTCTTGATAAGTTTCTTTAGAGTTGCGAGAGAATAGAGATACTCAGAATCTTCCAGAGCCTTGCTTATAGTAGAGGATGCATTATCAATGTTTGTGTTGTGGCCATACTGCCCTAGAAAGGCATTTTCAAAAGTCATGACTGACTCAGCATTTTCCCCTTTCACTCACCTTGTTGGTGAGTGCTGTTCAGGGGCAGTATCAGATCAAAGAAATGCACTGGGAAAAATATCAACTGTTAAATCACATCCTCTTTTTCTGCTGAAACTGGTTCTGCCAGCAAGGTTCCTTCAGTTGAGATAAATAATACTTTAAGGCAATAGTTCAAAAATCAAAATTAATGCAGAAATTATGATTAAAAATATCCAAATTTTTTAAAAAGATAAAATCAGTACTGCTGATTTTTTTCTTTTGTGCTAGGCTCCCGTATGGTTCAGTCTGGCACTGGTGAGTGGATTAAGACATCTGGAAGAGCCCTGCTTGGTGACATGGAGAGGACAGGTTTCTATGCCAGATAGACTTGAATTTGAGCCCTAAATCCTGTCAGTAATTGGATCTTTGGCAAGCTGAGGAATATTATGCTAGCTAATATTTATTAAGCACTTATTACATACTAGGCTGTGTGCTCAACTAAGCTCTTTACAGGTATTATTTTAGTCCTCATGTAAGGTAGAGAGTCTTGATATCCCTGTTTTACCAATGAGTGTATGGAAACTCAGAGAGGTTAAATAATTTGCCCAAGATTATGTAACTCTTGAGTATCTGACCTGAGATGTGCTCTTTGAAAATGTGCTTTTGCTCTGAGTCTCAGTTTGCTTATTAGTAAAATGGGACAAAATTACCTATTTTAAAGTGGTATTTCAAACAGGACCTTCTGAAAAGGAAGTGTGGAACATTTGAAAGTATATAAAAGGTAGCTTTTCAGATCAGGATTATGATTAAAATTCTATATATAGTTCCTGATTTTAAAGTAGAGACATAGGTAGACCTGGGCAGCTCATAATACTATATAATACTAGAGTATTGAACTTGCTTGTAGCTACATGAGTGTACATGAGCCAGGCTTGGCTAATGCTGCGATTCTGAGAAGTGGCCTTGCACTTGAAAGTTCAGTGCAATTAATGCAGATGAAATATAAGAAGAGAGCAGTGAAGGTGGGGGTAGAGGATATTGTGTACTAAAATGCTTTTTAGTAGAGAAAACTAAACTTAAAAACTTGAAACGTCTCCCTTCTTTTTCCTAATGGAAGATGAGCAAGTCCAGGCAGATTTTATGCACCTGTGAAACTGAGACAGGTTAAATTCTACAACTTCTGATAAATGGTGCTGCCAGCACAGAAGTCACAGGTTGTTAAACATAGTGCCTTATACTTGTATTGCGAGTTATAGATGTATAGATAGATGTATGCCCTGTGAGGCTTTCCTTGTTTAGGACTTGGGGTCTGGACCCTTTAACAGTACTAAGCCATTCTTCTTATTAACACTTATGTCCTTGAAAACGCCTTTAACAAATATATTGTGTCCCTGAGGAATTTTTCATAAAGGAAGTCTTGATGAATAGCTTCTTATCAGTATATAACAACAGAATTCTCATGTTCTTTTCAGCTGATTTTTATTCTTTAGGTTGGAAACTTTATAAACTTCAGTGTTAGGTAGAGAAGTAGGAGAAGGTGGTTCTTAGGCTCTGCCTGTATCCTTTTGCCTGTCTTGGGTCATTGCCAGTAAGTTAAATCAACTAATTTTGGCCTGCAAACCTGGCATGAATAGATAGGAGTTTAGCTAGGCTTCTTTCAACACCCTCCCCAGGTTAACCATAATCCTAAGTGAAATTTCGTTCTCATTGTTCCATTGTGGCATGTCAGCACCATTAATTTTGTATAGTAATTCCTTTATCCCCTTTTTTCTTGTGACTAAGCAGGATGAGAAACATTTCTCTTTCTCGATCTGGAGTAATTAATTAAATCCTTCATTTAAAATTTGGCTATCTGTCTTTCATCAAGGCTAGCAAGATTGAATATAAAGGGGTTGAAGAAGTCAGAATGTGATAAAAATGTAATTATCTAAAAATTTCCAAGTGCTTTTTTCTCTGTTAAGCTAGCATAAATGTGTGGGCGTGATGGGGGTTTTCATTAAGTCCTCTTCTCAGCATCCTGTTGCTAGGAATTTTGTGGGTAGAAATGAAGTTTAGCGTTTCTTCCACCCCATCATGTGAGAGTGTGTGTGTGTGTGTGTGTGTTTTGTGTTCTGTTTGAGTGTGTTTGTGTGTGTTATGTGAGTGTTTTGTTTTCATATTTGTCTTAGTTGTGTTTTATTTTACATCTCGATGTAAGGTAATTTACAGTTTGTCTGGGGCTTCCCAAAGTTTTCTATATCCTATTTATCCATCATCAATAATCTTCACTAGCACTTCATCCTCTGTGTCCAAAAATGTATTACTGACTCTTACACTGATGCCTTCAGCCTTCCCTTATTAATGCAGTTATCTTCTGTTTAAAATGTTCTTCTCCTAAACAATCTCCTACTTGGACGTTTATGAAAAGGCCTTTATGAAAAGAAAGTGAAAGCAAAGACTAATAAAGGCATTATTTAAGTAACAGGTGGTATTACTCAGGAAACACATCCAAATGGAACATTATATCCATTTCTTTTCTTCATATAAGTATGAGGAGAAGGTAGGTGTTAATAAGAAAAGAGCGTGATTAGACCTTATGTAGAATAGTAGCATTTAGGGTACTTGAGTCTGTATAGATTCAGTAACTTTCCTGCAGTTACTATATGTATAGTCCTGTATCCTGAACTCTGAAAGTAAGACTCTGAGGCACTTTAGGATCCTCACTCTTTGTCTCGGTCTGCACAGACCAGGTGGCTTAACCAACAGACATTTATTTTCACAGTTCTGGAGGCTGGGAAGTCCAAGATCAAGGATCTGGCTTACTTGGTTCCCTGTGAGGACCTGCTTCCTGCTTTGTAGATGGCCACCTCCTCACTATATCCTCACATGGTAGGGAAAGAAAGCTCTGGTCCCTTGTCTCCTTTTAAGGGCACTAATTCCATCATGAGGACCCCACCTTCATGATTTCATCTACCTAATTTTTTCCCAAAGACCTCAGCTCCAAATGTCATCATACTGGGGATGTTGGTTTCAACATAAGAATTTTGAGGGGGCACACTCAGCCCATAGCACTCTTCAAAGGAAAGTTTACTATTCATCAAACTGCTGTTTATTGAGCTGGCTACTATGATTGAGCACTGTGCTGGGTGTTGTGAACAGACATAAAGGCCGAGAGGAGGCCTGTGCTGTCTGACTTTCTTATTCACAAGTACCTGTACTGGGAGTGTCTGCTAATAAATGTTGTGTTTTTCCTGAGTAAGACATGGTGGCAGTCCTCTGATGTCTTGCCAGCTTGTTGGTGAGATGAGGCATATATGTGTGTGCGTGTGTGTGTGTGTGTACACACACACACACACACACACACATACAGTCTGTTACTGCCCAATGGAGCAGCACAGATGATAAGAACTATGGAGATTCAGACAAGGGAATGACTACTATGGGACAGAAGACTACAATCGGGATTTTTTTGTGGTTCACTTAGAATCTGAGAATACTGACTGTGTCTTAGGAGATGGATAGGTAGAAGGCTGGAAGTAGAGAGACTGAGGGGACTAGAGAGCTATTATTAACTGGAATAATTGTTACCAATGTCTTCATCATTTTTTTCCTTAATGACATAGTTTTAAAACTTTTCTACATCTTGGGTGTTCCCTTCTGTCTATATTTCAGTTTGTGTGAGGTTTTACTAAACTGGTATGTGGATTAATCTGTTTCACAGTGTTAGATAGCTGATTTCAAAAATCATTCCTTTAGCACATGCTGGCTTGAATGCTTGAAGATAGACTGTCTAGAGTTAGGGGTGAGTGGGGAGACTGGGGACAAGAAGAGAGGGCAGCTGGGAGCAGTCATCTGTCCTCCCCTCCCCTTTTTGGCCTTGACTGTTGAGTCTTGTGCTGCTTCCAGAGCAGAGTGACCAGGTTGGCTTGTGGACACCATTTACAGGGAAACTCAGAATTCAAGAATCTCTGAGGCAAGAAAAACAATGGGTTGGGATAGGAGGAGTGATGGAAAAACAGAGACACCAGGAAAAGGATCGGTCTTCATGTAAGGCATAGCGCATTGTTATAGCTGAGAATTTAGGTGTTCCCACCTCAGATCTCTTCTGTCCAGCATATCATTGGCCTGATCCAGTTCAGTTCAGGGATCCAGAGTAAGCAAGCATCTGTTAGCCACATCTCTGGTTACCCCAAATTAGCTCATGTCCTTTACTGCTTGTTTCCTCTGATTATATAGTACATATCCAAACCCTCAATTATCCAGAATAAACCAGGGATGCCTATTCTATGTGGAAAACATTTGACAGTGGTTATGATTTTTTACCTTGACCATGGTAGTGCCTTAGCCATTTAACCACCTGTCCCTTTAAAATTTTGAAATGCTGGGGTTCTTATTGTGTAAGCCAGAGACATCTCCTTGGGTAGTTATTTTACTGGGTAACTTGCCCCTTCTGAAACCTCACTCAGCCTGAAAAGTACCTTGGGAGCCTCTTTGGCTTTAATTTTTCTTAGTCCCATTTGTATATAATATTTTTGATGTCTGATTTTCTGTCTCATGTTGTTAAAACTCATGGCCTTGAATTTCTGCGTCACTCTTAAAAAAGTGGACAGAGCTTGATGACTAATGAAAAGTTGACTCATTTCCTTCCGGCAAAGGTTGACACTGACAGTCAGAGTTTATAATTAGTCTTCAGAGAAGCATACTCTCTAATTATCGGATATCACCTATTCTTTCCTAAATTTTATAAGAATTAATGAGAACATCTTGAGCTGGGGAAATGAGTAAGACAGGTACTTATGCTGTGTTGAGAGGATATATAAAAATTGTATCTGGAAAAAGGTCCTACATGAATTTAATTAAGTGATTGATTCCCTGCAAGTTTAAATTTGGTGCATCTCTTCCCAGACACACACATAGGTCATTTTTAGTCTTGTGAAATTTTTCGGTAGACCTGATTCCATAAAGGGACTGCAATGTCTACCACCATTCTGTGCTGAAGAAAACAGGCTCTCATGTTGGCCAGATGTCTTGGGGAAGATGGTAAGGACTTTCCCTTTTAGGCTCAGGGTTCCTTGTTATTCTCCATATCTTGTTTAAATACATCACTCTTACTCTTTTGCTTATTCTTTGCTTCCTTATGCTTCCTGTGAGGGGTTAGCTGAAAGTGTGAGTTGTACAACAGTTCATTTACACAAGTATGTATTGAACTCTCTGTGCACTTAGAAGGATGATAGTTGGGCAGTGTGAAGGATATAAAAGAAGAGACACAGGCCAATTCTTGCCCCAGGGAGCCCCTGCTTGGAGTGGGTTGATGGTTGAGACATACACAACCACTGACCCCAAGCATTACCATCAGCAAGCATCATTACATTCTCGGGCAATATTGCTGACGGAATTCAACAGCCAAAATTGTAGAGTCATCATACTTAGGAGGTGGAAGGGATTTTGTTGAGCACCTTTCCCACTCATCTTGTTTTATATGTGAGGCTTAATATAGCCAAGTGACTTATCCTGTATTACATAACTGATTAGAATGTAGAGTGGGACTAAAAGCTGTTTATCAGTCCCCATTAGGCGACCTAAAGATTCAGTGCTATTTCTTTTCATTTTTGGTACCAACCCTCAAGGAACAGGGTGAATATATAGGGAGAAGGGGAGGAGAGAAGGAGAGAGGAAAGCAGAATTAAAAACAAACAATTTAGGGCTTCTATGAGGCAGTTTGAAAGACCAAGAATTTTAACTCTAGCTATACATTTTATTTTTTAACATTCTATGAAACAAAAACAATGTGGAAATTCTTTTGCATTCCTTCTAAAGGAGGTCTTTAATCCTCCTAAGGGATATTAATATCCAAGGGGGTTGTAGAACATACCTAATGGAATCATACAATTTTAGAGTTAAAGGGAATATTAGAGATTGTTTGGCCTAGCATCTTGTTTTAGTACATGAGGAGGCTGAGGCTCAGAGAAGTAAAGTGGCCAGTTCAAGGTTCACATCTGGTGGAAGAGCCAGGGCTGATCTAGAGGAAAGGTGTGTGGGGAGCCACTCAATCAAAAGCTCTGAGAACATGCTAAAGTCTTGGGTGAGAGTTTTTGTAAAACAATATACTAGTTATCTTTTTATTCTTTTTTTAAAATAAATTTATTTACTTATTTATTTATTTATGTCTGCGTTGAGTCTTTGTTGCTGTACGCGGGCTTCTCATGGCAGTGGCTTCTCTTGTTGCGGAGCACGGGCTTCAGGCGTGTGGGCTTGGCTTCGTAGTTGTGGCTCTCGGGCTCTAGAGTGCAGGCTCAGTAGTTGTGGCACATGGGCTTAGTTATTCCATGGCACGTGGGATTTTCCCAGACCAGGGCTCAAACCTGTGTCCCCTGCATTGGCAGGGGGATTCCCAACCACTGCACCACCAGGGAAACCCAATATATTTTTATTCTTATTCAGATAAAAAACAAACTCATAACTACATAGCTATCTATCTATCTGTCTATCTATCCATCCATCCATCCTTAGGTATGCTGTAAGTACATCTCACCTACCAGTAGACATGGGTTTTTTAAGCAGAATGGTGCAGGAGAATGTAGCCACATCAGGCATGGCTTTGCCTTGACTCAGTTTAGTAAGTGAAGTGCCTCTCAGGATGAATTTATCTTCACTTTGTGTGAACTTGAGTGCATACTTTCAGGATTCTTGCTTGATATTCAGTTTCTTTGGTTTGGAAGGCCACAAATCATTGTAATATCTCAGATTTTTTTGACCCTTTGGGCCATGGTCCCATCTTTTAAAGGAAGTAGCGGCCCATCTTTTTTTTTTTTTTTTTTTTTGCGGTACGCGGGCCTCTCACTGTTGTGGCCTCTCCCATTGCGGAGCACAGGCTCCGGACGCGCAGGTTTAGCGGCCATGGCTCACGGGCCCAGCCGCTCCGCGGCATGTGGGATCTTCCCGGACCGGGGCACGAACCCGTGTCCCCTGCATCGGCAGGCGGACTCTTAACCACTGCGCCACCGGGGAAGCCCACGGCCCATCTTTTAAAGGAAGTAGTGGTTTTTGTCTTGAGTCACCACATTAAGGTTATACACCATAATTTCTTTCCTTGATGTTCGTTATTATTATTATTATTATTATTATTATTATTATTATTATTTTGCGGTACACGGGCCTCTCACTGTTGTGGCCTCTCCCGTTGCGGAGCACAGGCTCCGGACGCGCAGGCTCAGCGGCCATGGCTCACGGGCCCAGCCGCTCCGCGGCATGTGGGATCTTCCCGGACTGGGGCATGAACCCGTGTCCCCTGCATCGGCAGGCGGACTCCCAGCCACTGCGCCACCAGGGAAGCCCGATGTTCGTTATTTTTATTATCTTTGGTTCTAATTATGCAGAGGTATGACAATTGACAATGATGATTCTTTGACCATTGGATTGCCTTTCTGAAATTAAACGCAGTTCATAACAAGTGCTCCTAAAGTGCCCTGACTTCTAGTAAACAAAAAAAGTTACCTAAATTGTAAGCACGTGTTTTGAAGGTGTTTTTAGCCTATGTGTACTTTAATGCTGTCCTGGCCTTAGAGCAGGGATCAGCAGACTTTTTTCGTAAAGTGCCAGATGGTAAAGGTTTTAAGCTTTGCTGGCTAAGAAGCAAATTGAGGATATAACGTAGGTACTTATATACCTCTTTAAAGCATAACCATTAAAAAAATGTAAAAGCCAGCTTTAGCTCCTGGACTGGAGGTATAAAAACAGGTGGCCCATGGATTTTGCCCAGGGCAATATTTGTTGACCTTTACCTTAGAGCATAATAACCACTTGAAATGCTTCATGTCCTTGGAGGGCATGCGGTATAGACTGGAAGAGCCATTTTTGGGCTAAGCTTTTTTTTTTTTTTAATATACAAAAGAAATTCTTAAAGCAGATGTTGCTGAAATTAGAACAAAGAATTATATCTGAATTTTCCTGTATCAGTTTTTGGTTGATGCCACTTTTCTAGTTGAGATGACCTATGCTGGAGGTCTGCACTAAAGCCGAGATCCTGTTAAATTAATGAGTGTTTTCAATAAAATGAATAAAAACATTACATTTTTTTCTTTGACGGTAACTGTTCCCTTATTGTCATAAAAATAATGAATGTTGTGAGATGTCATTAACTTCATGAAACTTATTCTTTGTGTGGAAAAGTGTTTTGGGTGATTATTGTGATATTTTAATAATTATGTTTGTTCTCAAAAGCTTAGAATCTAGAGGGAAACAGATAAACAAACCAAATCCAGTCCCACCTGTGTAGTTGATGATAGAGCATGCTTCCAAGTATAGATACCAGTAGGCTAAGACTTTCACGTGCGCTACAAGCATTGTCCATGCAATGAGGGTTTGAAGTTTTGCTGTTTTTGTTATAAGAATGCAAGAGTACATAAAACAATGATAGCATTGTATTTTTAAAAGAAATAATCTGTATGGTATCTGCATGTATGTTAGGTAAATTTTCTCATTAGACCACTGTTTAGCTTTGCAAGATTTTCACTTGGACCCTATGGAGGCATAGAATTTGATTTCATACAGCAGATCAGGCATAGGTAAAGGAATTTCCAAAGCTGAGGAACACTTTTTTGAAGACATGTGAGTTTGAATATATACGCATATAGGCAACATTTGTAGGAAACTTTTCTGTTTAATTCAGCTAACATTTATGAGTGCCAGATACTAAGCTAAAAATTACTTTATTTGGATATGCTATATCATTGTTTCTCAGCCTTTTCATCATTATCACCCCTTGCCCCAAAGGAACCTTTTAGAGTTTTTTCCTAATCTCTCCACCCCTGCCCCATGCAATATTAATGCCATAGATATATTGTATATCAGTTTATCTACTGTGGCCCTTTGGAAGTTCACAAACCATTGTAATATCTAAGATTTCTTTTTATCTCCAAGAACCATTTTTTTAACCCTTTGGGCCATTGTCCTATCTTTTATGGGAAGTAGTGTTTTTTGTCTTGAAATAGGGTTCAAGGAACTGTTATTTATTTTTCCCATGATGCCCACTATTTTTATTATCTCTGGTTCTAATTAAGGCCATTTAAATGGGATTTTGTAGTGTTTCAGGGCATTTTGAAATTGTATTTTCCAATTATTCATTGAATGGCTTTGCATACCTATACGTGTGATTATTACTTTTTTTTCAAGAATTATGTATTCAGAATCTGCAAAGAAATATTTTTTACCCTCTTAAAGCTTGGAGAAATGCAGGTTTTTCTCCAGCCTACTCTCACATTCAGGTTTGGTTTGATATGATTTGAGTACAATTATTTTTGAACTAGGAATCCTTTCAGACCAAACCATAAGCTTTTGGAACTTTCTGTTTTCATATATTTTTTAGACTTCAGAATTTTACAGGTGGTCACCTACTCATGTTGGAGAACAGAAAGCAAGCACCCACACTCAATTTTTTTCTCTGAAATTTTGTTTAATTTTTACTGCTAAGTTTCTAAAAAGAGTGTAGCAGTTTATGTTACCGAGGCCACTTTGCAGGATGTTCTGTCACTCAGAATCCTGGTGCTTCATGTAGTCAGTATTTTATCAAAGATTAATGAAAGTATAAAAGAAAATGCAGACTCTGTGTGTGTGTGTTAACTTCATATTTTGGGGGAATATGTGATTTAAAAAATCTACTCCATATAGATTTGGCTTGCCCACTTTAAATGATTTAGGGGTAAGTGAAGGTTAAGAAGTCCTCTATATATCAGGAATCTTAATTAGTATTGATAATCCTTTGGGTAAATAGCTCAACCTAGTGGTTCCCAAACTTTGAGTATAATTAAAGTCTTTTGAAGGTGTAAAGACTCCATGGACCCTTGCATTTTGCCTTTTGGCTTCTGTTAAGAATATAAGCACTGAATAGTTGAATGCCTTCTATATGCCAGTTACTGTATTAGGCACTGGGAGTATGGTGATGAATAATTCTTAGTCTGTTGGGCAGACAAATAATCATAATACAAGGTAATGAGTGATATATGTTAGGGTTATGGGAATATACAGCAGGGGGCATCAAGCCTGTTTCTCAAAAGAAATAAAATTTGAGCTGAAGCTTAAAGGAATTTTAGGGCTTAAGAAGAGGGAGGGGAAAAGTGTTTTGGGCTGAGTGAACAGCATGTACAAAGGTCTGGAGGCACACTGTAACATGTTCTAGGAGCTAAAGAAGCTGAGCCTCGCGAGAGTGTGAGGCATAAAGGAGAGATGATCTTGAGATGAAGCCACTTCATGGTCTCTTGTTTGAATACAATGCAAAATGTCAAAATCTACTCAGAATTCAATAACCCTTCATAATACCTCAAAATTTTAATAATTGTAACAGCATTTACAGTCCATTTAATATGGACAGGACATTATTTAGTAGTCTAGAGAGTGTTTTATAAGCGTTTACAGACTCCTTGCAGCAACTGTACAGTGCATAGCTTGGGAACAACTGGCTTAACTCATTCATTTTTGCCTATTACTGTGAAGGGTGCTTTTTGTAAACTTATGTGTTTAGAGTATGTTTGCCATGTTCTAATCACAAGTAGATATTTTCTCAGGGTCCAGTGCAGTGAAATATGGTAAGGTACCGATTGTGTGCTCGAAGACAGAGGAAAGACCATCTTCTGTTATAGCAGCAACAGAACTCCTTCAGTGCTGTTTGTGTGCCCTTGCCCAATCTTTCAAGTGATGATTGAAGAGGCTAGGCACTCAGTTCAGCTTTTGAGTTCTGATAAATGAGCCCAGACTATAAACTGGAAGATAAGGGTGTTTGCAAATTCTTACGTAAATAAAGCATGGTTTCCCATTGCGGTGGTTACTGATTTCATAGTCTCTGATGAAGATGAACAATGCTATGAATTAACAGTTTTAAAGCATATACCACGGCAGCTTCTGGTTGGTTTGGATTTATTAAAATCGGTGTGTGTTTATTGCTTTATTCAGATGGGGGGGTGGTTGAAAAAGCTGAACACGTGGAAACCCAGCGAGGTGGAGTTTCAGAAGACAATTCCCAGCCTCACAACTCCCCATGTAATCCTTTTCCTGTGGGAAACTTTTAATTTGGAAGCGTTCAGCCTAATGTGGGAACCAAGATTAACATTTTCTGAACTACTTCTACAAGAAAAGCAGAAATGTTCTGTTCAGGAAGCTGAATTTACATAGTAGAAAAATGGGCTGTCCTGCAGTATTTGGTAGTCTTTGTTTATTAGTTGTGGTAGAAGAAAAAGGTGTGTGTGTGTGTGTGAGTGCATGAGTGAGTGAGAGAGAGAGAGAGAAATTGATTGTATATTTGTCTTTGTTTCCTTTACATCAAACCAGCAAAGCCCTAGAAAGTGTGTTTTACCACAAACAGCCCAGCACTGGGCCCTAACCTAACTCTATACATGAATACTTTTTTTTTTTGAATTTTTGAATTTTATTTTATTTTTTATACAGCAGGTTCTTATTTGTTATCTGTTTTATACATATCAGTGTATACATGTCAATCCCAATCTCCCAATTCATCCCACCCCCACCCCCACCCCCCTGCTGCTTCCCCCCTTGGTGTCCATACGTTTGTTCTCTACATCTGTGTCTCTATTTCTGCCCTGCAAACCGGTTCATCTGTACCATTTCATGAATGCTTTTTTTAGTTCTTTTTCTTTTTCCTTCTTGCTGAGTAAGCTATAGTATTTCCTTTTTTTTTTTTTTTTCCTTTCTTTTTTGTGGGGAGGGGAGGTGACAGTGGGAGTGGGAATGGCAAGAAGTTAGCATCACAGAGCTCTTCCTTTTTCCCCTCTTTACCAGGAAGTTAACAAGAAGTCTTCATGTACTATTTTGTTTTGTTTTGTTTTGTTCTTTTTTTTTTTTTAAACAAAGTCAGTAATTAGCATAACCCAGTTGGTTACCTTTATGCAGAGTTATAGAATTAAAAAGTTGACAGTCTGATGAGATGTCAAACTGGTGGTACTGAGAGGAGGGGGACGGTGAGGTTGGATTAGTACGTTGGGCCTCTTGAATGCCAACCAAGAGTTTAGACTTGATTCTGTAGGCTCTGGGGCATCTAGGAGTTTGTAAGCCGGAGCCTTGGGAATTAAGTGTTATATAGGAACTTTAACTGGTTACAGTTAGCCTTGGCTGTTAGCAATTATTTTTTATCTACTTTAACGGGGGCCTGGGGGAGGGGGCAGGAAACTAAGCTGGCATTATGGTCACAGGAAAGAACAGACTGATTTGGGGCCTTTTCAAACTGCAGACCTTTGTTACTGACCAATGCTTAATTTGGTTTCTTATTTTTTCCCTCTGCCCTTACCTCATTTCCCTTAACGACAGCTCCCCCTCTAGAGCTCAGCTAGGGCAGGCTGCCACTGTGGATTGGGGGGCCGAGAGGCCCAGAGCAAGAAGAAAGTGGGTTGAAAGCGGAGTTCTGTTTAAAGAATTTTCTGCTGGAAACCAGCCCAGAGGGAGTAAAGAGGAGCTTTAATGAGGAGCAGCTGCAGGGCCGACACAACCCACATGAGACATTTTTTTCCCCTCCGTTCCACATTCTGTATAGTTTTTTAAAAATCATGATTTTGAAATAGCTGTTTCGTAAATCACGCCTCTTTTTTTCTTCTTCTTGTATGTGGTGGGGTTTTGCGTTGTTGTTTTATTTTTTTAATGACCAAATCCTCGCTAAAAAAAGCTAAAGGCAGAGCTGCAGCGAAGCCCTGCATGCCATTTGGGCTCACCCTGCTGATACAGAACATTCGGTGGAGAAAACAAGGAGAGAGAACACTGGCTTTTATTTGGAAAAGGGGCTTATTTCCTGCTCAGACTACAGTCATCTTGGAGCTGACACAAGCTGCTGCAGTGTTTTAAGCTTTTCTCTAGACGAGTGGCTATTCACTTAGGAAACTTGAAAGAACAAATTTTTCTGTCCTGTATTACTAGGGAGACTGATCCTGAACTGCAGCCATTGCCAGATAGATTGGAATTGCTATTCAAATACCAGCTTCGTTGAAGTCTGTAAAGTGGCTACATGTAAACCAATCCAGACTGCTGGTGACATGTGAGAGTTGGGGTCTGGTTTTCATCTGTTTTATTGAGGGGGGACTGTATGGGCATCCATTCAGTTGGAATGTTTTCTAGTTCCATTAGGAGGAATCCCTTGTTTTCCTCTCTCTTTTCTTTCCTCCATCCCTCCCCTTCACCTCATTCGCCATGTGTGTGTTTGAACAGTAACAATAAAAGAGTGGACCTCTTTGTGTCAGAAATGGCAGACCTTTTTCCGAAAAAGGCATGAATATATCTGTATGGAGCTGATAAGTATTCAGATTAGTTTGTGAAATTATTTTACAGGGAAAAAGCCCCCCAAAACTTTACCTGTACTCACAACCTCTTCTGTGAACTATATTCTTTCAGAGATCCAAAGCCAGAGAAAGGAAGAGATTAGGAGGAAGTCAATGAGAATACTACTTAAATAAGTGATAAATTCCCTTCCGAGAGGCGGGCATTCATATTGTTTTGGGAACAAAAGGCAGCTGTGAGAGTTTTTTGGTTATCTTTTAGAAATTTTTTATATACACCTTTAGTTCAAGATTTAGGCTATTTTCCAAAAATTGTACTTAATAGAACTTAATAGAAGTTCTAATAACTTAATAGAACTAAAGATTTATAAGGGGACTTGGATGATAAACTCGACTTGCGCCATCTCAAGAAGAGGGCTATTTAAGCTCCTGTTTTCAGTGGAGAGCCTTAATTCCCACTCAGACTAACAGGGTATATGGTATACTTGTATTAGAGTTGAACAGGGATTTGCAAAGTTGAAAGTTCTCCTGCTTTAGGAAACAGGGGCCCTTTATTTCTGGCTCTCTCACCCATTTCTCCCCTTTCTTCCCATGTTCATAATTCTGCTTAGCCTCCTGGGTGTGAGAGATAATCTTATACCTCAGGATGATTCTTAAGGTGGCCTTGGCCTGTGTTCTAGCAGGCAGAGCATAGTGTGAGGTTGGGAGGGGACTTTGCAACACAGGTGTTCATGGTATTCAAGGCACCTGTGCCAGGGTCTGAAGGTATGCCCTTTCTCACACAAAAAAATATCAAATAGGAGTTTGAGAGAGGCACAGGAAAGACCTAATTATGGCTTAAATGAAGAAGAGCCACACTGTTAGAAATTATGTAGCATGTAACATAGAATGCAACTACTGTTAGATCAGAGATGATCTGATCAGTGAGATGGTGAGATGGTGTGGAGAAAGCTTAATAATGGACATAGGTTTTTGAGCAGGTCTCTGAAGCAAGGATCAACGAAAGGAAAATAAATTAGAGACATTATCAGATGGGAAAATGTGATGTTTCTCACTGGAGATTAGAAAGAAGATATGTATATAGGGAAGAGTAGACATGAATGTGGAAATAATCTGGAGTGCTTAAGTTATGGATCTCTGAGGAGTAAGACGGGTGGTAGGAGTGGGGCAGACAAGTAGGTCATAGATTCTAAGGATTTGAGGGGCTGGGCCCTAAAGCTAGTTTCTGAGCAGAAGAGTGACATGATCAAAATTATACTTGAGGAGGATCATTCTTTCAGTGAGCAATTTTCTGGCTACCCTTAATGGAGAGGTGTGGACAGGATGCTGGGGTAATTGAGATGATAGAGCTGACTGAATGGCTACCAGTCTTGGGGCAAGACTTCGTAGAATACTTTCAGTTAAGTGATAGTCTATGTTTTGATAAAGGATCTAGGTAAAGATAGAAATACAGTTGTAGATGATGCAAAACTCGGGGAAATTTCTACATTTGCAGACAAACTTGGGGCAGGTCAGTTAGCTTTGGTGTCCTTATCAGTGCAATAGGGGTTCAGACCAGTTGACTTCTGAGGTTTGGTGCAGTGCTGAAATTCTGTGATTATATGAATAAAGTGTAAAAGTTATCTCAATCAAGGAAACTTGGGGTAAAGATTCAACATGGTGAATTTAAAAGAAAGAAATTACAGGTCCAATTATTGGGTTCAAAAAACAAGTTGTACTAATATAGGATGGGAGGAATATGGCATAACAATAGTTCATGTGAAAAAAAATATGGACTTTTTAACTGACTGGATTTTGTGACCTCTAAAAAAGTGAACACCACTTTAGGCTGCAATATTAGAAACAACAGTGTCCAGATCACAGGAGGTGATGGTCCAGCTCTATACTGTAGTGGTAAGAACATATGTATCAGGTGTTTTTTTTCCATTTTGGGCCCTACCTTTTAAAGAGGTTTTTGATGAACTAGAATCAACTAGTTGGGGCTAGGCAGGATAGCCCAGTTTTGAAGTACGTGGGCTCTGGAGTCATACCTGGATTTGAATCCTGCTTCTGATATATTGTAGTTCTGAAATCTTCATCTTTCTAAGCTTCAAGGTCCTTGTATACAGAATGGAGATCATAATATAACATAACTGTTATAGGGAGTAATAAAAATAAAATGCTTAGCAAATACATAATACATAGTAAGTGCTTCAAAAATGTTGGTCACTGTTATTATTATTACTATTGTTATCTTAAGCATCAGAGAGCCACTAAAATGGTGAGGAAGTCTGGAATAGTCCAAAGCATTGAATCCTGGAAAAAAGAAAACAAAGAGTCAACATAGTTATCTTTAAATTCTTTTTTTTAAATATATATATATATATATATATATATATTTATTTATTTATTTATTTTTGGCTGCATTGGGTCTTTGTTGCTGTGCACGGGCTTTCTCTAGTTGCGGCGAGCGGGGGCTACTCTTCGTAGTGGTGCGTGGGCTTCTCGCTGTGGTGGCTTCTCTTGTTGCGGAGCACGGGCTCTAGGTGCGTGGGATTCAGTATTTGTGGCACGTGGCCTCAGTAGTTGTGGCTCACAGGCTCTAGAGCACAGTGTCAGTAGTTGTGGCGCACGGGCTTAGTTCCTCCGTGGCATGTGGCATCTTCCCAGACTAGAGCTCGAACCCGTGCCCCCTGCATTGGCAGGCGGATTGTTAACCACTGCTCCACCAGGGAAGTCCAATCTTTACATTCTTGAAGGGCCACGTGTAAGAGAAGTGGAAGGCTTGTTCTGTCTTGTTCTAGAAGACAGGCATAGCCAGCAGGTGGAAATTATAGGGAGGCAGAATTATTTTTTTTAAATAAGATATAACTCACATACTATTTAAAAATTTTTTAACTAAAAAAATTTTATTGAAGTATAGTTGACGTGCAATGTTGTGTTAGTTTCTGCTGTACAGCAAAGTGATTCAGTTTTTTATACACACACACACACACACACACACATATACTTTTACATTATGGTTTATTACAGGATACTGAATATAGTTCCCTGTGCTACACAGTAGGACCTTACTGTTTATCTATTTTATATACAGTAGTTTGTATCTGTTAATCCTATACTCCTAATTTGTCCTTTGTCCATTCCCTTTCCCCTTTGGTAACCGTAAGTTTGTTTTCTATGTCTGTGAGTCTGTTTCTGTTTTGTAAATAAAGTCATTTGTATCATATTTTAGATTCCACATATAAGTGATATCATATGGTATTTGTCTTTCTCTTTCTGATTTACTTCACTTAGTAGGATAATCTCTAGGTCCATCCATGTTGCTGCAAAATGGCATTATTTCATTCCTTTTTATGGCTGAGTAATATTCCTGTGTGTGTGTGTGGGGGGTATATACATATATATCACATCTTCTTTATCCATTCATCTGTTGATAGGCATGGACAGGTTGCTTCCATGTCTTGGCTATTGTAAACGGTGCTGCTGTGAACATTGGGGTGTATGTATCTTTTCAAATTAAAGAGTTTTGTCTAGATATTGATATATGCCCAGGAGTGGGATTGCTGTGTCATATAGTAACTCTGTTTTTAGTTTTTTTAGGGAACTTCCATACTGTTTTCCATAGTGGCTGCACCAATTTACATTCCCACCAACAGTAATTCACATACTATTAAATTCACCCTTTTGAAGTGTACAATTCAGTGGTTTTTAGTATATTAACAGTTAAGTGTAACCATCAACATTATCTAATTTTAAAACATTTTCATTACCTTTAAAGGAACTCTCTACTCCTTAGTGTAGTGCCTCTTCAGTTCCCCCTCTTCCCAGCCCCTGGCAACACTAATCTACTTTCTATCTGTATAGATTTGCCTATTCTTGACATTTCACAAAAATGAAATCATACAATATGTGGCCTTTTGTGTCTAGCTTCTTTCACTTAGCATGGTATTTTCAAGGTTCATCTGTGTCACAGCATGTATCAAATCTTCATTCCTTTTTATGGCAAATGATATTTCATGGGGCTTCCCAGGTGGCGCAGTGGTTGAGAGTCCGCCTGCCGATGCAGGGGACACGGGTTCGTGCCCCGGTCTGGGAAGATCCCACATGCCGCGGAGCGGCTGGGCCCGTGAGCCATGGCCGCTGAGCCTGCGCGTCCGGAGCCTGTGCTCCGCAACGGGAGAGGCCACAACAGTGAGAGGCCCGTGTACCTCCAAAAAAAAAAAAGAAAAAGATATTTCATTGTATGGATATGCCACATGTTATTTATCCATTCATCAGCTATGGACATTTGGGTTGTTTCTACTTTTCGTTATTATGAATAATACTGCTCTGAACATTCTTTACAGGTTTTTGCATGGACTTATGTTTTATCCCTCTTGCTATATACATACCTAGGAAGGAAGGTAGAATTTGAAGACATCAGAAAGAAAGAGCTTCCTGACATGGGGATCCACCCACACCGAAGAGAGTTCTATTGTTAAAGTAGTGAGCCAGTAATTTTATTTTACTTAACAAATACATGGCATTTACTATGTGCTACATACTGTTCTAAGTGCTTTACAATTATTTAAAACCCTACAAGGTAGGCACTATTATTAAATTTATTTTACAACAAAGAGGTTTAGTAACTTGCTCAGGATCACTCATAGAGTACATGGGATTGAAATCCAGGTGATCTGGTTCTAGTGTCTGTGCTTTTAATAATAGGAACAAAATAACTTCAAGTATTTATTAAATTCTATTTCTCAGACACCATGCTTAACTACTTTTATTCAAGTAGAGGCTGTGGTCATCTTTTAGGGATATTTTAGAAAGAATTATCTCTTTGGGTAGAAATTACCTTAGGGTGTCTTTAATCCCAA